>NW_022639469.1:1933381-2010357 GCF_010583005.1 Odontomachus brunneus
CTCTCTCTCTCTCTCTCTCTCTCTCTCTCTCTCTCTCTCTCTTTTTCTCTGCGAGCGTCTTCTTTTCTCGTTCCTTCGTCGTTTCTTTACGGAGGTAATACCGTCGTCTTATAATAGCGGACGAGACGCAACTTCCTTCAATACGAGCGGACAGGGAAGTAATAGAATTTTATTTCCTCACGATACGATCCTCGTTACTCGTGCGCTATCGATTATTATGTTCGAAGGTTATTAGTAAGACGACGGCGAACTGCCCTCCCTCCGCAGGGCGGAATAAACTTTTGGGACCGACAACGTTCGACTAACTTCGATGCTCGGGGGAGAATCAGATGGCATTTCTTTTTCTGTCTTATTGCGCGGAGTAAACTGAAACGATATTAAAAGATTATTAAATTAAATTTCATGTTAAAAGATTTTTAAATTAAATATTAGATTATTAAATTAAATCTCACGTGACGACAAGGCATTTACTTAAGAATGTCTTGATTCTCATTTTTAGCGATTTAGTCGTTTAATCGATGGCCACTTCGTCAGAATACATTTTCTCGAAAACATTTAAGAGTTTTGTGTGGGATTCCAAATTATTTTCCAACTTGCGAACGCGTTTACGTGTCCCGAATTTACGTTACAGTATTTTTCCCGTCAATTTCTTATAATCGCTTACTCTCACAGGAAACTTGCGCAGTTCAAGAAGTACTGCTTCTCTCCTCGTGAGAATGGCAATAAATATGAAAGCAGATAGTCGGGTGATCTCGATGTTTCTTTCTAGATGAGTCTATCGTCCCCCTTATCCTATTCGCCATTCGTATTGCGCGCTATCGCCGTGGTATAACGTGTACGAAGTACCATAGAAACTTTCCCCCATTGTCTCTTCGGGAGATTTTATCGCCGACCGAGTAGATTTGATGTTGTCTCTTCTTGAGGAGTTATTTCCATCTCGCGGGGATGAGTTATCGTCCGACTCCGTTACTTAAATGGAGAAAAACAAACGGATTCAGTGGTTCTGGATTCAAGTGTGTTTTATTGCGTGAGCGAACGGGATACAAGGAGATTCACGTGGATAATTGCGCGAAGATAACCGGGATAATTTCTGGAACTGATTTTTAAAGCAGCTTCAAATGAAGAGACTCATGTACCTCAGTTCCGCTGGCGCTATATTATTCACCAGATCGATAGTTAAAAGTTTCGACTGTCCGTTTCTAGCTGATCGTTTTTTATGACCGTTGATTCATCCGGCGAGCGGGAATGTGCACAAAACAGAAGTGACATTTTGACAGACTGACGTTTTGTACATATGTATTTTTATCAGAAGATTATCCGCTCACATGTAACGCGCAATCAGCAGGAGAAGAGTAAGAATGTTAAGAAAGATAAATTAATATACAAAATTAATAATAAGATAAATTAATATATAAAATTATAATAAGTTTATACACACACAAGGAGTCTCTTCTTTTAATTTTTTCACGCGATTATTTCTTAAACGTTCGCTAGATTAATCAATAATCATGGGAAACGCGTAGCTAGAGACAGCTGTTTAGAAATTTTTAGTGAGTGTCGATTTAGTGAATAATATAGTATTCATGGATTCGAGTATACATAGGAAAATACATGTCGGATGACTCTACAGAATTGTGGCTATTTTACTATTTAAAAAATAACATAATTGCACTGATTATAGTAAACATTATATACCCCATAAACATGATGACGTCAAGTGACGTTTTAATGATGTATTAATGACGTCTTTAATAGCAATAACACGTCATTAATACGTAATTAAAATGTCATCCTGTTATTTGGGCAATCGTATTTCTATCGAAATAAATAAATCGCCGGAAATAATTGATGAAAAACAATAGATTATAAATTATACCGCGATGTCAAAATTTGTCTTGATGTTATTTTCTCAACGTATCGAATAAGACGTTGACAAACCCAAGTAAAACAGATAGTCAAAATAATGTCAATCTGATGCCATTTTAATAAAAAAATGACGTAAATTTGATCCATATTTGGGCAAAATGACGTCAGATTGATATTATTTTGAATATCTGTTCTACCTAGGAAAGTTCATATTCTGAACTCTCTTTTATCGCCGAGAACGTCCCTAAACATGGCTTGCAGCCAATCAGAAATGGTTTATAAATCACTTTCAGAGGCGCTTTTAGCGATAACAGAGATTTCACAAAGGGCCTGAGAATTTTTCATTTATCTTGCGAAGAGTACGCGCTCGCGGAAAATCTCGAATGCTGGAATTTTCGAGCAAAACGTCAGTTCTGCTTCTTACGCCGACGTGTAGGTAGCACCACATGGAGACCACCACCGGTAAAAGTTAGTCGGTAAAGTAGCACGTGGTTAGACGTGGGGCGCGGCGTCGGAAGTCTTCGCCTCGTACGGTAAAAGCCGTAAACGGATGAGAATTGGATTAAAAAACGCGAGACTGGCAGTGGTCCAGCTTCATCTCCACTGGCGTCCTCCTGGCACCGAGACCACGAACGCGGCAAAGGTAATTTATTGCAAACGCCGTATATAGATATGTGTGTCACGATTCGTTATGCGGGGGTGCACTCCTCTCGTCCTATTTTACCAAAGAAATTTCTGGTACATTGATTCACGGAGGACGCAACTCGCAATTCCCCCTCGTTACGTTATCAATGACTCGTTTGAAATATTGGCCAAAAGATTCTTCGAGTGTGCGCTGATCGTGAATAGTCAAGTTAAGAAGATTTATGTGGATGTTACGAGATATAAGGAAAGTCGAGGCTATATTACTAAAATTATCATTAATAAATAAGGTTTGACTAAAGATTGTTTAAACTATGTGACGTAGCGACTATTGCAATTATTGATGTACTTTACGAACACAGGCAGTATTTTTGCACGCAAGACGCATGAGGCTGTCGTCGCAAACCGCAGAAAGTTAAGTTTGATATAGCAAATTTTTGAAATGAAATTACAAATTCTGCAATGGAATCTTACTTCCATTGGTCAAAATCAGTGAGAAATAAGACGGAACGGTGAGGGAGTGTTTTTACTGAAAATTAAAGAACACTCACTGATTTTCGGTGTGAAAGTTTTACTTTACTGATTTATCTTAAGACAGTCATTTGATCGATAAGAACATAATAAAGATACTTTTTTTCTGAATCCTCTTTGCTTTGTCGAATGTATCACAAATTGTCACTTTGGCGCCTATCATAAAGGCTTACCATGCAACTTCGTAAATAATGGGCAATTTGTGACAATTTGATACACTTCCAACTTCATCAGAAAAAAATGTGTTTGAATCGTTTCACAAACGAGTGTAGTACATATGTCTTTAAAACGCCGACTGTGTCGCCCGCGCGACGTTGTTTTCCTCTCTCCTCTATAAAAATAGTCACTTTTCTCTACTTTACTGTTATCTGAAAACAAGAGTTTGTTTATGAGAATTGACCTCCTCCGGCAAAAAGATGTATCTATATAAACATCCATGCCTTGTCCGTGATCCCCATAGACAGGTGCATCGTAGTCGAAGGGTAACCCACGCGAGAGGGAAACGACACGTGGGGTCAACCTTGTTTTGACGCCGACGCGGCAAACACGCGCGGAATGCGCGAGCGAGCGAGCGAGTTACGTTAATGTGGGCGGCCCAAGTAACGTAACGACTGCTAGTCGTCGTTGCATTCTTTTCTCCTTTTTTAGCTGTCAGCTCTTCCGATGACGACGACGCGACATACCGTTCGTCGCATCATCATTGTGCCTTCCATCTGTACGAACTTGCGACTCTACTTTACTTTCAACGTGTCGCGTCCGACTGCACTCGCTTCGATCCATTTTTTCTAACTGTTCGATGCGCTTTCTTTCGCGAAGAAAGGCAAATTAGCTGTGAACGTGAATGAAACTGCCGGCCTCGCACTCACCGGAGTTCGCTCGTGTGTGTTCTTTTTAGCATCTTTGATTCTACCAACTGAAACTTTGTTAATTGGGAGATTTAATTTCTCTGTACACAAACTGATCTTCATCTTTTTTTTTCACGTTTTGCGTGTCGGTGTGTAGTTAGTCATAGGTTACTTCTGAGGAAGTTTCAGGTGCGTTGCAAGATAATTTATTTTTTATCTCACACATCTGGAGATTACCAAATATTTTATGTACTAAAACAAACTTAGGCGATCTTATCTGCTGGAGTTTGCTGGTGTATGCTCTTTTAGCATCTTTGATTCTCCCGACTAATTGTTAATTGAGAGATTTAATTTTTCTCTATATAAACTGAGATCCTCATATTTCTGTCACATGTTTTTTTTCTTCACGTTTCAGCATGTCAGCATGTAATTAGTCATAGTTTATTTCTGAGGAAGTTTCAGGTGCGCTGCAAGACGATTTTAATTTTATCTCATGTATCGAGATTACAAAATATTGAATATAGTAACGCAGATAAACTCAGGCGATCTTATCTGCTGGAATTTGCTTGTGTGTCCCTTTTAGTATTTTTTATTCTTCTGACTGATTGTTAATTGGGAGATTTAATTTATCGTTGCACGCAAATTGAAGTCTTTATATTTCTCACATATTTTTTTTCCTTTTTTTTACGTTTTCGCGTGTTGGCGTATAAGTTAGTCATAGTTTATTTCTAAGGAAGTTTCAGGTGCGTTGCAAGACGATTTTAACTTCATACGCGTCGAGATTGTAAAAAATATTCGTTGTTACACTTTACGTAAAAATTACACAAATTACCATTATCATTAGCGACGACGACGGTTTATACTCGCGATACACAGAGGTAATCATGGATGAAACTTCGAAGGTTTTCTATTCGAAGGTTTCCCGCGAAATAAAGAGGATATGCACAGCCACTTCCTCAAGATAAATTGCGGATGATAAGGCGCCAGTTTGTCTGTCGCTTATTTGCGTAATAATGTTCTAACTTGGAAACGTAACGCGCAATTATTGTCGGACATTCTCTAACGCGTTAATTACTCGGATTTTCGAGTACATTTAAAAATTCGATCGACAACACATTATATTTATATGTTAACGATTTTTATGTTAAAAATTTATATGTTAACGATTTATATGTTAAAAATTTTATATTTTTAACGTACAAAACAGAGATAGAGAGATTAGTTTATCAAGTAATAAATTAGATAAAATTAGAATGCGAAAAATTAACGCGTTGAAGTGTGTCACTTCCAGGCGTGAACGTCTACCGACAATTGTGGTTGCATTGATAAGAATTCTACCGACCACAACGATCGCAGTACCGAATTTAACATTCGTCGAATTATTTAAAGCGCAGACATTTTTTTCTCCCCCTTTCTTGTCGTCGCCGCCGTCATATTGCACTCTCTTAAAGTAAATCACTAAAAATAATTCTGCCTAAATCGATATAAAAAGAATTTCTCATCTTTCTTATATCTCACTAATTTTGTCCAGTGGAAGATGAGATTTTACAGCGAAATCTGTAATACATACATTCGTTGTACATTGTGATAGATTTAACACGAAAAAAAGTTTGATTGAATTAACTAAATGTCTGTGTGTGAGATATGAAACGTGGCGTTCTTCGAAGAATTTTCATCTCTCGTGGAAGATTCACGCAGGCCGAGTGTCATTGCTCTCTAAAGGAAAACAGTGGGTGATCTAATTAGAATTATAGTTATTTCTTCGGCCTCAACTATATTTTTTGCAGTAAAATAGTAATAGTAACATGCATATAACATCACCAGCATCAGAATCATCGTCAGCGGTAAAATTTAATAAGAAAATATGATTTGAAACGAATCAGAAATTCCGGCTGAAGTTACCAGAATTTTGTTCAAGTTAACAAGATTTTTGGTTAACCTGAATAGTTGCAAATAAAACTTGTTTAATGCGATTCAACTGGAAAACTCAGATCTAACTTTAAGTACATCTGAGTGCCTCACATGAAACAGACATCAATTAACGACTATTAATACGGACCTTAGAGTTAGACGTGAGTTCCTCAGTTAAATCGTTTTTTTTTCAGTTAAATTAAATTAAAAATATCATATCACGAATATATATTGTATGATTTAAGTAAAAATCTCTGATATAACTTGCAATTTATATCTCACGTGAGATGAAATTTTAAGCAAGGGCTCTGAATATGGCTTTAAAATTTTTCCGTTCGACCGATATCTGATAACTGAACTATCAATTATAAATATAGCATTATACAGTGAAGAAAATAGACTGATTGTACTTCACTGAGAAAAGAAAGTTTGGTGTGTATGTAACTATAATCACATAGAGAAACAATTATTTTAAATAATGATCTACACTGTTAAATATTGGAAGGTCAAATTTAAACCAATTTCTTGAGTTAAATAATATTTAGTTATTTTTAACTATCATGTGTGTCAAAATTTATTATTTTAACACAAAACATGTGTTTAAAAAAACAACCACATCTAATCAACCCATTTGAAACAATATTAAGTCATTTTTTACTAAAACAAAGGTTACATTAACGTGCACATAATAAAAAATAAACTAAATTTTAGTCCAATTAATATATTTCTTAAGTTAAATTATTTAACTCCATTACATTAGTTAAATTAACGACATATTTAATAGGAGCAGTGGCGACTTATAGGAATGGTTAAAAATAACTCAAATTGAGTATAATTTGACACTACGGATTTAACAGTGTAGAAAATCATATTTTTTTATTAAATTCTACCGCTGACGATAATTCTGATGCTAGTGCTGGTGACGTTATATGCATGTTGCTATTACCACTTTACTGCAAAAAATACGGTTGAGACCGAAAAAATAACTATAATGTAGTTAGATCAACCACTGTTTTCCCTTTAGAGAGCAATGACACTCGGCCGCGGGGTCTGCGTGAATCTTCTACGAGAGATTAAAATTCTCCGATGAACGCGCGCAGCATGGCGCGTACCGTATTAAGATCGCTTGTGTTTGCCCTTCCAGCAATCAAAATAAAAGGCTGAATATTATCGCGGCGTAGACTAGCGCGCGCGATAAGACGCGAGCGCTGTGTGTAGTAACCGCGTACGTATTGCGCGATTACGTAGCACGTACTACGAAAGCCCACGGCTGTGGAAGGAGACTGGCATGACCAAATTTGGTGCGGTCTCTCGTTCTCGCTCTCCGCGGACGCCGGCCCGTCGGAAATTTCGTGTGTTTTCGACCCTTCGCACGCGCCGAGCGCATCCACGGATAGAGCGCAGCCACTGGACCGATCGTGTCTAATGCGACCCGACGTTTTTATCCGCGAATGCACCGGTCATATTAATAACGGATGAAACGTAGCGCTCCTGCGCGATCGATGTTTCATTTATTAACGGAGAAAGAGAGCAAGGCGGCGAGAGGAAGAGGAGAGAGAAGGGAGGATGAAAATTTATATTTTACACGCTAATAGAGCGATATTTTGCGAGAAAAAACTCGCGGAATTCACTGCGGGCAAGGCTACGAGCCACTCCGTCCACACCGTAAGGCGGCAGTGGCGTAATCGTTATTTTTATGGTGGAAAGATGACGGGAGCGATTGTTAAACGCCATACGGGCTGGCGCATTCATCCGAACGTCTTATATTTAGAACAGTCCCGCTTTCCGTGATTATGGATTTTAGAGACGGTATTTTTAGAGGGACGCGCGTTTGTTTAGATCAGTTATTTGTGCATCGGCGCAGGAGCGTGCTTGCTGCAATCGACGCCACTTGCCAGGACGTCGCCAGGGCGTTGTGTGTAACATCTATGAGACGAGTAAAGTTGATAATTATAGGCTTATGGCTTATGACTTATGGCTTATGACTACACTGAGAGAAAAAAATAATTGGAATAACTATAATCTCACTATATTTTATAGTTTATTTTGGCCTCAAACATATATTTATAGTTCATCTAAACATGAAGATATAACAAAATAAATACAGATTTATAGTCACCATTTTATCACTCTATGTGTAATATAGTAAAGCACACTTTGGGAATATAATTATATGTACCTATATTTGCCAAATATTCCAATTGTATTGACTATATAAAATAGTTAATTTCTCTTACCATTCAATATTTGCTACTTTACTATACTTTTTATTTCAAATAATTATAATTCTTGGTAAAAGTTTTACATGGGTCAATTATACTATGCTTATATTACTATGTAAATATTACAAACATTATGGTGACTATTATAAAAATAATATTCCTAACTATAATATTTTCACTGTGCTATTATAGTTCCAAATATCATACATTTTTCTCTCAGTATAGTGACTTATTGTAGAAGACCTATTAGAAACAGGTGAGATGCACGGAGAAAAATTTTCTAGTAAGAATTACTGAATTAGAATTTTGTCGCAGTTGGTTGTCCTTACGTCTCGTATGTACTACTCATATTTTAGGAATTGAAATGTGCTGTTAAAAAATTTGCTGCATTTCTAGCGAAATTTATCCTAGCAAGATGAATCTCACTGAGACAAAAATGATTGATTTAACTAAAATTAGAGCTACTGTTGACCCTAAACATGTTTTTTAGTTATTCTAACATGAAAATAGCAGAAATAACATGTGTATAAGGTTATTGTCACCAATATTATAGTAGAATTTAATAAAAAAGTGATTCTCTTAATAAATTCTATAATTTATAGTAATGATCTCTCTATATGTGATAATAGTTACAAATACCAAACATTTTTTTCTGACAGTGTGACAGTCACTTCCTGCACTGTTAAAAACGTAATAAAATTGAAAAAATTTTATACGCAAAGAAACTATAATGTTCTCTGCGCGTGGAATTAGAAACGGGATTAGACACATTTAACGCTGGATACAAAAGAATTGTTTCGTGAAACTTGAATGATCTGCAACAAGCGACTCCTGATCAAAAAGACTGCTTAGAAACGATTGAATGGCCTTGCAGTTTATTCAATTCCATCGTAGGTTATCGTTTTAGTCACACAGGCATCGCGTGTCATACAGTCCAGCGTGGCGTATGTAACTATTTATCAAAAGATACGATATTAGAAAAATACCAATGCATATGTTCCTTACAAATCAAATGCAAGTTCGATTTATTGGATTCTGTCGTGAGCAACTAACAACGTAATCGTACGAAATAGAATGTTTAATAAATTAGGTCGAAACGATTAAACACACACCTTTATTTAAACCAACCTTTATTTTATTAAATATTTCATTTTGCGTCCATATTAAACACATTTCTCATTTTTGAACAGATATCAATCTTTCAGATCTTAATGTATTTCGAAAATATACATAAATGTCATGGGTTACTTGAGTCTCCTTTTGTCTCCTTTTTGCGTCGACATTTTTATTCGTAGAAACGGTTAGAAGTACTCGTCGCACCGACTATTTTTTCACACCGGCCCGCTTCTTTATCTTTTTTCCGAAGAGAATTTCGGGGTAGCAATAATCGAATCGGAAGCGACATGGAACCGTAATTAATAGTCATTACTTGAAATCTCAAGCAAGATACTCAGAAATATGAAAAGAGTAACATGATCGTGTCAGTGTTTATCTGACATGACGGTTTGACAATCGTCTCTACATTATCCATACACTGAAAAAAAAATATTTTAACACTTATTCATGGGATATAAAGTTTATCCGTGAAATATAAAATTTATTTCTATAGCATAAAATTTATTTCTGCAAAAAATAAATGTTTATCCTAAAAATTAATTTCCTAATATTCTTTTCCTCACTACATTCTCAGAGTTCGTCATCCACTTTAGCAACCTTTTAAAGAGTTTCAAATTTAATTGTGACAGTACTGCAATGTATTCTTTGAAATTTTTCTGAACAGAGCAAACGCACGGAGTGTACAAAACTTTTATATCGAGCTAACTGACAGCTGTATCCTTATAGAAATATCATACTAAGAATCATTGATAATTACTTATTTTCAGTATTAAAGGATAGACTAAGGGTAGATGTCAATTTTGAAACTTTTTATCTTTTTAGTGACGTATTGAGCAACACTGCAATTTATTTTGGCACACACATTCATTGTGCAAAAGCAGTGCCTCCGTTTTATTGGTAAAGTTTTCAAATATAGCATTCCCTTAATTAAAATTGACGAGCGAAGGGCGCATTGCGGCACAATGAGGCAAGATACTTGAAAATTTGCTCTATTTCATAAAGTTTGTTTCTGTGAAATAAAGTTCATTTCTACGCGAATGAACTTCATCTGCCACGGAGAAATGTTGACGTAACTTTTCCTCGGGCCATCAGGTTCCCACGCACGGGCCGGCCCTGTCGTGGCTGCTGTGTCGTCGTCGTCGTCGTCGTCGTCGTCGTCGCCGCCGCCGCCGCTGTCGTCGCCGCCGTTGGACGACGGGAACGGTGGAATCAGGCGGAACCGGGAACGGCGGAGTCGCAGGAGTGTTGTCGGACGTAGTGCCAGTGTTGCCCCGAAGTGATAAATTGATTTCGTGCGACGGGAGAACAGCTCCGCGCGCATCTATGGATATTCCTTGCGGTGAGTAGGACGCGCGCCCGGCGCTGAATTCGCCGGCCTGCGATTAAAACGCGCGGCCGTCTATATTGATTTTTCCGCTGATTCTCTCCGGACGGATGGGCGTGCTGTGGCATGGTTCCGACTCTCGCTCTCCTTCGCTTCGACGGCCGCACGATTCCCTGTTTTTCATCCCTTGGCGTTTCCTTCATCGCCGTTCTTCCCGTGTCGTTCTTCCTCGTGGCGCTCCTCCGTGCGTCGTCGCGCGTCGTCCCGTGACGTTCTCCAAGCCGTCGATCGGATTCGCGAGCGCAGCTAACCTCAAAAACCCGTGCGCGGGGGTTGGGCTATCCAACGGGTGTCTCCAGAAATAGAGATGATTCACAACAGAAAGACGATTGACAGGTCACGACGCGGTTTAACAATTCGCGGCGATGACGGCGATTCGCGTGCATGTACGCGCAATCCGTATGCGTGCTTGCGTGCGTGCGTGCTGCGTGCGTGCGTGCGTGCATGCGTGCGCATGTGTGTACGTATGCGTCTGTGTGGGATGTACTTGCGTGTGCGGAGAGCACACACGGGGCCGCCTTCTTATTGATATCCGCTCCGGCGGTTTTCGTTTGGTTAAATGCGCGACGTGCCAAAACAATAGGCCCCTGGAAAATCAATAGGCAGGCTGTGCGAGAGGTTAAATAGGGAAACTCTCGACGTCGTCCCGCCGACGTCCTGCTGCTACTGCTGTTGCTGTTGCTGAACGCGTAGCTGACGACGCGCGATATCAGATCTTTTCCCGTCGAGATTGTTTTCCTACTCAGCTACCTGCCTACGCGCAATACGTGACATTAAGATCGCCGCTTCTGAATCTCGATTCTGTTGGTTTTTCGAATTCCTTCACGGATGGCCGATTTCGTCGAATCTCTGTTTGTTTTGTCTGTTCTCTCTCTCTCTCTCTCTCTCTCTCTATCTACCCTCCCTTCTCTCCCCTTCCCCCTCTCTCTCTTTCACTCACTCACTCGAAACAGATAAGCCACCTTCGACCATTAACACTGCCACAACGTTCCGTATTTCTGAGACGGAAATTTTATTACTGTCCGGATGGTTTCGGAGCATATCTTTGAACTGTTCGATATCTATGTCAAATGTTCAGTGATCAATATAGCATCTATTTTCGACACTTTGGAAAGCCCTATTTGACGTGGTCGGCGCGAATTCTCGGAGTTTGTAATAGATTGGCCAAATCAGTAGTCGTCATATTCCCGAAGGCGAGGACTCGTTTGATTAATTCGGCAATTATCGGTGAGTCATCTTGTGGACGTGAATTTCTAGCGGAATGTCTCGGTAGAACTGTTTTCCACAAATGTCGAAGCGTGTGTAATCGTAACTATGACATTCGTTCTTCGCTGTAATTTCGCTTGGAATCGGCATTTTTATCGCGATAGACGATGAATCAAGTAATTACACATTCGCATGGGGCTCTGTTTCGCGGTACGGTATAATTGGGAGCGAGGCTAATCAGAATCATAGCAGTCGCAAAGCCCGATTCGCGTCTCGTGCGCGACGTTCAAGCACACCCAATTATCCAAATATCATTCCGATATTGGTCGATATCGCACGTCGTTTTTGCTTTCTTAAAATGACGCTGGAAATAAGAATATCGAAATTATGACCGCGCGCAGATCGCTAATAAATCCGCGCGATCGCGATAGAGAGTTATTCCGAGCAGCGTTCGCCTAAGAATACACACGGAAACGGCAGATAGGAAGAGAGATAACGCTAAAACATTAGAGGGATTTACATTTACAGTCGACGAATGAAAAGTGCTCAAGTCTCTATTAATTTCGCACAGCGAGAGAGAAGAGAAAAGAGAAACATTTGAGATTTAAGAGAATAAAGATAAATTTCACAGAAGAATTGATCAATTTGATAAAAATAAATGCCATCCCCTCGCGTTCGCTCTTGTCACTGGAAGCCAATGCGCTCGAGGAATATAATCACGCGCGACACGCCGCATATAGATTAGGATGCGCAATTATTAAACACGTGTACCGTTGTACAGCACGCAGTCCCCCCGCGTTTATTAACGAGACATACGACGAGTAGCCACGTGTCGTTCGCCTAGAAATAGACGTATGAAACTACATGATCCATCGAAATAGGCTAACGCACGAACGCAAGTTTTCCCATCAGCTCGTGTGGAACAGTATCAAAACTTCTCGTTATATAAATTGTATGCAAATTGTCCTTTGTAATTTTTTTGTTTCCTCAAATCGAAGTTACCGATGAAGTATCCAGATTGAACCTGGAGAAATTCTCTCTTGGTGCTCTCTTAAAGTGAATCAGGAAAAATGTTTCTGATTGAATCAGCAGGACTATTTCACCCCGATGATCTCCGAACATTCACTGATTCTCAGTAACATAATAACTGATTCACTGATTCTCAATAACACTCTCACTTGATTAATCTATCTTACATCTTACTTGACGTTGATCAGTGACAGTGAGATTTTCACTGTCAAATCTTGCTTCACAATATGCAATACAGAAATCCAACTTTCTGCATTTGTGACGATAGAATTAACAGCTTCCATGCGCCTTGCATGCAACAACACTGTTTGTGTGTTCGTAAAGTACATCAATAATAGGAACAGTCGTTACTATTGACTGAACCATTCAGCAAGATTTTGCTGATTACAATGTGGCTGTACTTAATTGAATACACTTCTACACTGCAATAAGATACTTGAAAATTTATATATACATATATACATATATATATATATATATATATATATATATATATATATATATATACATACACATATATATTCACAGAAATACATTATATCCTATAAATAAATTTTCAAGTATTTTTTTCTCAGTGTAACTGAATAATCAGTTATAGATATAAGTATTTTAGTGAAGAATATAACGTAGAAAAGTAAAATTGAAAATGTGGAATATAAAGTTTATTTTCATAGAAATATAAACTTTATTAAACTTTATATTCCACAAATAAAATTTCAAATATTTTTCTTAGTGCAACGATTGTACTTTAGAGAGCGCGCAAATTCTATTTACTTGAATGTTTCATGAACTGTTAAAATTATGATATCATTATCTTATCCACATACAAAACGAGGAAATTTTATCTCACTTCAGTCTTAATTATATTCTAGCAGCACGGCGTGCGCGAAAAGTTTCGTTTTCGAATCATTCATAAGCCAAAATGTCTCGACCTCGACCTTTCGATTTTGACCGGCGGAAATCCGACTTCGAAACGTTCGAAAAACCCGCATGGAAAAAGACTAATAAAAGGCTTCGTGGTTGCAGAGTGGCGTTTGGCGTCTACGTGCGTCACGTCCTCTCTTATCTCGTTAAAAGGAGAACGCTAATTTCCATCGGTTTGCCGAAAACATCAGTCAAACGGAGATAAGAAAGAAAAGAAGAAGGAGAATACGTCGTGTGAGTGTTCTTCCTGTGTCCTTCCCCGGGCGCGATACTCGAATTACGCGTTGCCGTTTACGAACAAAGCTCGGTAAAAACGGAAAGCGTAAGTTCCGGTATACGAGCGGTGTATAAATAGCGGAGAGCGCGTACGTCCGGTGCGTGTCGTACGCGAACCGTCGCGTCGGACGACTCAAAATTAGTAGCACGGCCTCCGCACGTACGGGACGTGTGAGTGCGTGTGAGTGTAAACGCACGCGACACCCATCCACACGTGGTCACGGCTCTTACGTGCGTGTGCACGTGCATGTTTCTCCTCGAGGATCGTAATGGACCGCGAAGAAGTCGACCGACTTAGCACACGCTCACGACGATGACGCATAATCGCGCGAACTCGTGGCGTCATCGGCGCGAGATTATGCATGTGCACTATGCGGATGCTGTGCTCCGGAGCGCGCGCTGATAACGGCGAACCTGAAGGCCGCACACGACTGTACTGAGGGTGTTACGTCAGCATACAGGTCGATGTGAGGGGCGAAGTGATTTGCGGCACTTTTTCACATTTCCTTGAACGGTGAAGAAATCAGTGCAATCTGTTTTGCAAACGAATAAATCGTCTCCGAGGCGAGTCTGCGTGCGAGGGCGCACACGCGAGACAAGTAAGCAATCTGTACTGACCAAATGTGCAACACACTATACATACACAAATAAACGTATCCAAGCACACGCAAACGTACATTGAGGAAAAAGCATTTGTGACTATAATCACATAGTAATGGAATTATAGTCAGGATAACCATTTAACAGTATAACAGGATAACAGGATAACAGGATAACCATTTTTAGAGTAAGTGTGTTGTAATATTGGTGAGAGATAATAATTTATCTGTATATTACTACTACTGCTCTTTTGTTAGAATAATAATAAGATATAATTGACGCCAAAATGATTATAATTTTAGTGAAATTAATCATTTTTTTCCTCTCAGTGCATGTACGTGTATATTTCGAATATGTCAGCTTTTGTAAGTTAGAAATGGCGACGTCAAATTCTTACTCGAGTAAATAAAATTATTGATTTCATTCGATACTCTATAAATATTTTGATACCCAATAAGATTTTATTTGGGTATATCAAATAAAATCAAAGATTTCACATCATTAGTTAGAAAAATATATCTAATTAATAAAACCTGGCATATTCCATGCGAAGAACTTTATTTGATAGCAATTATTTACTTGATATTTTTATTTGGTAATCTTTTTATCTGCGAATCAGTTGCGAAATTTGAGGTTTCTTTTTCATCGCAATTTAAATGACAGAAAAAGTAAAGTATTATTGATTTCTTAATAAAAATATTACATGCAAAGTTTCTTAATTATATTTATATTTATATGCCGTGTATATCGCGTTACAATTTTGCACTTAAACTTCCGCCGAGTGGGAGCCCTTCCGGTCCTCGCTCGAATCCAGATGTAGCACGGATTGACGGAAGACAAAGCTACGGCAGGCATTGACTGCCTGAATGGAGGTTCTATACAGAAAAGTATCTGCCATTTGTCCCGCGTTAGGGTTACACTTCTTCAACACGTACGCGCTGTTTGCGGCATAGAGAACGTTAATGAATTCTTACGCGGAGAGAATATTAATTTCTTTTTTTTTCATGTAAATTCTTTTCAATTTTACTATATTTCTAGTGGAACAAAAATAGACTGTCAGCAAGGTCTATCTTGCTAAAGAACGTAGTATATTTTGTCAGAAACATAGGATATTTTTTAATAACAGTGTAATAGCAGATTTAAATTCCTAAAATATAAATAGTATTATTTAATAAACAGTACATATATCAAATGAAAAGATAATCAATTACAGCAAAGTGTCGATCTATTCCTATAAAATTCAATAGTAATTTTTACTGTAGAATATGTTAGCTGCATCGGATAGAAACGTTCGCATACGTATAACGTTGTCATCGTGGTTATTAATTTCACTTACAAATAACGTTATTAATCTATTAACCTTTGCTATTTACAAATGATGTTTATCAGAGTTCTTCCTCTAAAAAATCTCAAAAACGTAGCAACGTTATCGCTAAACCGATTTTTTTACTTGCTCGGAATATGACCATGACGCAAATGGAACTTGCGCGTCTAGCTGGGGGAATCTTTGAAAGAACAAGTCGCAAATAGACGGCGAGCGAGTCATCCGGGAAACCGCGGTGTAATTCGAGTCAAACACCTTACCGCTAATGTTACGAAGCTCCGAGAGACAAATAGCTCGAGATTCACGGAACGACTTTGTAGCTGTAAACCGCTTATCCGCCGATCCGCAGCAGCGCCGGTGCCAATTCAGCTTTTAAATCGCGACGCTCGAATTTCTCGCTGCCCCGCGCGCGATCGTAAATTCGCGCTCGGCTCTGCTCGCTATCGGTTATTGCTGCACCTGTCCTTCGACACTCTTCTTACTTCTCTCTCTCTGTCTCTCTTGCTCTTTCACTCTCTTGCTCTCTCTTTTGCTCTATCGCTTTTTTACTCTCTCACTCTTTCGCTCTCTCGTTTTTCGCTCTTTCGCTCTCACTTTCTCTCTCTCTCTCTCTCTCTCTCTCTCTCTCTCTCTCTCTCTCTCTCTCTCTCTCTCTCTCTCTCTCTCTCTCTCTCTCTCTCTCTCTCTCTCTCTCTCTCTCTCTCTCTCTCTCTCTCTCTCTCTCTCTCTCTCTCTCTCTCTCTCTCTCTCTCTCTCTCTCTCTCTCTCTCTCTCTCTCTCTCTCTCTCTCTCTCTCTCTCTCTCTCTCTCTCTCTCTCTCTCTCTCTCTCTCTCTCTCTCTCTCTCTCTCTCTCTCTCTCTCTCTCTCTCTCTCTCTCTCTCTCTCTCTCTCTCTCTCTCTCTCTCTCTCTCTCTCTCTCTCTCTCTCTCTCTCTCTCTCTCTCTCTCTCTCTCTCTCTCTCTCTCTCTCTCTCTCTCTCTCTCTCTCTCTCTCTCTCTCTCTCTCTCTCTCTCTCTCTCTCTCTCTCTCTCTCTCTCTCTCTCTCTCTCTCTCTCTCTCTCTCTCTCTCTCTCTCTCTCTCTCTCTCTCTCTCTCTCTCTCTCTCTCTCTCTCTCTCTCTCTCTCTCTCTCTCTCTCTCTCTCTCTCTCTCTCTCTCTCTCTCTCTCTCTCTCTCTCTCTCTCTCTCTCTCTCTCTCTCTCTCTCTCTCTCTCTCTCTCTCTCTCTCTCTCTCTCTCTCTCTCTCTCTCTCTCTCTCTCTCTCTCTCTCTCTCTCTCTCTCTCTCTCTCTCTCTCTCTCTCTCTCTCTCTCTCTCTCTCTCTCTCTCTCTCTCTCTCTCTCTCTCTCTCTCTCTCTCTCTCTCTCTCTCTCTCTCTCTCTCTCTCTCTCTCTCTCTCTCTCTCTCTCTCTCTCTCTCTCTCTCTCTCTCTCTCTCTCTCTCTCTCTCTCTCTCTCTCTCTCTCTCTCTCTCTCTCTCTCTCTCTCTCTCTCTCTCTCTCTCTCTCTCTCTCTCTCTCTCTCTCTCTCTCTCTCTCTCTCTCTCTCTCTCTCTCTCTCTCTTTCTTTTGGTCTTTCACTCTTTTGCTCTCTCTTTTGCTCTCTCACTTTGTCGCTCTTTCGCTCTTTTACTCTCTCGCTCTTTTGCTCTTTCACTCTCTTGCTCTCTCTTTTGCTCTATCGCTTTTTTACTCTCTCACTCTTTCGCTCTCTTGTTTTTTCGCTCTCTCACTCTTTTGCTCTTTCGCTTTTTCGCTTTCTCATTCTTTCGCTCTCTCACTTTGTCGCTCTTTCGCTCTCACTTTCTCTCTCTTTCTCTCTCTCTCTCTCTTTTTCTCGCAACTGTGTCGTTCATTCAACGACGAGTCCCAGTCCAGGGCCGTCCGTCCATCCGCGTCCATCCGTCACATTTAATCCAAGAGCGCCCTTGTTTGCGCGGTTTCGGGTTACGGTACGTCTAATGGATTATCCTTACATTCGCTCCGAGACACCTTCCATCCATCGTGTCATCAGCTCGGACGAACGCGCGCGCGCACGCGCTGAGCATAAAAATAACAGTGATTCCGATATTTACCGAACTTATTAGGAGATTTTACCGAGGTCGACCGAGGGGTAAAACGTATCTGCCCTTTTACGCGCGCGTCCTCCATGCTCGCTGGCAGATGATATTACGGGGCCGTCGTTGCGGGAACAACTCGATACTTGGAGTATCGAGTGTGCTCCGGCACGATCACCCGCACGATACGTTTCCCCGCGACAGACATCGACTCCAAATATGTGTTCGGATTTTGCACTTGCCTGTTATTGCGAGACCTGACGCAATTGCTGAGAAAAGAGTGGTTGATTTTGCTTGAAGTTATAGTTCTAACCATGTTTTTTTCCTAATCATATTTTTTTAGTATATTTGGTATATTTCAACACGAATGATAGTATGCATATGAGATTATCATCATTGATATCATAGTAGAATTTAGTAAAAAGAGAGAATTGCTTTACATGATCATAGTTTGTAATAATTATCTCTCTCTGTAAGTTACAAATATATCAAACATTTTTCTCTCAGCGTGCTTTCCATCACTTGAAATACAACGGACTTGATTCTTCTCTCGTTTATTTGTTTATTCACTTCTCATTCCTCGACGCAAGCGCTCGTCAATCGTCGAAGTGAATCTTCGAACGGAGATCCGTCGCGTTCGTTTCTAAACTCGGTGCATAATTCACGTGGAATTCCACGAATCCCGCGGCTGGGAGGATTACTTGCGAGAATAAAAAAATAATTCCGGTCGATGATAAATCCTCGCGCGAAACACTGTGTTGCATTGTAATTCAGATCGCTTTTCCTTCTTTCCCTTTTTTTCTTCCGTTGCGATAACCTCGTCGTGAACGCGCCAAGTCATTACGGCAAACGAGGATCTCCTCACGAATCGATGCACGAGGCGGGACAGGACGATTCATTGAATTTATGGCCGTTATGATCCTCGCATAACCTACGTGTGCAACAACCCCATTACAGGATTATACGTTACGATTGGCGCGGCGCGCTTTATTAGTTGTCTCTTGTGCCATTTTTACGACGATCGAGATATTTTATTACGCATTGTCCGCGACGGCGTATCGCGCAGAATACATTTGTTAGATAACGAGCGGAAGTCTGAAGGACACTTATTCTCTACTTATACTCGTATACTCCCGACTACACGCTCCGCTCGAATTTTTCTTTCTCGTTCGTTCGTTCGTTCGAAAACTATTCAATCGCGCATACTCGCGCCAATTTGTGTCCTTAGTCCACGATCCACTGGTTTTGCACGTTGATGCAGAATTGATAGAGAGCGCGTTGCGTCGCGCGTCCTGTTACACGTTCAACGAGTCGCTTGATTAAAAAAATACATCGCTGTCGTTGTAGAGATACATGCATTTTGCGTGGACGCCTGTCTGATTGTTGCTCAGCTGTAGCCCAGTTATTGTCCAGTATTAATGTATCTTATTAATTGTGAGAGTAGGAAACGCGGTTTCCTACTGCGTAGGAATTGGAGAATAACTTGATGGAGTTTGTGTGAAGCAGTTCACTGTACAATATGTCAACTGATTTTTTCCAAGATACATCAGTGATGCTCAAGTCAAATTTCGTGATGTACACGTGTTATAATCTGTCGTGAATAAATTTAAGAAATATTTGTTTACATTATTAAAGAAGCAAAATTACGTGAGAAATGAGAGTGAACTTGTAGAAAAGGGAAATTGAAGGAAATAAAGCGTCTGACACAATATTAAGCCCTGTGATGGCAACATTTTTAGAAGGTTTCGAAATAAAAGTGAGTAAAAGTAAATGGGATAATGGAAATTTTATTATTAAGATTTTTTAGTTGGAAAATATATACGAAAAATGGAGTATTATTAAAGTAAAATCATTTTATGAGCAGTTGACTCAGTTACTGATTAATTGAATGGCTTTTTGTCTATCTGTCTTGTTTTCGTTGAGTAAATGGGTTCAGATTTTGCGCGTTTTTCATGTGCAGTAACTGCGGGAAAAGCGCAGTCATATCTTGATTCGAATCCCAAGTAGTTTTACTCTTCAATTACCGGACCAAAGTTAACATGGCTGTCCAGTAACTGCTCGAAAACTACATTAATTTTCTACCGGAGTAATTACGTGAATAAATGCCTACGTCGGGGGGTGCCCGTATTAATCAGGGAAACGACCAGGTGAGAACATTCTGTCAATGATGACGTCGACTTCCGGCTGCATTTATTACACGTTTGTTACGTCATTCCAGCGATATCGCGTTTTCGCTGGAAAAATCGACCGACTTTGAATTTCATCGTCGCGAAATAATTTGCGGTGGCGGCGGGAAGACGGGTAGGCGGAAGGAGGAGGAGGAGGAGGGGTTAACGGTGGACTAACACGACGAGATATGCGTAACTAAGAAAGTACATTTGCGCGTAGAGCAAGAAGTTCCCGGGCGACGGGATTAAGAGCGGTACAATAAATTCGTAACAAGCCACAACTCAATTTCTCTGCTCCGTCCTTATTGTCTCGCGCTCTTTCTCTTTCCTTCTCGTCGTAATACGAGGTGGCAATTCCATGGCCGTTGTCATATTTTCATAATGCGTATCATAATTTAAGAGACGACGATTGCGTGCGAGTCGCACCTACTTGTTTGCATATCGCGCAAGGCGCGCGATAATTGACACGATTGTTAATTTTTCGACCCGATCACGCACGCGCGCGTCTGTAGGAATTCCGAGAGCAAACAAACACGAAGAGGAACACGACTCGGTAGTTAAAGAAGGGTCTGAAAACGACTCAATAGATCAATACAGACTGATGACATCAACGTTACAGCAAACATACGTGTTTTTAAGAATACGTGGAAACATTTTGATTCACATCTCATTCGAATTACAAAATTTATTTATTTATTAACGGGTAGAAAATCTCTCGTCTCTTTTTAGCGAAGAAAAAAAAGACACGGGATGTACAAACTTAGATTAAAATTTGACTTAAGATTTGACCTCGTTAGTGGTGATTTGAAATGACTGCGCGAATCTTTCCGGAGATTTCTTACTTCTTTAAATAAGCATACTTAAAATATTTCTTTTCTCTTTATTGCTGTCTTCTCTGAAGAATTTTGAAAGGCAAAATACAAAATATATCTAATTTGTACTTGCTATGAGAATTTAAAAAAATACAACATTTAAATTTTTTAACTCATTTAAAGTTGAATAAGTTAAAAGGAATTTAATATTTTACCAGAGAGAAAGGAAATTTTTTCGGGCATACTTGAAAAGAGATTCTTAAAGACTTAAAAATACTTAAACATAAGTTTAAGCCTTAAGTCCATAGATTTCTATATTTTGAATTTCCGAGGTCAAGAGGTCGCTATCGACTTGTTAATTGACCTATTAAGCCGCTTTCCATTCTCAATTTCGGAGCGGCCGAGTACAGGAGAAAGGAAGAGAGAGGGAGAGACGAGGGCTATGCGGCGCGTAAAGAAATTTCGACGGAGAGGTAGGAAGAGGAGGAGGGGGAGGGGGTGATAGAGGGTTCGTTAATTAACAGTCATCGCATGGCATCGATCCCAGGCCTCTTTCTCTCTCTCTCTCTGTCTCTCTCTCATCCCCTCCTTCCCACTCTACATTTGCCCGTGCAGATATAATCACACAGCAACGCCGCCTAATCCCGGTATGTGGCCGCAATCGAGCGGCATTATCGTCGCTACGATTCCGCTGTTGCAAAATTATAGGGTCGACGGCGTGTGACTGTTGGCACTGTCGCGACTATTGACAGGTCATTGACTGCTTTACAGTTTCGCACAGTTATAAAAATTTGTCCCCTCTCTTTCTTTCTCTCTCACACACACACACACACACACATACACACACACACACTTTCGCTCTTAGTCTCTCACTCTCACTCCTTCTGACGCGCTGTGTTTCCACAAAAGAGATATCATTTTTTCTCAGCGCCGGTAGCGAACTTTTCAACCAGCGCAAAAGTTACGGATCTCTTTTTTCTCTATCTCTCTTTTTCTCCCTCTCCTTCTCTTCCTCTTTCCCTGAACGAGCTCTCATCATCGCTACGGATTTTTTAATTAAGGAGGTAACGGCTGAGAGCGTGTCCTTCGGGACGTTCAAGACGTCAACGACAGTCCGTTCTCCCAGTCCCACGCGCGTCGCGATAAATTCCATCGGAATACGGCCCAAACGGGGGCGATTCGGGCCTACTTGACACATGCCACACCCTCGGAACCGAGTCGGAGACGAGTGACCTCGCCTTTCCACGCCGAAGTCGAGAACGGATTCCAGTTCCGCTTCTAGTGCGCGCACCTAACATCGTCCGCACGTCCCCCGTCGTGCTGGCCACCCTCGTCTTGGTCTGCATAGAATGTCCGTATACGCATGGCGGTTTAGGACAGCGGTGACGGAAGGGGTAGCATGTACGCGTGTGTGAAATAGAATCTCGAACTCTCATTGCGCGTACGTGTATTACGTGTAGAGACATCGTCGGCGGAAGAATGAAAGAAAGGGACTGAGAGAAACAGAGAGAGAGAGAGAGAGAGAGAGAGAGAGAGAGAGAGAGAGAGAAAGTGAGTGAGTGAGTGGGTGGCGGGTGGAGGATTGAGAAATCGGAACGAGAGGGATGCGGATGTGTGCGTGGGTACATGCAGTCAGCATCAGTGGAGCGTCTCGGCGTCGGAGGCGCCAAAGCGTCGCGGCGCCACCCTCGGCGCCCGCCATAACGCCGCCAGCACTCACCCCCTTTGCTGTTTCTCTCACTCCCTTTGTCCCTCTGCCTCTCCTGTTTTCCCCTTCCGCTTTGCCCGTTCGTCTCTCTATCGAGATCTCGCTCTCGTTTTCTGTCTCCCTTTCTCTCTCTCTCCGCCTTCGTCGCCGTCGCCACCGCCTCCGCTCCTTTTCTCACGTTCTCCACCGGCGCGCCCGAAATTTGCGAAAATCTTCAAGGCGCCATCTCCCCCTCTTTCCCCTTTCTCCCTTTCTCTCGCGTCATTCGCGTGGTGGAAGAGTCGCCGAGAATTTTTCTGCCAACACGGCACCGTTTCTGGAGTTTCTATTTCTTTTTCTGTCCTTCCCCGACGACACGTGCCAGGCACGTTCCATATTGTTGGTGTCGCGCGGTTTCGCGCGAGGGATAGGGTTACTCGGCGGTTGTTTCGCGCGAACTTGGAGCCGGAGGTCTTTGCGCAACCACTCCAAGGCGAAAGAACTCGCGGCAGAATAGAGATATTAGGTTGTTGCATACTTCCTGTCGTATTTTGGGTAAAATTAAAGTTGATGTAATTTTCAAAGAAAACCTATTTAATCAGCAATATATTAATCATTATTACCGATAACTTGTAAAGGTAGAAGGCAACTATACTAGCAGCGCAATTAAACAAACAGGTTTAATAACAATTCATTGCGCGTCGAAGGTAAGCGCAATACGACAGAAATTACGCAACAATCCAATATATATTAATCGACGGACAACTGAACAAACAATGTGCGAATGGGATGATTGTGTAAACTCATACATACGCTCTTTATTACTTAAATTTATCACGTGGTGTTTTCAAAATTACAGAAAATTATCCCGCTACAATATTCGTTTATATAATAATAAACAAGAATAAATAATACTATAAAGGAAGAAATAAAAGAGAGAGAGAGAGAGAGAGAGAGAGAGAGAGAGAGAGAGAAGGAGAGAGATGGAAGAGAACACAAAATCTAAATTTTTTGCTTAAATAGAATAAACAATTCCTTTCATGAAAAGCGACGATTTTAGGAAAGTGTATTTTTTATTTCAAAGAAATTTTTCTTAATGTAGAGAGAGAGAGAGAGAGAAAGAAATAGAGAGAGAGAGAACATATATTAGTATAATAAATAAATTATTCCTCAGTTACAAAATTCTATATAGTGATCTTCGTTATAAAATTCTTTCCATATGTGAATGAAAAATCCATTTCAAATCTGAGTGAAGCGTTCACTCGTGGCGGTATTTTCACAATTGCTTCGAGTGAATTTTCACCTGTGAGACTTTACTCGAAGGAATTTCACGAGTATGTTTAAACGACTATCTGAAAACAATATTGTCACCTCAGCTTTCAGATTCAACTGACCGACGAGAAGCGAGAACGAACGAACGCAAATCTTCGGTGCACACCAGCGGGGGAGGAGCAGCAGGAGCAGGAACAATAGCAGCAGTAATAATAGCAGCAGCGGCAACGACGTAAAAAGCAACGACGAAGCGGTAAGTATGAAGTGACCGCTTCCGGTACGCAAATCGTATTCACTGCTCACTTTCTCGTCGGGAGAATCTCGTAAAAGAGATCCCGCATCCGTGCGCATCCCTCTCCGTCGCATCTTCAGCGTGAGTCAGACGAATCGTGAAAGTGCCTGCTATACCTCCGCGACGCTATAAACTCACTGCTCTCTCCCTTCACCTCGTCCGTGCAACCCCCTCAGGGTCGCACCTCCGCCCCTCCCTCGCGAATTTATCTCTGTTCCGTGTTATATCGAGGCGAGCTTCCTTGCTTTCACCCCCGTGCTCAATATGGAATATTTCTGGGCCATAAGCCCAAAAACATTATACTTAATTGCGACAAATATGGCCCGTAAAATTTGAATAGGCATTTCGAGATCGGACAGGGGGAAGGAGGCGCAAGGAGAAGGGTGCGGGGATGCACTTCATTCAACCCCGTGGGTGCGAGTAATTCGAGGACGCGTGAGTGTGCCGCCACGCTTGCATTTTTTTCAGGCATTCGGCTAAATTGAGCCTTCGTCGCGCGGAATGTTCAGCGAATCTAGTGATAGTAATGCTACTTATTAAACATATTAATAGGCATCAGGTTAATCAGCGGGGTTAATTATATTAATATTTAGAATTGGGATTCAGGGATCGGCTCGACGTGGGAGGTTGATTCACCGCGTACGTTTAAAAAACTGGAAAACCTATCCGATATGTTGGCACTATCAGATATTGTTATCCTCCTAACATTTAATAGAAATATTTGCTCCAAAATCAGCGGTTGTTTCTTATTTGGTTATTAATATATTTAATAAGTTACATATTTTCGAGAACCTGTGTATCATATAGTAATATTAATGCTCTTTCACCTATCGGGAAATTCTCCAACGGCTCTTCCTTTCAACGTTTATCGTCATCGAATGCCCATATGCCGTCCTCTCTGTCGTTTGATAAAAGATACCGCCTTATAAGAATACGCGAACAAATGGTCCGTCGCAAATGGCGCTAAACGTCGATAGTCTCTCTCAGTTGACCAATTTACTCGTATCTCCCCGCATTATCTTTAATCTCCATTCTGCGGCTCAAGCAATCTGCGCATCTGTCCAAACTCGGTAGTTACACAGTTGTTGTGTTTCCAACAACAACCACGGCGAAGGGATCAAATGTTGCTTATTGCGCATTGCTGAACCCATCTCGTTCGTCTCGTCTTCGATAATTCAGTAACGTGATGCCTGAATCAGGAAGAGCGACGTCTCCTCGAAACGAATCACTTCTTATAAAGAATCGTAAAGAATCGAAACCCTTGTTGATTTGATCGGGATTAATTAGTCCTTTCTCGTTTCTTTTATGGTAAAAACATCAATTGCCGAACAGTATTTAATTCTGGACATTCCTATTGTTTTGCTCTTTAAATACGAATATTGAAACTTTTAAAATATACAATATACGCGTATATTTAATATATGCACTGAAAGAAAAAGAAAGAAATATCTATCAAATAAAAAAAATATTTTTTTAGTGGGCACCAATATATTTATAATAACATATTTACTTGTGCTAATATACACATACTTTTCCATTGAGAAGACATTTTCAAATGAGAAAATTTATATTTTTCTAAAATCATTGCTTATTATGAAAATTTATTCTATTCAAACGAAAGAATTTAGAGTTGAGTAAATATGTTTTATTAGTACCGAATAAATATTACATATTTTTTTAAATATTTGTTCTCTCATTGTGTATTCATTATTCTATAATGAAAGCGTGAGTATTTATATCAAAACAACAAAAATGCCCAGTACGTGTCCAAGCATTTTTGCTTTATTTTCATGCAGAAATATTGTCCTTGCCCGACTATTAGAAACATTCCATCGAACGGAATAAATATATTCCGTTCGAAAATTCTGAAATTTGAATCGCGCAGTATTTATCTGGATCGATGAAAGTGAAAATTCCGTCGTGCTGTTGAATATTCGACGATGATGAAACAAAATGGAAAAGAAAAAAAATGCTCTATCCGCGACATTCGGGCTTCGCGCGATACACGCATTCGGACGAACATCAATGGCCCATAGAATGGATAGCGAAACGTTAAGATCCAGACATTTCGGCGCCGAACATAGCTGGCTACATTGGAGAGTTGCGAGCTGCAAACAAGCAACGATGGTCCGACGCTCGTTCTACTTGCGCGTAGATTTATATGACAAGTTGAACATACGACATTCGTTGCCACTTTTGATCGTAACTTTATTATTGCGGCCGTTTTGTATGCTCCTCCATGCACAAATGGCGTAACTATTTTTCCCCGAATATTGTGGACGCGCATTTCGGAGAGTTCCGTCCTCTATTTTGTTGCATGCATATTGCTGCACAGTAAATAAACATATTACGCGATGAATTGCATCATTCGGTGGCAGGGGGCCCGTGGGCGATTTTTACACGAGCGCGTGCGATCTCCCACGCAAAATTTGCGATAAAAGTGAAAAGAGTCTGTGAATTTGCCATTGTTTAACACGTTTCTCTCTGCCAACTGCGAAATGTCACGCGGCGCGATGTAATTTCATGCCGCAAATTAGCTCGCGCACGGCGACTGAATTTGTCAACTACGAACTACCAACTCGCGCTATCTTAACAGTCGCTTCGACGCGAATCATAAACGAGTAAGATAAAAGTACCAATGCAGAACCTAATCCTGGACACTCTTTCTTTCTGTTTTGGTCTTTAGATACAGATCTTTCAACGTAAAATATATGTACAGATATTAAGTATATTCTATATTGAAAGTTTAAATATTCGTACTTGAAGATCAAAACAATAAGAATGTCCAGAGTTAAATAGGTGTCCGGGAATTGGTACTTTATAGCAATTCAAGTTAACCGCGTTAAGCGGCTTTTTTCCCGAAATTTGCTCCACGTACTTCTCACGCGTTCACGCCAAACGCATCCACCTCTTTAACACGCATTGAGAGAGTGTGTCTTTTGTTTACCTTTTTATCCAGATCTCTTTTTCCCCCTCTATCAAACGCATTAGCGAGCGCACTTCGCTCTCGGCGGCGCTTTCGAGACTCATCCGCGTGGAAACGCGGAGGAAACACCTCACACACGCCGCGCGCACACGCTCTAATAGTTTACGTTTTCACTCGCTAACAATTTCGCGAGAGGATCCTCCCTATAATTGGCAGCCATAAAACTTTTCCGGCCGTAAATCGTCGGACGAGCGCTGCATTTTCGGGGACTGACCGCACGCGCCAGTCCGGGGGGTAACTCGAATCGACAGGCGCATTGTCAGGCCGATTAATCGAACGATAAGTTTCACCGTGTATGGAGAGAGAGAGTGATTGACGCTACCACGATAAGGGTTGATGGCGCACGAAGAGAGAGGGAGAGAGGAAGAGGGTGGAACAGCCGAATCGCCCGAGCGCGAGATGGCGAACAAAAATAAAGGCAGAGGTACACTTAGGGATAAATCCTTAATTCATCCCGGACGAAAGCCATCCACTGTTTTCCATCCCCCTCGTTGCCGAAGTTTGCTTTCTGTCATTTCCTCCGTCACAGTGCACGTGATACAGATGGACGTCCTGCCGCAGTTTTCCTTGCAAATGCAAGTTGCTTTCGGAACGCATCAATCGCGGTCGGTGCATCAATGCGCGCGCAAGCACAAAAATATTGGTGCAATGAAAGACAATGAAAGCAGTTGTCTGACGGTGATACATGAGTGACACAGGAGTCTTCGTGTGTTAGAAAAAATCACGTGAGTCAAGAAAGCTAAATAATCGACCGAAGTATTATGAGTATTACTTTGAAAGTATTCTGTAAATTTCTCGGAGTAGAATTTTACTCAAACTCGACATCGCAAGAGCCAATGTTTCACTGCAGCTTATAACGGATTCATATGAGTGAATATTTCGGTCGATTCGAGTATACGAAATATGCCGTAACGATGGAGTACATTAGACTCAGTCCTCAGTTTTGAGTGAAAGTGTTCACTCGACGGTTCAGAGTAGAATATTCATTCTGTACGAGTGAGAAATCACTCAAATTCGACTCGGTCATTCCACTATTTGGAGTGAAATTTTATTCCAAGAAAATTAGAGACTAAAGTTTGTCGCGGCTGAAATTTGAATCGGGGTAACTAACCGACGTGGTACGTGGCGATACCAACGCGTTTTGGCAGAAGGAGACACATGTTTTGGTTCTTGAAACCAGATCTGGCTCGTGAGAACCGAAAGTTTTGTGTCATTCAACCAGAACGCGTTGGCTCGTTCATTAAAACCAAACTTCACGTTAGTACGAGCAAATTTCGTTTTCCGTGTAGTTTTTCGGGGAAGCATCGACTTCGTGTCTCGTCGGTCGAGAAGACCGATACGTGCAAGTCAAAAATAATCAAGTATACTCAATAAACAATCCCTCTCCCTATTTTTCTCCCTTTTTCCTTCAACTTTCCTTAAGACGGAATTTGTTTACGCCATTTTATTTCGCGTCGATCCGCGCGTTTACTCGAGACCACTTCTCCCGGAGCGCCGTAAATCCGACGGCGTGAACGGCTCCGGCGAGAGGATATCGGCATCAGCTGTTCGGAAAAATTCGGCTACCCAGTGTTCGATTTTCCGAGAGCGCGGGGACGACGAAAGACGAAGGAGGGGGGGAGGGGAGAAGAGAGCAGGTCGGGCGAAAAAGCACGGCGATGTTTCGCGAGCGTTTATGGTCAACGCTTTTCCAGAGGCGAGGAGAGAGAGAGAGAGAGAGAGAGAGCGCCGGCTGCATAAATTGCCTGTACATCTCAATTCACCCCCCAGGACGGTGACCATTCTCTTACACGTCGTGCTCCTGAGTGACACTCCCCATCCTCTTGCAGGAGACCTCCCGCTTGCAGACACGCATTATCATCCCTTCGCGCCGTCGATGCCCCCCTCCCTTCCTCCCCGCCCTTCTCTCCCGGCACACCTCGAGCGACGAGGGTGGGCCTGCGTCGAACCTTTCGCAGCAGCCCCGGTAGCCAAAGACCACTGGGGTTCAAGAAAAATGCTCGGCCTCGACCTTGCGACCGTCGCGATCGAAGATTGCTTATCGCTTATCGCGATAAATATTCAATAGCGTACTCCCGCGTACGCTCGTTAACTGTGCCTTCAGAGAGCGCCAGTCTCTGCTTGAGTGATCATCTCACATGTGCCGTTCGTTAATAATGAGGGTCGTCGGGGCCGCGATGCTCGAGGTACCCAAGGCGAGACGACGCTGAAGGACTCTCTCTCTTTCCCTCTCTCTCTCTCTCTTCCTTCCCCTCTTCCTCTCCCGCCCTCCGGTCGGCTGACCGATGAGCGAGGGGTCTTCGGGCTGGCGACATCATTAGACCGATTTACAACTGCATCCTCTCGGCGATCGTCGTATAAATTCGCGCGCTGTCGCCGCGATTACTGCGATTTAATGCCGCGTGTGTGTGTGTGTACGCGCGCGTGCACACACACATACACACATACCCTCACACGCTGGTATAGATCCGCTAAATCTTCTCGCGGCGCAAAGTCGTCCGGCGCAAACACGCTCGCCCCTTCGCCTCGGAAGGGCCAGGACGAGAAAGGGCCAGCAGCGGAGCTAAGCGGCGGTGGCGGAGCGCGTCTCTGTGTAGCGCAATACGACACTCGAATTTCAGAAGGGGTCGCGACACACCGCGCGCCCCCTCCGCGCGCGTGCCTGGCCGCGCGCGCGGGGGCGCAGGGTAGGTAGGGGCCGCCGGTGGACGGATTTCACCCCCGCGAATTGGCGGAGCGCGAGGAAGCGGGGCTGCATCGTGCCTTCGCCGCCAATCGTCGCCCTCCTCGTTCGCCGATACACCCCGGCGTCTGCGCCCTCGGCGACGTCGCGTCGGTTCCCTTCGGCGCCCTCTCTGCACCCGCGGCGGTTCGGGTACCGCGCGCAAGGCCGCAGACCTATCACTTCTTTGGCGACAGCCGTCGGGGTAACATCCTCGCCCTCGCTCTCTACCCTCGCTCCGTCCCTTCGACCCTTTCCGCATAACCGCCACCGCCACCGTCTCCGCCGTCGCCAGAATCCAGAACTTCCTCAATATCAGGCTCGTCCTCTTCCTTTCGCGTCCGCTTAGCGTCCACGAGCTTCCTCAACCGCGCTTCCTCTCTCAAGAATCGCCCGCAGTTCGCAGTTTCCCCGACGCGTTTTCTCCGCATCTTTTCTCCTTTCCTCCTGCCCTGCTTCACTTGGCACCTGTCACTTTCTTTTCACGGGCCGTTCTGTTGCGTGAAGATAGAGTCCACTCGCCCATCATCTAGCACCCAGCGCTTCGACGTCGCAGTGCAGGAGATCGCGCGATCGTTTTCACCATCGAACACGTGCAGAGGACAATAGTTCGTTTTAGAACGTCCGTCCCCACCTTCGGTTGGTCTCCCAGGTAAAGAGCGAACTTTACGTTTCCGTTATCGTTTCCGTTCGATCAGCGTGTTCCCTCGAGTTTCCCGTGCGCGATATCGCGATTTTTCAGCACGCGACGTCACCTCCGCGAACTACCCCTCCGCTTTTCACGCAGCGGAGCGAGCTTCCCGGCTGGAAAAGGCACGTGCCTGCAGCAGCGTTCGCAATTGGTTTCTCTGCTTCCTTCCTTCCCGCGTCCGTTCTCGATGCTCATCGTCGTTCGCCAATCGCCCTCTCGCCGTTCGCGCGCGGCCGAGGAGTGGCCGTCCTTTCGTCGTTCGTCTCTCGCGCTGCTCGTCACCGTCGGCAGGCGTCCAGCGCGCGTCCTGATGTAGCGCGCACGGCTGTCGCGAAGCCCGGAAGTACCTCGTGCCTTAAATCGTGCCGTCCACGTCGCGACAATAACCGTCTCCGGTCATCGGGGAAGCCGTTTTTGACTTAACTTTTCGACGTCACCCCGTGGCGACCTCGCCTTGCTTTCGCCCGACCGCTCGAGTCTCCACCACGTGTGATGACGACAAACAACCGTCGGCGCGCGCGGAAGAATTCGTGTAACCAACGAGCTTATTTTTCCTAAGCCGATTGTCAATCTTAACCACGCGGTTGCCTTATCGAGATCCGCGGATCGTCCTCGGGTCTTGCCTCCCGTGTTTAAGCTGTTTCCCTGTTCCCACATCCGAGACCCGACGTCGGGAATCCCGTCTCCGTCCTTCTCTTGTGCCTTTCGCGCTCTCCCGATTCATTCCACGCTATCGCGCGATTCGGCCGGGTGTCGTTCTCTCTCTCTTTCTCTCTCTCTCTCTCTCTCTCTATCTATCTTTCTCTGTCTACTCTCTGCTCTCTTACTCGCTTTCCGAGCCCTAAAGACACGTCCCGGCCGAAGATCCTGGGTAGCTTAGAGAAGATCGAGAAGATCGCGGCGGCTTCGTAATCTCTTCGTAGACGTAGAAGCCTGCCTCTCTCTCTTTCTCTCTCTCTCTCTCTCTCTCTCTCTCCTCTCTCCTCCTCTTTCCTTCTCCTCTCTCGGTGCCGTCTCGCTTGAAACTCGCGCTGCACGTCCACGAGCGCCACAAATGTCGGGGCGAGAGACGACTCTGCGAGTACGATCGGGTGACACCACGATGACGCCAGCAGCAGCGACGCGGTGAGTACAGAAACGTAGAGAATTGTGTGGAAAACGAGATATCTCGCCGCTTTTCTCGGTGTTGCTAGTTTTGGTAGAGAATGCTTGTAAGGTGTAGGATAACAGTGTCCTCGCTGCGCGAGCTCTTAGCGCGCGAATGTTCAGCGCTGTGTCGCGTTCGCACAGCCACGAGGAGTGAAACGTCGGCCGGGGCGAAACGTTGCGGAGCAACGCTCTGAAAATCTCTCCTGGGGGTTCAGGTTTTCGCGGACGCGGTAGCGCTGGCGTGCGAACGCGCGTTTAATTAAATTAATTAATTAAGTTTAATTGTATAACATACCGCGGCGCGTCGTCGCCAGCTCGGCCATTGCCGGCTTCGCTGAAATATCTGTCGCGATATCGCGGTGGGTATTCCCGCGACTCGTAAATCAGCATTGTTAATCGCGCGAAACGTGGAGTGTACAGCTGTGGGGCGGAGTAGAGGGAGAGGAGGAGGGAGAAAAGAAGAGAAAGCAAGGAAAACGTTGCCGGGGCGATTTATCGACAAGGCGATTTTCGGCAATTCCGCTCGATTCTGTAATCTTTCTTGCCCCCTTCCCTCTCCGCTCCTCTCTCCGCGGCTATCAATATTATCGAGTCCATCGCGGCCCCGCGAAATTAGAAGTCCCTGCGTCGTGATCTCGCGTCGGTCTGAAATTTAACGGACAGCCGGGCAAACAAGATTCCGCGTCGGCTACGCGAAATTGATCGCCGTGCGGAACAATCAAGATAGCGTGGTCAATTATTAAGAGCGACTCGTAGTAACAGCGACCCCTTGGCGATCTCGAAATCAGATAGTATAATACGAGGGTCGGCTTTCCGGAGTACCGAAATTGTCCTGGTATCGAGGGGGCGGCTGCTGTTACTGTAGTAGTAGTAGTAGTAACGGTGACAATCAAGCCCGTCGTGCATTCTGCCTCATTCTGCGCGAAAAACTCGGCCGTCCACCGCCGCCGAGTCAAATTGTTTTAAGCGGCGGCGGAGAGCAGAAGGGGTTGGTCTCTCTCTGGGAATCGCGACGCCCTATTTCACGACAGGGAAACCATCCGTCGCTTGTATTTTCCACAAGTTTGTCCGCAAAGACGTGCGAGTGTCGCGCGAACACGGGTGGAGTCGTGAATCGCGCGGAGAGATCGCGGGGACAATTAAGACAGATCGGTCGCGAGACGCGCGTCGCGCTTCACCGATCGATGAGCGACGGACGCGAATTTTCCGGCGGAATCGCGAAAATGCGCTTGTCGTCGGTACAGCTCGCGAATAGTGCGTCACTCGCGGAGTACGTACTTGCATGGGTAGCCGAACGTCTCTCTTCGTCTCTCTTCGTCTCGCTGTTCCATGACGTTTCCCTGAAGGAACTGCCCTTAACAATTCACACGTGATCCGGCCGTGCGAAATGTGACGTGACCCGCGTCAGAAATAACGCGTATTGTGCTCCGTCGAATCTCCACAGTAATTATTCGGACGAGGAAGGAAAGAGGCAAAGGGCTCGCATAATCATGCGATACCAGCGAGCGATATAGATCCTGAGCTTGACGTTTCGCCGATAAGGCGCGATATTGACGGTGCAGCTTTCGACTGTGCAATTTCTAGTTTACACACTCAAGTATTATTAAACATTTTCCCATGTAGTTGCATAACTGACTGTCGGGGTTTGTCGGCGTCGACGTGCCAAAAGTGTGCCAGATCTAACAGGTACGATAAAATTTCGCGATACACGACCGACGCGTTGGGCACACGTGAAGTTAGACCGGGAAAAAGTCGATCTTTTCACGAAATATTCATTTCGTCCGAATGTCTCGTTAGATCGACTTCCTCCTCCCCCTTTTTATTTTTACAGCGAATTGTCGTGAGAGATAATCTTTCCATTTCCGTTTTCCAATATCCGAAATAAACTCTTCCTTCTGAACCGGGCAGAAATTAACAATGTTCACGGAGCGTGATTTGAAGTTGTTGTTTTTTTGCGGGAAGCGATGCATGCCGCTAAGTTCTTTCTGTAGCGAGAAACTTGACTCTCGGCGTGCTTCGTTGCGAACTTGACGGTTAGTTTTTCCAGACAGATTTGGTATTATTTTCCGGACGTATCGTTAGGATTCCAATACGAACTGTCAAATATAGTGTAATTATATGACTGACGTCAGTTGAGATTCGGTGCATCTGGTTAGACAAACCGTATTGGGATCCTAATAATACGCTTGGAAAATAACACCGAATCTGTCTGGAAAAACTAAAGGCTCTTGCACGTAGAAAAATTTTAACTGTAACCGTAAGGTCGTAAGAAAACTGACCAATCACAGTTGATTATTCTCCTTGCGTTCGAGAAATAATCGACTATGATTGGTCAGTTTTCTTACGACCTTACGGTTGCAGTTAAAATTTTTCTACGTGCAAAGGCCCTAATCGAGCTCGCAATGGAGCACACCGAAAGTCAAATTTCTCGCTACAGAACGAATTTAGCGGCACGTATGGCTCTTCGCAAGAAAAACAACTTCAAATCACACTCCGTAGACAATGGGCTTTAGTTGCAGATACAAATTTTCGTACATGCATACACATATATGTGTGTGTGTGTGTATGTTTTGATCTTCTCTTGTTTTATCTCACACGACGCTGACGCAGCAAAAGCGCGCACGACGCGTCTTAGGGGGAATTCACATCGTGCGCGAAAAGGTGGACAATAGAAAGGCAGAAGCCAGTCAAAACTCGCGCTGGTAGGAACGCTGGTAGGAAAGCTATCGACTATCACCTGACCACCAGCGCGGGTCTAACTAACCAGCGCGAGTTTTGATTGGCTTCTGTCCTTCTGCTTTGCCGCCAATGTGTGAATTCTCCCTTATTTTAATCCTTTCCCGATGTGGCAGAGGAATCGATGATTTCCGCATCTGTCACCGCTCGGTCACAAACGTCCAGACGTTAAAACGACTCGGCCAGACACACGAGTGCACGTTTATTTGAAACCCCGGCGGACCGTTCCTTGTGGCTCGACAATAACGCTAGTTTCCAGTTAGCGCTGGCTCCGATCCGCGCGCAAAACCCCCGTGCCGGCGTCGAACGCATAAATCTCGGGGTCAGTTTCAGCGATCGAGGCAAGCACGCGTCGCGCAAACACTCGCGGAACTGGTGAGTCGAGGTAAGCCGGAAAAATCGGGCAGGTTGCGAGAAAACACCCAGGATCCCTCCTCACGATCGATAGGCACGAGTTCGCAAAACATTCGCAGCGTTCGCTGATGCTGCAATATTACCCTACATCCTCGTGTCCGTAAATTAGCATACAAATATACAAGAAGAAAATATCGAGTCTCTGTAGCAGCCTCAATAACCTCCACTGTTTGCCGCTTTTCGTGACGTCGTTATTTCAGTTAGGCTTTCGAGTCCGCGAAGAACCGACTCGAGGGAGTCGCGGGGAATCGGGACAAACGCCACGTAACGCGATTTGTTCGCGCTCGCGAGACGCTCGAGCCTTCCCCTGCCGGGTGTACGGGGGTGTGTTACTGGGGCACTAGTGCGCAGAAGCCCCGAACATGCCCGATGTGGATCCCAGAGTCGTCGCTCTCCCCTCTCGCCCACCCCGACCCCCCGCTTTGAGTCCTGCATCCCCTTGGAGAGCAAGGGGTGGCTCCCCGACAACCCTCTCGGCTACATTTCGAGCGTCAGCACGAACCGCGCCACATTCAGTTTCTGACCGGCAATCGAAGGGACGCGTCCGTTCTTGGTGGAGCTCGTCGCCGCCGTCATCGTCATCGCGGACGCGCACCCCTCTCGCGAGGGTCTCTCATTCTCTCTCTTTCTCTCTCGCTGCCTCTCTCCGTCGATTTCACCCTCTCGACTCGCCCCGGAGGATCGCGGCTCGTCCCAGCCTCGTTTCGCATCCGCGGCTGCACACGAGGCGGTCGTGCGAGAGATCGGCGCGTTACACACGCGGTCTCGCATTCCGCGGGGACGGGCATGTCGCGCGAGACTCGCGAGTTCGCGGAAGCATCATCGATCCCCGCAATCGAAGCGATTCAGTGACGCCTGTGCACGCGCGAGCCGGTCTGGATAACGAGTGCGGGGAAATAACGCCCCGCCTGGAAGGCCGACGTGACGCGCGATCGTCCCTCTTCGCGTTACATCCTCGTTGCGGTGCACTCGTCGGTGACTTGTCAAGCGGCTTCGAGGCTTCCTGAGTCCGTCTCGGCCCTGGTCCTCATCTCGGCCAGTGGAGCTTTACGTCTTGACCCTCCATGTCGTATCGTTCTCTGTCTTCTCATATTAGTCTGTAGAATTGTAGAGTACTTTCGAGTTGAAGTGAGATTCGACTTGCCTCGAGTAGCGAGTTAGTCGAGATCCCTTTCCGTCTCTAGACCACCCGTCGATTAATCCTTACTATTGCTGATCTGCAAGCGGACTCTGCGTTCACGGGAGATCTCCGTCCGGTCCGAGAGAGTCGCCGCCGTTGGATCGGTCGATGGGATATCGACGTGAATAGCGGAATTTACGAGATTATTCGGGCGCCACTTCCTCGTCGTCCTCGTCGGATAGTGAGTCGGGCATCCGGGATCGCGATCGCGAGTAAATAATAGGGATGGAGCTGAACCCGTGCTGCAGCTTCGTAGGGATAGTAAATTACCTTTACACGAGAAGCTTGCACCGGAAACGGCGACAATCGGCGCCCAACGTTCCACGATCCTGGGTATTACGGGAGTCCACCGCCTGCACAGTAGCCAATTAGATTTATAGATGTAGTCGCTGCTAGGCTCGCTAAAAGCCAATATATGCGTCGCCGAGGTAAATATCATTCACTCTTTCTCACCGTAATCTCACCGTAAACGCCGCGTGTGTCATCCGCGTTCATCGTCATCTGCTCGTCATGCCAGCCACGTGGCACTTGCCTGCCTTACTGCGAGAAACTCGTCGCGCCTCGTTTCGTCAAACTGTCACCGCGCGTATCTGTGTGGACCGTATTAATAACTGTTACTTGAAATTTGTCTCGCGTGAAACACGTTTGAAATACGTGAAATACGTGATTGATCTGAATCCTAGGTTCGTATGAACAGTTGTCACCTACTTGTTCTCACGTGAGATACTCAGATTTTTAATTACTCAGACTTTTAGATCCAAGTTTGCAATTGAATTATTATATATATGTGTGTGTGTGTGTGTGTGTGTATTTGTGACATTTATATCCGCAATCGCGATTCAACTGCAAAACTCTCATCCGATTCTGAATTCAAAATTGAGTTTCTCATTTGAGACAAGTCTCAAGTAATTATTCATACAAGTTTGGATTTTTTCGTAGGTATGTTCTTTAGATATGATATGATTTATTTTTAATTGAAACGTAAGGTAAAAATACCAATTCGCGAGCACGTATCTAATTCTGGACATATTCTCATTGTTTTGATCTTTAAATACGAATATTTAAATTTTTAACATTGTATGTATATGTATATATATATATATATATATATATATATATATATATATATATATATATATATATATATATTTATATTGACAGTTTAAAATATTCGTATTTAAGGACCAAAACAAGAATGTGTACTTATTGTACGAGACTTTTGGTGATACGTATTTGTAACTGCAAGCCAAAAACTGAAAAATTCTTTAATTTAACTCTAAACTAAAATTTTGGGCTCTCATTAATAGTAGTCCCCTAAAACTTGTCTCACACGTGAGATACTCGGGCTTTTGTTCAGAGTTAGATTCAAGTTTTTCAGTTGAATTATGATATATGTGACATTTATATCTGTAATCGCGCGCGATTCAACTGCAAAACTCTCGCCTAACTCTGAATGTAAATCTGAGGCCAGTGTTAATAGTCGTCATTTAAAACCCTTGTCTCATGTGAGATACTCAGATCTGAATGTAGAGTTAGATTTGAGTTTTTTACTTGAATCATATAATATATGCGACATTACATCTGTAATGTCGCGACTCAGCTAAAAACTCGCATTTATCTCTAAATTCAAATCTGAATATCTCATCTAAGGCAAATTTTAAGTAACGATTGTTAACACAAGTCTGAGGTCCATATTAATAGTCGTTACTCGAAACTTACTTCAAGTAAAACACTCAGATTTTAATTTAAAGTTAAACCTGAGTTTTTTAGCTAAATCGCGATTGCAAATATAATATTAAGTGTATTATGTAATTCAAATAAATAATTCATCTAACTTTAAATTCAGATTTGAATATTTCACGTAAGACAAGTTTCGATATGTAACGACTATTAATACGAGCCTGAATCTCTCACTTGAAACGAGTTTCAAGTAATAACTTTAATATAGATCTGTAATTCCATGCAATAATTGCAGACAGGAGATGCATTGATATTTCGCGACAATTCTTTTTAACTAATGGGGAACAATTGTTGGACATTGTCTTTGATTTTAATTCCACTTGTTGTATACACTTGTAAGCTGTGCATTGAAACATAAATTCGACATTCGTCAAAACAGATTTTTCGATTGTAAAACGCAATGTTACCCGTGTTCCCTTTCTCTAATTTATAAAATGAGGCTGCGACTGTTTCTCGCGAAATGGATGTTGTCTTGTAGACGGTGTTTCGTAGATTAGAGAATCTAGGTCTAGTCTAGAACAAGTATAAACTGTGTTCAATGAACTTTCGTGCGTTAAAGTTGTTCGATACGCGACGCAACCGCAAAGGAGCTGTGTATGGCTTCGTTGCTTCAGTTTGATTGAGCCCTCGTTCAATTTGAAGAGTCGACAGTGTGTATATATGTAATTAGCTCCCATTCTTATTTTATTTTTAAAATCGCGGATCAAGTAACAATTCGGGTATGCTCATCACCGCGATTGGTGATGGGTGAAAGTGTATATGTGTGTAAAACAGAGAAAAAAAGAGTATGTGTGTGAGAGAGAGTCAATAAGTTATTTGGATGACCAGTAAGGGGTTGTGCGAGCGTTTCTATAAGTTCCTACGGTTCGACGGGGGTGTAGTGACGCGCGATAAAATGTGATGACACCCGCAAAGGGTGGCAACGACGCGGATGGAGAAAGAGGGAGAGGGCGAAGGGGAGGGAGAGAGAAAAGTAGATATAGGTAGGGCGGAAGAAGGAGAGACAGAGAGGAGGACACACGGGGGGTGAGAACCGACCGACCGGCTACCCTCCTCGTGAGGCGGCGATGAAGTTAAAAAAGCTGACGACGGCGCTATAACTCGCTCCCGAGAATGGAGCATGGTAACTACATAGTGCGGCGCGAGTAAATGGCAGTAAGTGTTTCATACTGACGTAGCGCGCACCTACGTCCGTGTGCATTTTATCGCACCAGGTGCCGTACGAAATCCCTCTGCGACATAACAGTATCGCCATTTTTCGACGAGATACAGGCCATGTCGCCGCCGATCGATCGATCGATCGTTTGTTCATTCGTTTGTCTTCACTAATAGGACAATGAAATAATCGCGCTCGCGGTTTATCGTCAGTGATTGTCAGTTTATCGTCAGTGGTTTGTCGTCGAGTGATTGTCGTCAAGATGAATTATTAGTCGCAGATTGCATCAGTATTTTGTAGTGATCGTTAGGTTATTAATTAATTGTAACGGAGAGAAGTGAAAATTGCTGTAGGATTTTGTAATCGAGGAATAGATCGGCATTCTGTAATATTTCAGTAGGTTTTCTCATTTCATACACGGGGACAAAAAAATATCTTACAGGGAGTAAATATTTATTTGGTACACTGAGAGAAAAATGTATGATATTTGGAACTATAATGGCATAGTAAAAAGATTATAGTTAGGAATATCTTTTTTATAGTAAATGTCACCATAATGTTTGTAATATTTACAATATAAGCATAGTATAACTGACTCATGTAAAACTTTTACCAAGAATTATAATTATTTGAAATAAAAAACATAGTAAGGTAGCAAATATTAAATGGTAAGAGAAATATTTTATATAGAACTATTTTATATAGTCAATACAATTGGAATATTTGGAAAATATTACATGTAACTATATTCCGAAATCGTGTTTTACTATACATATAGAATAATGAGATGGTGACTATAAATGTGTGTTCATTCTGCTATATCTTTGTGTTAGATGAATTATAAATATATGTTTGAGGCCAAAACGAACTATAAAATATAGTGAGATTATAGTTATTCTAACTATTTTTTTCTCTCAGTGTAGGTGCTAATTTTTACTTATATGAAATATTTTTCAAATAAAATATACATTTTCATGAAACCCTGGGAAAATCTTAGTTCTTCATGAAAATAATTCATTATTCTATTTAAATGAAAGAATTTAGATTAAAATAAATTTACTTTGTTGGCACTCCCACTAAATAAATGTTTATTAATTTTCAAATATTCTTTCTCTTGTTGTATGTATTATTTATATATTTTATATAAGAACTGAAATGTGTGCTATTGAAACACTTGCTGTATTTTCAGCAAAATCTGCACATGTTTCTGCACTGAGAGAAAGAATATTCACAAAATAAGAAATATTTATTTTGCATTATGAGTCACGTTGGCCAAAAACAAGACTCGAAGATTTATCGAGATGAAAAAGATTTGGGTACACAGATTCTCGAGCCGAAGTGTAGAACGCCAACTTGCAGGACACGGTAATAGGGAATCGAGTTATTAATATTAATTTCCCGAGACGGGCGCGAAGTGTTCTAACGCGCAATTCTAATGCATAGAAAACGTGATTTAATCCGAATATATGCATGACGTATATATTTTGAGGCACGACAACGACGATGACGACGAGTGTGTGTCCTCTCATTAGCACTCGTAGGGACGTGCTTCTACCATTTTCTCAGCGATAACATTGATTGCAGACGTATTACGGCGACACCTTCGTAACACGTACCATAACACGTAGAGCCATTCTCGTGAGCATAATTCGAAGTTAATCAAAGCTCGAGTAAATCTCTCTTTCTCTCTAGTTTTAGATCTCTAAAAAACGTTGAAGTATCGGTTGAATACGACTACTTGTCTGGTGAGCGTATGTGTAAAAATTAATCACAAAGTCTACAGAGTATCAAGATTTAAAGTCTTTATTATTTGAAATTGTGTTACACTTTGCAGATATTTTAATCGTCGCAATTATCATTAATTTTCAAAAGCGTGATATATCATGATACTACCGCGTCTTATAAATTTTTAGAGTTATGTATGATAAATAAATTATATATATTACGGGTACTTATAAATATATAATCAGTATTTAAAAGATAAGTAAGTGAATAAAAGATTCTTATCTTTATTAGTTTCCACTTGAACTGTATAATAAATTATAATGCATTTTTTTAGTGTTATTTGTGGTTATTCAAACTTGTCGTTTCATTGGTTAAAGCTCGATCTAAATTTTCTTCTTTATATTTACATAAAATTTCAAATAAAATTTATTTCACTTCGAAACATTCAATTATTTAAGAGTATCTCTGATAATAAATTGCATCTGCGAAATTAGTTGCGCGGTCGATATTGCGGGGCCGATGAAAAGAGAGGCAACGGATATATCGCAAATTGCATTTATCTACTGCATCTTTAGCAATTGATTCATCAGCTAGGCTTTTATACAATCGGTGGAAATGAAAGCGACGATCGGCGTGTTAACGGGGAGAATTACCCGCGAACGGTGGCCGCGTCGTCGCGTCGGCGAATTAGTGCCAGGGCGATTTTTGCGAGAGTCGTTTCGTCGGGAAATTTCGCGGCGCGGTAAATAACGCGTCCGAAACTATTCAATCGCACGCTGCGCCTCACCTCGCTTCACCTCGCCTCGCCGTCGCGTCGCGATGATAAATGACGAGGGCCCGGGCGCGACAGATTAACACGTTTCCACTATAGATTCGCCGTTTCCACGATAAGCGGCGTCGGCGGTGGCGGCGGCGGCGGAGGTGGTTCTCGGGCTGATTGGCACGTATGCGCGGCACGATCCATTAGAGAGTAGATCCGAGGGGCCGGATTAGCCGATTTTGTAGAGCACGCGGCATAATCCGCGCCTTCGTTAGTCCCGGCGTCGCGGATCGCCGGCCTCAATTAGTTCGCGTCAAGTGTCATCGCCACGGCGGATACTGTATGTATAGACGCGCTTTCTGTCTCTCTTTCTCCCCCAATCTCTCTTTCTGTATACATGACGTCTAATTTTAGAAACCGCGCTTTTGATTAACGCGAATCATCATACATACATTATGCCACTTCTCTTTCTTTCTCTTTCTCTCTCTATCTATCTCTCCTCCAGCTCTCCCTCTCTTCATTTGTTTCTCTTCTTATCGTGCGTATCGCATTTCTGTATATTTCTTCGTCTTCCTCTCTCCTCTTCCTCGTAACAGCTCATTTAAGGAGGTTATAGGGAAAAAGGAGTTTGTCGAGAATTCATTCTCAAACTTGCGCTGTATAAATTGAAATATTGCTCAATTACAATTAGAGAAAGATCGACCGTTTCAAAGTTAAGATGCTAGAAACTGAAGTTGACACATTTTATACGCGTTTCTTGGAACTGGCGTGCTATTTTCAATTTCTGATTTTAATTTCTTGTAAACTGAAGTTAGGGTTTCTGATGAAAAACTGCTGTGATATTAAAGAGGTTAACATATCGACATTATTCAAAACTATTAATCCTTTTGTTTGGAAAATACAGCGGTAGAAAATTCATAATTTATAATAATACTCGAAGATACATGTACACATATTGTCTCTTTCTATTATTTATATCTCTTTATTAATCAGCTGATCAACTGATGCATAAATAAAGCATTAAAAAAAAGTAAAAATTAACATTTTTTTATAATATTTTTAATAATATTTTTTAATATTACAAATAATAATTTGTATATATATATGCATAATTTATATATATATATATATATATATATATATATATATATACAACTTTTATAAATATACATATATATATAAGTTGAAATGTATATATATATCCATTTCGACTTTGTCTCAAATTAATATTTATTGCATAAATAATGAAAAAAATTTGAAATTTAAATTTGAATTTTTATTGAAACCTATATAATTTTGTTTGATAAATAGTAATTTTATGAGTGGTGCTCTTGATGTGTTACTGAAAATATACGACACTAGGCCTTACACTTCCTTAAAATACACTCATCACTCTCGTTAATAATTATTAACGCGGTAACGCGTGTGTTTGATATTCGACAATCGACGCTATGGAACAGGCTATGGGCGAATGCCCATGGAAAGCGCTAACATTAGACGATCCACCGTGTGTACAAAGGAGGATAATGGCCGGGAATTTATTTTAATACTTCAAAGGGATATTGGAGTTCGATCGAGACGAAAGAGCTGTTTGTTTTAGTACGTCGGAAAAATGGCCGCCGCCGTACGCGTCGATAAATAAGTAGTTTTATTATGTTACAAATTTTCCTTTCTCCTCGCAACGGCTTGTCTCTCCCGCTCCTTTATCGCGATCTTTTTATCAGAATCTTTATAAAAAGCGCTCTTCTCATTGTCTCTGTACCAGACAGAGTACATGGATTCTCGTCCGCATTAAGTAATTCCTTTTGGCTATGATTTTTTCTCCTCGTTTCGCTCATCGTTACTACCTCGAAATTGGCGATCGTCTGATCGTTAATGAGAACCCCGCGTTTAATATATCTTCGACCCGCGTCATTTTATCGCCAGTCATGATGGATGTTACAGGACGCCCCTCTCTTTCTCTCTCTCTCTCTTGTAAGAATATTCAATTTCCAGCAATATCAATGCCAGCATTGTCGAGAAATGGCCCTCCCGGCCCCCTTCCTCTCTCCCTCTCGCAATACCAGCAGTGGTACGTATGGAGTTGATGATGCAGTTGTATGTAATGAGGTCATTCCTCTGAATCGAGTCCGTGCGAGTGTAGGAAGGTGACGTATTGCGAATCGAATGAAGTAACTTTGTAGCCGGTGGTTTCAATTTCAGCGACAAAGTGCCGCCGGCTCTGTTAGCGATTGCCCGTAGCTGTTGTGCGATTTCTTTTTTCTCTTCCTCTTTTTTGCATTCCGACATTCCGATATTCACTTTGTCGTGCCTCTTTCTGCAAAAAGAAAAGAAAAACGAGAGAGCTCCGGCGATTTCGCGCACAGTGTGCTCACGGTACAAAAAATCTGCTCGTATCTTTGAGGGAAAGAAAGAGGAATGGAGGGTGGGAGGGAGGGAGGGAGGATAGAATATTTGCGAATAAACCAGATACACGGGCGTGCAATGTGATCGATTACGTAGCACAAATAATACCTTGTATTACTTTGTTTTCGCTGTGTTCGTTTTATTTCGCTGTCTAATTATATTCTGAAGCAAATAAGCGCGCGAGTGTTCGTATGCTGAGAAACTCTCTGTGTTAAATTTTTAACATACCCTTGTGTCAATTTGACACATTGTCGTTATGTCATTTTCACCACTCTGAGTTAAGTCTATATTCGGCTTTCCTAAATATTAAAATGTGTTAAAGTGTTAAAATGTGTGATACAATTTACATGCAACATGTAGGGCATATTGAGCCTAGAAGTCACACACAGCTTATATCTCACGTAATAAATGGAGGAGCATATTCTTCTCTACAGTATAGGTTGCTTGTATCGTGTCAGTCGAGTATACGAAATAGCTTATGACAGAAACATCGCATGTGGTATTTGCAAGCACTTTCTCAAAATTGGACACGACGAGTTAATCTTTTTTGTCTCTATCTTTATTGATCCGTTTGTTTTGAAATTTTTATCGCAATCTCTCTTTTTTGTGAGATATATTATGGATTTAATTAATTTTTCCTGCATTTAATTAATTGTTACTGCAGCATAATTTATAATTTCTTTTATCCGAATGTCTGTTCGGGTTAAGTTGATTCGAAGTGGGGCTAGTTTTTCACGCATTGCGACATTGTACTTATGATGGTACTTATGCAAGAACATGGAAGTATAACTTGTAACTTTTTTATGTATAAATTTATATAAGAATAATATTTTTTTTTCTTTTACCTGAAAGTTGTAAGTATATAAAAATGTGCATAATATTAAAAATTATTGCATGTATATTTTCTTTTAATTTTATATGTAAGAGGTATGACAATTAGATCCGGTCTTCCCTACATACTCTGTGACATATTTTATACACTGACAAGTAAACCTACCCAAAAGTTACACTCCAATCTCTTTCTAATTTGGCACAAAAGTAGAAATACAAAAAATATTTAGGTCATAATTTTTCCTTTTTTGTTTTCACTTTGAGTTTTACGGGCAGTTTATAACTTTTTAATGTTCTCACTCCTATTATCAACAAGTGCAACAAAAATGCATAAGAAATAAAATTGAATACAAAATATAGTTAAATAATTTTAACAAAATTGGCATAGCTGAGACACGAACTATTCTAAATTTCTTTAGCCGAGATTCCAACTGAAATATTAAAAATCTGTATTAAATTAGTCAAAAATGGTTCGAATCTCGACCAAACCGAGAAATTATTTGTATAAATAATTTTTTCAACTTTTTACATGTTTTATTTAAACATTTTATTATTTATACAAATAATTACTTTCATAAAATTGTTTTCATAAATTGCTTTCATAAAAAGAATATTAGGAACGATAATAGGAAACACGATATTAGGAAAATATATATTTTTCCATTTATGAAAATTTTTTCTCAATGTAAAATGTATATTAGTACTGTATGTAAAGTGTGTATAAATAAATTGTGTTATTTGTGAACATTAATTTACCTTGTGTTAAATTAACATAAAAAACCAGAGGGGATAAATTGGAACACATGAAATGTGTTAAATTTGACACAAATTTATCGCAGCGTAGTAATTATCAGAATTATAATGCATTGTTTAGTATTTAAATAACGATCTCCTTAATTTCTCTTTTGTAATCAGCATTATTCACGGTTACAAAATATTCACGATATACCGACCGTGCGGATGTCACGAAATCACCGGACGCCTTCCACCTCGTTTAGTGTTTCTAATTTAAATATTTAGTTAACGTTTCTCCTCACACTTTTCTCACCGGCGTTTGTCTTGCCGCCGACTTTCCAGCGCGTCAGCGATCGCACGTTCAGTCCCCGGGGTCAGAAATTCGACACGCGCGATGAAATCAAAACCATACGTTAATTGGGTGAAAATTGCCGGCGAGAGAAAACGAAGACCGGACCGCAGGGGGTTGGGTGAGAGAAGGGGCGAAAGGGCTCATAAGAAAGGACAGTCGGTGTGTGCGCGGGTATGTTGCACGTGTACACATCTATGTGTATGTGTGTGTGTGTGTGTGTGTGCGCGCTGCAGGGGGCAGAAGGTAGCAGAAGGGAAGGGGGTTACGCTCGGAGTTTGACACAGTCAGAGACCGGCGTTGCCAGGCAACCTCTAAGGGTGGAAACCCACATTGGCGTAGGGTATACTTGCGACGAATTTATGTGCCATTACCATTCCTCATCCCCCGCGGAAACACGTGGAAAAACGCGTGAATGAACCCGACGGTATAATCGACGGATGAATACAACGAAATTGACTATTTATTCTCATGACGTCTAATGATGCCCGTATTGTCGCGAATAATACGCTCTCCGCGCGCTGTAAATCGCGAAGATGGCAATCTCCCTTAATGAAGTGGCCGGGATCGCGCTGCACCCGAGCTCATTTTACGTCATCCTTTCGACGCTCTCGTATCAGACATTGAACTAAATGACTTTATTTGGATTTCATGTCGCGATAGAGATATTCAATCTACCGTCATGCCGTGGATTACGTCTGCGTCAGCGAGACATCTTGTTAGATAATCGCCACTGAGACAAGCGAATCAAGCCACGACAAACAGCTCGTTACCCTTCGTCTTTCTCTGTATGAGAGAGAGAGAAGGAAAGAGAAAGGCTGTTAATTTAATATCGCATCCCGACATTATCAACAGGGAAAATCGTTTCATTCCCGTCCATCACCTGACCAATTTTCGCAGATGTGTGTCATTATTTGTCGATTAGCAATCATATGTTCGAGTTTGATTTCTTGTCGGGGGGGAGGGGGAACGCGGTTTTACTTCATCTACCCTGAGGAGAAAACTATCTTAAAAATAAGAAAATATTTATTCGATGGTTACTGATAACATATATATTTAAACAAATCTTATGCTGCAATTCTAAGCAAATATATGAGTAAATCGTAAAATTGTAGCTTACGAAAAAAAAAAGAAAATCGTAGATATTTACGAGTTATCGTATGACATACAATCCGCATAGACTAGCAGATTTACTTTTAAATTCTTACGAGTCTAGAGTTTTGTCTAGAATTGCAGTATAAATTCTATTGTTTAAATAGAAAAGCAGGGGTTTCAAGAAAATGTATATTTTGTTGACACCTTTGGAAGAATATTTTATATTAGTAACAAGAGTAAATATGTTACCACTAGCACCCACCGAAGAAATATTTTGTATCCCTTAGATATTTTTGCCTCTCAGTGCACATTCGCAGCATCGATTCTACGCCGGTGGAGGATCCGGCACTGCAGCCCGTGGCAAATTCTATGGTAAATGTAGTATACCATGGGAGATCGATATATAGACAGAAGTCCCATGGTGGCTTCCTCTTTCAGTCCACCAGTGCGGGGCATTTTTAATCGTCGTCGTCATCGCCGCCGCCGTTGTCGATACTCCATCTCGCTCTCACAAATAACCGACGCGACGTTATCATCGGCCCGCGACACTTTTTCCGGATATCACGCTAAAGTGCCACGTGAAGTGGTGCTCTGCGAAACGAAATTGGCCGGCGAGTCGATGATCACCTTACAAATTGCATGCGAGACCTGCATGAAGACCCCCGCGACTTACGTGTTCTTCAATTATTTCAATGGTCCCCTCGTTACTACCCTCGCGGCAACGGCGACCGCGACGGTCCTTGCAACTTGTTGCGTTCAATTTCGTCGTAAAGCAGAAATTGCGTGTTCGCTCATAATCCTTTAGATTACGGGTCTATACGGTAATGCTGGGAGTTGCCTGACAATTTTACGGGGTCGTTGCATGCGACGGAGGTGGCGCGACGTCCGCGTAAATTATGCGGTGAAGTCTTCGCCCCGGGACGTTAAATATTCGCCGCTTAAATGAATGGTTAACGAGACGTCAATTAACACCCGCGGCCGCGGCCGGTCGACCGCCTCGACGTTGAGCGACTTTGCGACTTTATTTCGTACGCGGGCTTGTCTGTTCCAGTCGAGTGATTCTGGAGGTTTTCGCCTACGCAGAAGATCGCCCCAGGCAATCGCAATGGCCACGCTGTCCTTGCGTATCTCCATACCGGAGAAGAATGCCACCAAGATGATGCAGTTCGATCCCAGCACCTCGGTCTATGATGCCTGCCGCATTATCAGAGAAAAACTCGCTGAAGCCAGCAACATGGGTCAACGTAAGTACTCTGATATTGTGTTCCCCTTCGCATATATTGAATTTGCCAGTACGTTGTTGAAATGAAAGATTACGAGACGAGACTCTCGCGACACATATCTCCCAAGAATTTCCTCTATTATTTACTAATATTATTCGAAATTTGAACAAGTTCATTGAATTTTAAGTCACTTTTCTTTTAACGTCTTTTAAATTACGTTTGTTTTAACGAAACAATATGTCAAAGTGTTTTCTGTTTTTACTTATCGTTTAGCCACATTTCAGACAGTTGTCAGATTTTGTGTCTTACAAAGTAAGCTATTCTTTAAACTAGCGAATCTTATCTTTTGCGAGCTCAAATAATATTCATTCGTGAAAAGAAATGTATGAATTCTTTTTACTAAATATTTAATATCTATTGTTTAGCTTTTTTGTATCTAACGTGATACAACAGATATTAAATTCACAATGACCGCGTAAATCGTAAAGACGTGTCATCCACGTTGTTATTCTCGCAGCGAAAGACTACGGTCTCTTCCTCTCTGATGAGGACGTGAAGAAAGGAGTCTGGCTCGAGCCCGGGCGAAACCTTGACTATTACATCCTGAGGAATGGGGATCTGCTCGAGTACCGTCGTAAGCTCCGTACGCTCAGAGTCCGCATGTTGGATGGGACCCTAAAGACCATGCTGGTGGATGATAGCCAGCCCGTGGCAAATCTCATGGTAGTGATATGTACAAAGATTGGCATCACGAATCACGACGAGTATTCCCTGGTGCGCGAGCTCGTAGACGAAGAGACCGAAAATCAGAAACCCGGCAATTTCGGCACGCTCACGTTGAAACGGAGAAAAGAGGAGAAGGGTGAGAGGGACGCCAAGATGGATCAGTTGAGGAAGAAGCTGAAGACCGACGATGAAGGTGAGCCAACAGCTGTCTCTGTAATTTATTAAAATTTAATCGATACATTTTGAGATGAATAACAACGGAATGAATCGGAATATTCATTCCGGACAAAATATCACTATAGCAACATATTGATAAATAATAAATAGTTATAATTTTTACATAAATGATAAATATATTATTTAATTCGATTATTTTAACATTATTTAATTCAACTAGATTATATTAATATTATTCTGATAGTTGAAAACGATAATTTTTATTGCGGTTTTGATTCACGCATTATGAAGGTTCATATATTTTATTAATGTTGTGTTGCTCGTTTTACAGTGAACTGGATAGATCCTAGTAAGACCCTGCGCGAACAAGGCATCGACGAAGCTGAGACAGTGCTGCTGAGGAGGAAATTCTTCTTCTCGGATCAGAACATCGACAGTCGCGATCCTGTGCAGCTCTCGCTGTTGTACGTGCAAGCACGGGACGCAATTCTGGACGGTACGCATCCGATTACGCAGGAAAAAGCTTGCGTGTTCGCCGGCATTCAGTGTCAAATTCAATTCGGCGATCACAAAGAGGAGAAGCACAAGCCGGGTTTCTTGGAGTGAGTAGCAATTTGATACGCACTTCCATGATCTTGCCGACTGACGTCTCGTCCGCTGAACGTTGCGCTCTTTCTCTCTCTTTGCAGCCTCAAGGAGTTTTTGCCGCAATCGTATGTGAAAACAAAAGGAATTGAGAAGAAGGTCTATGCGGAACACAAGAAGCACATCGGGCTGTCGGAGCTGGAAGCCAAAGTCTTGTACACGAAAACCGCCCGGTCGCTCAATACATACGGCGTCACGTTCTTCTTAGTGAAGGAGAAGATGAAGGGCAAGAACAAACTGGTGCCGCGTCTACTCGGTGTGACAAAGGACTCGGTCCTGCGGCTTGACGAGAAGACGAAGGAGATCCTGAAGACGTGGCCGTTGACGACCGTGCGACGTTGGGGCGCTTCCCCGAACACGTTCACCCTCGACTTTGGCGACTATTCTGACCAGTATTACAGCGTACAGACCACTGAGGCGGAGCAGATTCTTCAGCTAATCGCTGGCTATATCGATATCATCCTGAAGAAACAGAAAGCGAAGGATCATTTCGGCATCGAGGGAGACGAAGGATCTACCATGGTGGAGGATAGCGTGTCGCCTCTCAAGTGAGTCCAAACTTCGTGTTTCCAACACCGGTTGCTTTGCTCCGCGAACTCAAGTGATAATCACCGTATTAGGAAAATATTAGAGCAATTATCGAGTCGGACTCGCGGCCGCGGAGCGGCCGACTTTATTCAAAGCGCGTCACACTGCGAGAACGTTTCTAGTAGTCGGTTACGACCATGGAGGAGTTTCTAAGGCGCCACGCAAACAAGCACATTCGTGCCGTCTCCAATTCTAACGGGTATTATTCGCCGAAGCTTACAAGATTTTACTTTGGATTTCAATTCACGCGTCTCATCCTTTCGACAGGGCCACCATCATGCAGCACGAGACCAGCAATGTCGGTAAAGGAAACGTAGAAGCTGTCTCGGTTGCGATTCCAGCTGTCATGAGGGCTGGAGGAGATGGTAAGCGTCTAGATATATTACTCCTTTATCCTGTATTTTATTTTAGCTTTTTTTATAATTTTTATAATCAGAGATGTTTACTACGAGTGTTACATAAACTGGATATATATAAGTTATAAGTTACTTTTTTTTTTAAATTTTTGAAGCAGTTCTTGCCGATCGTTACTTCAATATCCGTTTCAGCTTTCGGGAAGTGATCAATTTTACAAACTGAAAATTACATCTCGCTTAAAACTGTCAGACAGTATAGGTTACATCCCGAAACACTGCCTCTGCTTCTTTACTCGATACCTTTGGGGCAGGAAAGATCAATTCGCGATCCTTTGCAGGATTGAATCCTCGGATCCTGGCTGTTGGTCGATGTTACTGTATATAATATAAATAGATACACTTTCTTGTAAATACACGTTTGTTTAGCTTCAAGTGTTCGTGAAAGTGTCGCTTACGATGAGATTGACTAAGAAAACAAATGTCAAGTTCAGCTTTTCTCTCTCAGCGTAGAACGGCAGCGGTCGTGTTCTCTGCGCGCGAACAGACTCACGGTATCGAGGAGTCGTTCGCTAAGTTGTAAATAGAGCCCGGGAATTTTAGATTAGAGTGCATGGTGTGTGATTTGTAGGGGCCCGACCATACGGAACCGGCCACGTAGGCGGTGCCCAGTACACGACCGTCAGTGGACAGGTGAACATCGCACACGCTCCGCCTATGGTAAGCTCCGTTGAGAAGCGTCCAAGTTGCCGCTCACCTTAGATGTCGGTGTTTTTTAGTTGCTTGTTATAAATATACATGCGCGCCTCGAGGTGTAAAGAGAAAAAATGCTCTGCCGAGATTGCTCTCGGTCCGACGTAGTCGCGACTACGTTGACTGCGACGCGGCGTGAACCGACTCATTGATTCATGTACATGTCACTCGCATACACGCGTACTTGGCACGGTATCGCACTCTTTGAATGAATGTCTAAGTTCTCACTGAGAATAAAACCAAAAAAAAAAAAAAGAGAATCAATTGTATTGCACGTTAGAGCGAGAGACTCCAAGGGACTAATAGACGGTTAAATTTATTTTCATGCTAGGCGCCTTCTATTGCGGACACAGAGTAGGTACACTACGATAACATTTTCAGTTATCCTTTTTATTCCTCGGTTGACGAATATCTTCTCCGTTATTATACTTACTCACGGTTGAGTTCGTTTGCTACTCACGTTCGTCTATCGACTTATGCCTGCGTTACGGTACAGCGCTTACTGCTGGACAGGGAAAAAACAGATACAGGGTTGGAAAGTTACTCTTTAAAAGCGACTCGTTACCGTTACCATTACCGTAGCAAATTACGAGTCGTTACATTTTTTGTTATTCTTTTCACCAAGTTTTTGAGACCCTTTTTCGCGACTCGCTGCTGCCCGTCCTGCACATATACTCTATATATGCAAAGTAACAGAGAGAAATAACATTTGTATTCGTTAGCGTAACCCACAAAATGTGATAACCGTTATCATCACTAATGAGAACAAATAATATCGTTATTCAATTATTACCGGAAAAAAGTAACGGTAACAGTATTGTAAGTAAAGTGTTGCTTCCCAAACCTGAAAAAGATGTCTGTATCGTCGCACGTTTGCAGTTCGATTTGCTTTCCCGCGAACGGAACAGTCGTCCGCGCTCCATTCGGTCGATCGGTAAACTCGATATTGCCGCAACTATTGGTTGCAGTTTACAGCTTTATCATGTATACGCGCATATACTCTTGTTTACTCTTCGTTTATTCTCGTTAAACGTCCATGAGCTAAACTTACATTCTCGTTTGCGTGGAGAGGATATCGTATTCTGTGCGTCATTCAATCGCGTTTGCAATCGGCTTTCTTTCTGTCTCTCTCTCTTTCTCTCTCTCTCTCTCTCTCTCTCTCTCTCTCTTTGTCTCTCCTTCTCTCCTCTGTAACACACGATTGTTCATGAACCAGGTCCAACAAACCAAAGTGACATCCGTCCTGTCTGAACCGCAACGTGCCTTACTGTCAACCATCACCGCTGGTCACGAGGTGATCCACATCGCAGAGACCGAGCTCTCTACGAAGGCCCAGAGACCTCAGCTCGGCACCGATCCGGCGTCCTTAAGATGGATCGAACAGACAATCGATACCCACAAGCAAAACGTGGGCTCGCAGATTGCGGCGATGAACGCTGCGACTGCTCAAGTGGTCACGCTGACCTCGGGACCAGCAGACAACGTGGACCACACCGCTGTGGGCGCCGCGATCACTACGATAGCCACGAACCTACCAGAGATGACCAAGGGCGTAAGAATGATAGCCGCCCTCATGGACGACGAGTCGTCTGGCGAACGATTGTTGGACGCCGCCAGGAAGCTCTGTACGGCGTTCTCGGATCTACTGAAAGCCACAGAACCGGAAACCAAAGAGGTGAGTGATCGATCGGCGCAGTTGAGTGAGGACACGATCGTGTGTATACTCTTGTTTACTCTGTGTGTGTACACGTACGGTAGAATCCACGATCGTTAAGTCACCTGTTGTCTCTTAAAGTCTCCTCTTTCTCCGCAGCCTTTCTACATTACATCTACACTCTACGGACAATATGTAAGCACTAATATCTCAGCTTTGTAGCATAAACTCACAAATTAGACCTGCTTTCACAGGTGCATTGTTCGTTTCTTTTTCCTTTAGAAACACTTCATCTTGCGGGTGCAACATTTGCACTTGAATTCCTAGAGAATTTATTTCATGAGACAACTTAAGCAGTGATGGCATAGTATGTCGAGGCAGGATAAACTTCTAAAAGATGTCTTACAGATGTCTGAAGAACGTCTAAAAAATAGGACATCTGTTGGGTGCCTTTAAGATATCTTTTAGAAATTTATGCTATCTGAAATATTGCATTCGATACATCATTCCAAAGGCATAGCCAGAAAAAAGTTTCGGGGAGGCCTGTACTTTTTATTTTTGACGAGCAAAGAAAAGATCATTCGAAAAAATTTTTCTCGCACTTAGCGTAACTCAGAAAATTAATTTCGAGGGGGGGGGGCTGCAGCCTCCTCAGCCCCCCTGGCTACGCCACTGCATCATTCATTATTGAAAAGTTATTTTATACAGGCTGAGTGATCTATTCTAATTGGTCAAGAGTATCCACGAAAATATTTGACGTAAATTATATAGATCCTTTTTTTGAAAGAAAAGAAAATCGTTTTTAAAAAGCGATTATAGAGAATAAATTAAGTTTCATTTTGAATATCATATATGTGTACGGACGTAAAAACGAACAAACTGAAACAATTTTAGAAGAGATAAATGTTTCAAAAGAAATGACTATAACAATCATATCTAAGTAGGCTTGATTCGAGTATACGTGTTTAGATCAGTAAGCCTATGCTTAAAAATATTTTTACGATTTGACGTTGCAATTTCTTTAAACATTTTTATTGACTTGATGACATATTAATGATGTCTCCGATATCATTGATACATTTTTAACAATTATTTGATGTCATTAATACGTCATAACGTTTATTGGATCTTCACACTTTGCATATCACACTTTGCATATTGAGCACGTTATAAGTAGTTAATCGTTTGCATTCTAGCCGCGGCAGAATCTACTGAATGCGGCGTCGCGCGTCGGGGAGGCTTCGCACCAAGTGTTAACGACTATTGGCGAAGAGGACGACTCGAATCGCGAGCTGCAAGATATGTTACTGGCACTTGCAAAGGCCGTGGCAAACACCACTGCGGCACTCGTGCTGAAAGCGAAGAATATAGCGGCCACCTGCGAAGATTCAGCCACGCAGAACAAAGTGATATCAGCCGCGACACAATGTGCGTTAGCCACGTCGCAGCTGGTGGCTTGCGCAAAAGTGGTAGCACCGACCATGCACTCGCCCGCTTGTCAGACCCAGCTGATGAACGCTGTTCGCGAAGTGACCAGAGCCGTCGAAAGTTTGGTCCAAGTCTGCAACGAGACCTGCAGCGACGAGAACCTGTTGAAGGAATTAAGCGTCGCCGCCAGCGAGGTCAGCCGCATTCTCAACGACCTTCTCAACCACATCAAGACGGCCACCAGAGGCGAACGTGCCAAAGAATCCATTCAAGAGGGAGCAGTGGAAACCATTTTAGTGGCGACGGACAAACTGTTCGCGAGTACTGGCGACGCCGGCGAAATGGTACGCCAGGCAAGAGTGCTTGGTCAAGCCACCGCACAACTGATTCAAAGTATCAAAGGTGAAGCCGAGAAGCAAACGGATTCAGAACAACAGCAACGTCTGTTAGCCGCTGCAAAGCTACTAGCTGACGCTACTGCTAAGATGGTAGAGGCAGCACGACAATGCGCCAGTTGTCCGCACGACGCCAAGATACAGGATCGACTGCGCCAAGCAGCGGAGGAGCTACGAGCGGCAACTACCGCGGCAGCGACACCAGCATTACGCAGGAAACTCATCACTCGGCTGGAAGCGTGCGCGAAACAGGCGGCCGCGACGGCTACACAGTGTATCGCAGCGTCCTCGGGCGTTGCGCATCACAACACCAATCCGGCTAGCCAGGAAGAACTCAACATGGAGTGTCGCATGATGGCTCAGCACATTCCACACCTAGTATCCGGCGTCAAAGGGACACAAGCACTACCTGATGTTCCCACTGCACAGTTGAATCTGATAAACGCTTCTGAGCAATTTTTGCAGCCAGGTACCGCTGTAGTAAAGGCAACTAGGGCTGTTTTACCGACAGTGACTGATCAGGCGTCCGCTATGCAACTGAACGATTCTTCACAACAGTTGGGCTCCTCATTGGCAGATCTAAGATCCGCGGTTACACGCGCCAGGGAGGCCTGCGGCGGATTGGAACTCGACGCAGCGGAGGAGTTGATTAATAGCTTGAAGGATGAACTGGGTGAGTTTTATCGTGCCGTCGAAGCCGCTTCCTTGCGACCACTGCCCGAAGAGACTACCGAGTCTACCGCGCTGCGTCTTGGCGCCACGTCGAAGAACGTCGGATTCGCTATGGCGCAGCTGCTATCTGCCGCCAAGCAAGGCAACGAGAATTACACTGGGAGTGCTGCCAGGGAAACGGCAACGGCATTGAAGGACCTCACTTACGCCGTTCGTGGCGTAGCAGCCACGTCCGATCAACCAGAGACACAAAAGAAGGTGCTGATGACAGCAGATGACGTGATTATGCGATCTTTATGTCTGGTCAAGGAGGCGCGACGCGTGCTCAAGAATCCAGAAAATCCTGAAAACGAGGCCAACTTGGCCGCCGTTGCCAAGGATGTGTCTAATTCATTAAATAAATGCGTCTCCTGTCTACCTGGCCAAAGAGACGTGGACGAGGCCATACGTAACATAGATGATATGACTCAGGTGCTCAGCATGAATGAGTTCCCACACACGAGCAAGAGTTATGGGTAAGTGACCTGGACATGACTGCTTCCTTTGAACAGTTGCGAGCTATAAGAAAGGAAAAAGCGAAAGAGTAGATTTTTTTAGAATTTTTATTATTTTCTAAACAGTTCTTGTTGCAATCGATTATTAATTATCTCGTTCGTTTACGTGCTTGGTTCCAATAATTTTATTAAAAAAAATTTTCATTTTTAATACAAATTAATATAAATTAATTTCCTTTTTAATATAAATTAATTATTTAACAAATTAATTCATTTTTATATAAATTTCATGCTATTACGCGTGTGATTCTTTTTCTATTGCTTCTTTTCCCATAAATATATAAAAGTAACTTTTAGGTAATTTTTTTGGTACGTGTGTGTATGGCTAATTTTTTTAGTATGTGTGTTTGGTGTGTGTTTTGATATATATGTAACCTGGTTTTCCTACTTTTCGTTCGTACTTATTCTAGTTTTCCTTTTTATTTTTTTAATTATATCTCTCACGTGCTTTCTTATCGCTCCTTGAACTATATTCGTGTTGGAAATAATTGGCATACGGTAGATACATACAATTTCAGTATTGTACACCTCGCACGCTTTTACTATTTCACAGGCAACTGCAAAGTGACCTCAACAACGCAGCTGCCAGTTTGAACGATGCGTCCTCGAACATAGCGTCGTCGGTGCGCTCGCCCGTGCTACTCGCCAACTCATCAAAACAATTCACCAATGCCTTTGGGGATTTACTGGGCGTGGGTATGGAGATGGCAGGACAAACGACGATCGAGACGCGTAGCCAGGTGGTGGTATCGTTGAAGAATGTCAGCATGACGTCCAGTAAGCTTCTCGTCACGGCAAAATCAGTCGCAGCAGACCCTACTGCTCCAAACGCCAAGAATCAGTTGTCGGCGGCGGCGCGTGCCGTCACCGACTCCATCAACTACTTGGTGGATGTGTGCACGTCGGCGGCACCCGGCCAGAACGAATGCGATAACGCCATCAGAAACATTCAGTCTATGCGATCGTTGTTGGATAATCCGAACGAGCCGATCTCCGATGCCTCGTACTTCGAGTGCCTGGAGACCGTGATGGAGAAGAGCAAGAGCTTAGGCGACGGCATGACTGGCATCGCGAATCATGCGAAGAAATCAGAGCATGAGCAATTTTCAGTCGCTGTCAGAGGGGTTTCCTCGTCGATCTGTGGCCTGATAGAAGCCGCGGCTCAAGCAGCCTACTTGGCCGGAGTGAGCGATCCCACATCCGTGGCAGGTAAACCAGGTCTGGTAGACCAAGCCCAATTTTTCCGAGCGGCGCAGGCTATCCACACTGGCTGTCAGAGCCTGGGTAATCCGACGAGCACGCAGCAACAGGTTCTTTCAGCTGCGACTATGATTGCCAAACACACCAGTGCCCTCTGCAACGCTTGCAGAGTCGCTTCAAGCAAGACCAGCAATCCGGTGGCCAAACGACACTTTGTCCAATCCGCCAAGGACGTCGCAAATTCGACGGCGTGTCTCGTGAAGGAGATCAAGGCACTCGATCAGAATTACTCCGACATTAATCGTGAGAAATGCGCGGAAGCGACGAAGCCACTGCTGGAAGCGGTCGACAATCTCTGCACTTTCGCGAGTTCTCCGGAATTTGCGAGTCAACCAGCCAAAATATCCATCGCAGCGAAAGCGGCACAGGAACCGATCACGAGCGCCGGTAAGTCCATCATCGACGGCTCGTGCGCCATGGTGCTAGCGGCTAAGAGTTTAGCGGTCAGCCCGAAAGACCCGCCGACTTGGCAGTTGCTGGCGAATCATAGCAAGAGCGTGAGTGACTCGATTAAGTCACTGGTGGCGTCGATACGCGACAAAGCTCCTGGTCAGAAGGAGTGCGATGCTGCCATCGAGAAACTGGCGGCGCGCATCCGCGAGCTGGACGCCGCGTCCTTGAGCGCCGTTTCACAGGCGTTGGTGCCGCGTCGCGAGAACACCATGCAAGGTTTCACAGATCAGATGGAAAGCAGCGCTAGCGAATTGCGCGAGAAGCTGGAACCGTTGCGTACCGCTGCGAAATATGAAGCAGAGAACGTGGGACACGCCGTCAATCAAATTGCGCTCTACTCGGAACCACTTGTCTCCGGCGCCATCGGTGCCGCGTCCAACATGGTGCATTCAAAGCAGCAGATGGTGCTCTTAGACCAGACGAAGACTGTGGCCGAGTCTGCCTTGCAGTTAATCTACGTCACCAAGGAGTCTGCCGGGAACCCGAAGGCTATCGCGCTGCACTCCGAGGTAGACGAGACCGTCGAGTCCACCAAGGATGCACTTCAGGAATTGCAGAACACACTAGAGACTATATCGACGTCGCACGGCATCGTCACTGGTCTCATCGATACGATTTCGCGCGCGATGGTCCGATTGGAGGACCATCGAATGTCCACTATTGACACCGTGGATTCATACGTTGACTATCAGACAAGGATGGTCGAAGCCGCGAAGGAGATTGCTCGATTGGCACAAGAAATGGTGAGCTTGAATAAGGCTGTAATCGTAATTAGAAAAATTCTCTTTTAAAAGTAACTCGTGTTACTGCTACTGTTATTCATTTAAAAAAATAGTTCCTTACTGTTATCCTAATTCGAATAACTACTGTTATCTTTATCCACTGAAAACTTGTTACTAATGAAGAAAAATAATACCATTTACAAAACCGTTACTAAAAGGATGTAACTTGTAACAGTAATGACCTTATAAGTAACATCTTACTTCTTAAATTTGCATTTACTTTCGTTGCTCTTTTTAGTTAAAACTTATTTATACATGTATGATTATGCTATATAATTATATTTATAAATGTATAAAAAGGTATATATACATTGCTTAGTATTATTCTGTTTCTGCTTATAGTCAACCAAGTCAAGCACCGACGTGGCTAGGCTGGGTCCACTAGCAGTCGACATATCCCACAAGTACACTCAGCTTGCCCGCGACACCTCCGGAGCGTCCGCGGCGGCCTCGAACGCTGACGTATCGGCGCGGCTACGCACGGGCGTTCAGGAACTCGGTCGTGCCTGTGCCGACATAGTACGCGCTGCTGGCATTTGTCAGATGTCACCCGGTGACGTGTACGCACAACGCGAAGTCGCCGAGCACAGCAAGATCGTGACAGAGAAGGTGTCGCAGGTATTGGCTGCCCTGCAAGCTGGCTCGCGCGGTACCCAAGCGTGCATTAACGCAGCCAGCACCGTTTCCGGAATCATCGGCGACCTCGACACCACCATCATGTTCGCCACTGCCGGCACGTTGCACGCTGAAAACGAAGGTGACACGTTCGCCGATCACCGTGAAAACATACTGAAGACCGCCAAAGCCTTGGTGGAGGACACGAAGACCTTGGTCGCGGGCGCCGCGTCGTCGCAGGAACAGTTAGCCGTGGCGGCGCAGAACGCGGTCTCCACTATCGTCCAATTGGCCGAGGTCGTCAAGTACGGTGCGGCTAGTCTAGGCAGTCAGAACCCGGAAGCGCAGGTGATGCTGATCAATGCCGTGAAGGACGTCGCTTCCGCACTGGGCGATCTCATACACGCCACCAAGGCTGCCAGCGGCAAACCCATCAACGATCCCAGCATGGCGCACCTTAAGGATTCCGCTAAGGTAACTTCGCTCGTGCGAGCGTTTTTTCGCTTTGCTCACACGTGGTCGTCGTTAATGTGTACATGCATATATACATACGTACACACATACATATATATAACACACATACATACATGTATATTCTAACAACGAGAATGAAGCGGATTACCTGCGCTTACGGTGTCGCTTAAGAGATTAACCCGGCCGAGAGGCCGACGCTTGATTGGAAGAAGCCCGTTGTTTACGGCGATGCGACGGCGCCGTCGCTGTCGCCAGACGGATCGTTATTGCGAGTACGTGGAATAATATCGGCCTGGGTGACATTAACTCCCGCCGGTGGCCAGCCGAATGATTCGGCAACCAGCCGAAATAACCGTAAAATCGAAAGCCGATGAAACATCCCGCGAATACGGATGAGGCACCCCGACGAGTGGATTCCCGCTAGGTCCTAACAAATACCCGACGATCGATTAACGCACCGCACTCCAATAATGTCGTTTCAGACGTAACCGTAGAAAATCCACCTGCATCCTCCTCGGAGGCGTTTGTTTCGAGTGAATTTCAATCTAAGCACCCGTGAAAACTAATGAAATTTGGTTGTTTGGTGTTCCACGCCCCTAATCGATTAACCGATCGAGTTTTAATCGAGTAGGTCTGTTCTTTGTAGCTACACTATTGGTGCAGTAAGTTAGAGTGAGAGACAAGTATATCTCTTCTACAACTTATTGCACCAGCTCAGCAGCACAACTACAAAGAACAGACTTCGTGTGTCGTTCCAGACGTAACCGTAGAGTGCATAATCTCAGAGACAGTTGTCGTTTTGGTTTCTTTTTTTTGGGGTGGACTTTAATTGACACATTCTCATGAGCGTCCTCGTTATCGTTCTCACCTCTAACCGATCTTGCGTTCTCGCTCTACTAAAATCTCGCCGGACGTCCGTCACGCGGAATGTTGACGATCGATTAACCGTCATTCTCGAGGCCATCACGCGAGAGCCACGGAAGCAAGGCCGCAAAGGCCTGTCATTTTATATCCGCCGTCAACGTTGCGGACCGAAATGCAAGAGAGAGACACCATTAAAGTCCACCTTGAACGCTTCTTGTTCGGCTTCGTATCTTCTATGTGTGTGAAGTACTACTTAGAACAGCGGATGATGATGTGTTTCTTCTTCTTCTTTTATTCCTTTCTCTTTCTCTCTTTCATCCAGCGGAAGGCACTTTTGTAGAAGGTGTTGTTTGTTTAACGCGATGCGCAAGACTCCGCCTTTGTTGTACACTGCTTTCTCACATATGTCGATGTGTCGAGAGATTCGCGAGATAGCGGCAGTGTATTACTGCTATTACTTATTGATATTACTACTACTACTATTATTGCTACTACCACTTGTGTATGATGAATGTGTCGACAATGCGCGGTGGACTTTAATATGAGTCTCATTGACGATTTTGGTCTGGCCGATTCCGGATAGGTCTTAGAGCAACAGCTGCAGCAGCAGTTCGTGCCTCTGAGCGACGTCGGCGGCTCGGAATCGGAATGGTTCGTGTCCGATCAAGAGGAGGAGCTAATCCGCCTGCTCTCCACTTCTGAGAGCTCTCAACCGCTCCAACGGACGTCCGACTTACTGTTGCTCATGTAGCCAGATTTTTTCCGTTGCCTCCTCCGTCGCTGCGTTTTCTATCTTTACGAGGCTGTCAATCCTCGTCATAGAGTCGTACGAAATAATTACATAACGAGAACTGCATCGATTAGTCGCGAAGTAAACGACTACTTGTCTTCATGTGGCTTATTCCTTTTAGCTGAACTATTGCTGTACTGGATTCTTGTCGAGCTTTGTTGCTTTACTCTGACGCTATATGCTTGTTACACTCATTACATTTACTTATTATTCACTTGTTTGTTTTCTGAAAGCAAAATATGCAACCTTGTTCAGCTAGAAAGAAAAAGCCTCGAGAATTACGGCTGCGTGCGAAACACAAAATGCGTTTGAACCGTGCAAGAGGCAAGACAGGTCAATCCCGGCGTATCACTGATCAACAACGGACTTTATTTGTCGGGATGTAGATTATGACGTAGTCGCAAAATCATATAAGAACGATTTTTGCATTAATGAGTCACGATTTTCCACAAAATCAGTTCTTGATTACTTTCTTTCTTATTACCCGAAACACATTTCACTTGGGCGAGTCATCAGTTGGGTACGTACGTCCCTGTTTCACGACGATGCGTTTTGCACGAATTAACAGATTTCCAGTTAACAGCTTTTGCATAATACCGTCTTCTCGTCTCTTATCATTGTTAAGAAGGTCGTTTCACGTAGACTCATTCATAATATAACCGGCCCACGCTTCGCGCATTAATCAGTCTCACGTATATTGACAAACTATAATCAGCGATCTTCCACATCTTAGCGTACTTTTACTCCCCCCGTACTTGAAATTTACAGCTAAAACATTAATATATCCGTTTATTTCGTAGCTCTAACCACGTTCGAACTTGCGGGTATATTAACACGTGTCACAAGTGTAAAAAAATACTTTTTCTACACAAGTATAAGAAAAGGAACACGATTGGCTGTCAGCGCAATTAATTTGTTCCTTCTTTCTCTGGCCCAGGTAATGGTGACCAATGTGACGTCACTGCTGAAGACCGTGAAAGCCGTGGAAGACGAGCATACCCGCGGTACCAGGGCGTTAGAATCGACGATCGAGGCGATCGCACAGGAAATCCGTGCCCTCAATAGCCCGGAGACACATAAGAGCAACGTGACGCCGGAGGATCTTGTGCGTTGCACCAAAAGCATCACGATTTCCACGGCAAAGGCGGTCGCCGCCGGGAACAGTTGCAAGCAGGACGACATCATCGCCGCCGCCAACATGGGCAGGAAGTCGATCAGCGACATGTTGACCATCTGCAAGGGCGCGGCCTACAACTGCGCGGAGACCGCCGAGTTGCGCGATCGCACCCTGCAGGCTGGTCATGACGTCGCTATCAATTACCGCGAGCTGCTCCAGGCGATCCTCCAGATCTCGTCCCGACAGGGCGACGCCAAGCACACGTTGCCGGTGATCTCGCGGAAAATCGCCCAAAGCGTGACCGAGCTGGTGGCGGTGGCGGAATTGTTGAAGGGCAACGACTGGGTCGACCCCGACGACCCTACAGTGATCGCAGAGAATGAACTCCTCGGTGCGGCTGCGAGCATCGACGCGGCCGCCAAGAAGCTGGCCAGTCTGAGGCCGAGGAGAAGCATTCAGGTGAGCGTGCGATCACGATCATTTAGAATAATTATATTGTAGACGTTGATTGACGTTTAAAATGGTTTTTAAAGTGAAAATTAAAAATACTTTTTTTCCCAAAAAGATGTCAATATCAGCAATTATTATGAAATTAAATAATTTCAGATTTCTTACGTAAAATAATGGTATTTTTGTGTTGTTATAATTTTATGAAACAATGTATGCGCCGTTTTGATCTCGTAATTTTTTGCCAATTCCTTATATACTTTGTTCCATAATTTCAATAATTATTTTATTTCATAGTTTTGTTTCAAATTATAATCATATGAAAATATAATCGTTTCATTATGTCTGAGAAATCTGCAATTATTTATTACGCAACTCAATAATACAAAACGATAAAATTATGTTATAATTATGTAGAAAGAATATAATCGATTACGAAAGTAAAAAAATTACAGAGAACCGTTCTGCTCTCCGCAAGATATGTTTGATTTTCTTGGTCGTTGTAAATTATCGACCAGGAATCGAACATATTATTGCGGTGGTCAGAGAAGTCAACGTGTAAATATCACAGCGGGTGAGTTTCGGTCTTAAAGATCCCATATTCGCCATTATTCTTGTATATTCGTTATTTTCCTATCGAGTTTTACTCTAAAATACATCCTTTCGCTTCGCAGGAGGCGAACGAGGACATGAACTTCGACGAGATGATATTAGAAGCCGCCAAGTCAATCGCCGCTGCCACTTCAGCCCTAATCAAAGCCGCCAGTGCCGCCCAACGCGAACTGATCGCCACCGGCAAAGTGTCTCGCACACCGTTAACCAGCTCCGACGACGGACAATGGTCCGAAGGTCTGATTTCCGCTGCTAGATTGGTGGCGGCCGCCACTCACAGTCTCGTGGAATCCGCCAACGCTCTCGTTCAAGGAGTAAGCTCCGAGGAAAAGTTGATTTCCAGCGCCAAGCAAGTTGCCAGCAGCACGGCGCAACTGTTGGTTGCTTGCAAAGTCAAGGCAGACCCTGACAGTGAGAGCACAAAGCGCCTGCAGGCTGCCGGAAATGCTGTGAAACGTGCTACCGATAATCTCGTACGCGCTGCGCAACAAGCTATCCAACAAGAGGAGGACCGATCTTTGGTCCTCAATCGCCGCATGGTAGGCGGCATCGCGCAGGAGATCAACGCACGCTCGGAAGTATTGCGAATTGAGCGCGAGCTGGAGGAAGCCCGGGGTAGGCTGACCGCCATCCGTCAAGCCAAATACAAGAACCGACCAGACCTGGCCGACGCGGACGGCGACATCGATCAGAGCGGCTACGAGAGCTACACGACACGATACGAGACCAGGGCGTACGAACCGCCACATGCACAATCGCCGGTACAGGCGATGCATCACACCTTGGACCAGCTGCAGAGCACCACTCAACACATCAGCCATCATCAGTTCGCCGACAGCGACCGGCAGCAGCTGGTCAGTCCGGAGAAGGTGCACTCGACGCAAAGTACCCTCGAGAGAAAGATGAAAGACGCTCAATATCGTACAGCCATTTTAGAGAGCCAGGTCGATTCTTTGGACAGGAAATACAGCGACAGTTATCATGATAGAAGCCCTTACATCGTTACAGAAAGGAAGATCATAACAGACAACTCACCCGGTCAATACAGCTCGATCGAGCGAAAAATCAATCAGGAGAGTTTCACCAGCGCGGAGCGGAAGCACAGCGGGGACATCGCGTACCATCCGCCACCTCAACATATCTCATACTCTCCGAGGTCCCCGACGCGCAGATCCGTTCCGCAGACCTCGCCAGAGCAATACGAGAGGTCTCCACAGGATCAACAGAGTCTGACCGATCGGTTCTCGACCGTCAGTCCGATGAGCACCTTCCGTTCCGAGAAGCAAATAGACACTCAGCGATTCGGCACCGCCGCTATGCCACACCATCAAACCTTCAAGAACGTCGAGAGCAAGGTCGTACCTGGCGGTAGAATTGAAACCATCACCACGAAAGTATACACGTCCACACCCAAAAACACTGGCACCAGCTCCAACTATGAGACTACCGAGGAGACCAAAGAATATTCGACGTCCGGCAACGAATTGTCGACGTTCAAGACCGCCTTCGACAACGATACTCTCGAGGAGCGCACGACAAAGCAGTCGACGTTGCACAAAGTTACGGAGAAGAAGACCGTCACTATGACCATGTCGAGTCGGCAAGAGTCCAACACAAAGACCTTCCGCTTCGAGGACAAGCAGTAAACAGCGGAAGTAAACGACAAGCCCGACATCCGTTCGCGCGCGAACACACGCGATGATAAAAATAGCAATGTTCTTCAGGAACGAAATCTCAATGTTACAGAGTGGCTCGTTTGTCCCTTAATCCGAATGTTCTTTAACACAAAATGCTCGAGTACGTCGAGATGCACTGCGAAATCATTTTGGCGTCGTAATAAATAAAGCGGTAGAGCTATTCCGAATAAGAGATTCCGTTAAATCGGACTTTTCAAAATCCAGATTGAAATGAAAATAACCTAGTTAAAGCTCCATCGGATACGATCACTTTAATTTATAACTAAAGAAGCGAGAAAGACATGCTCAAAATTCTTGAAAGATATGTTGAAATAAAATATGCCCACAAAATCATATGAGATAGTCCAAACACTTTCCTTTTAATTAAAAAATTTACAATTAAAAAATAAAATATTAAAAATAAAAAATTTACAATTTAAATTGATTTACAATCGATAAGAGAGAAAATAACTGACATTGACACGTCGCGTTAATTTTACGATGATTTATCGGTCGATATTTTGTGGATATATCTTTTTATTTCAACGTATTCTGCAAGAATCTTGAGCGTGCATTTTCTCGCTTCTGACGTCATCAATCAAGAACGTCGCGGCGCGTAACCATAAGTCTTAAAATGATTAAGAATAAAATTAACTGAAAAAAACTAATCTAATAATGTTTCACGGGTAATAGTATATTTGTCGATCGTGCTCGCACGATTGCACACGCGAGCAATGTCTGAAAGCTGTCAAAGCCTTGCAGGCTCGACGATGACGAAGCCACGCAGTTTCGGCGCGCTTCAAAACGCGAGCAACGAGAAACTTAGTCGAGGCGGCGAGTTATTCGTAACAATGCGAGATAGAAAGTGCCCTTAGATAGATGTGTAACTCGTGCTTTCGAGATTCGTAGCCTTTTACGAGCGTATATTTATTCATGGATGTTTCGCAAGGCCATGTTTCACGGCGCGCGGCCGTGTTTTCGCTATGACCGATCGATCTTAACGGGATTACTTGTCGCTGCGTGTGTAAAAGCTCGTCGTGGAGTAAGCTTAGCGTATGAAGTAAGAGTAAGAGTAGTTCCAACTTCTTAGTAAGTAGTACTATATAGTTAATCCTTACCGCTCTGTTGGCTCCACTACGGAGACAATCATCATATGTTTCACAGAAGTTCGGAGAGCTAAGGGTTAAATCATACATGTGTCTTTGTCTAAGTTGAGAGAAAAACAAAGACAAATATATAATTTAATTATCAGTTAACTTATTAATAAGTTTGAACGGAAATGAAACCAATTTATTTCATTTATGTGCCTAAATTCTAGCTTTCTTAATTAATATTATCTAATATTAATTTGACAAAAAGACTTTCGGCATAAAGAAGCTGGAGTATAGACATAAGCGAAATAAATAATTTCTATTTTTTACTATCTTGCTCCTTACGCCAAGCTTACTCCACGTGTTGTAGATGTCCACTAACGTTACTTCCGATAACGACTAACTTTACTATTACTACTACTACTACTACTATTATTACTATTACTACTACTACTTCTGTTTGCACAGAGTAAGAGTTTTGTTTTTCTCTTTTTTCTTGTCGTTTGTTTTATTTTTCTTGATTGCTTACCGCGCTTACCTCGAGGGTAACGAGAGATACGTAATCGTGCTTGAGTTTTTAATGTATAGAGTTAATTTACGTTTAAACTTTAAAACGAATGGTCGAGAGAACCACGAATTAACCAGAGAAGCAACATATCATTTAATTTTATTAATTTTCCCAATGTCCCGTTGCCTAACGTGAGCGCGCATGTGCACACACACACGTATGTGCGCGCGTGAGAGGGCCCGGTGACTCACCACCACTTGCTATATTAACATTTTCCGCTTTCTAGATTAACCCCGTCCCCTCTCCCAACTGATGTTTTATCGTGTCTCTATTTATTCCGGGGATTTTCTGCTGTCGCTTTGTGTACTACAGTCGACTGTATATCTATACATCTTCCTCGTCTGTCCTGCCTACTTCTCGACTCGACTCCTATGTTTCTTTCTCTTTGTCAAGCGATCCACAATCTACTATCGTCGACCTCTGTCATAGGCGGTGGCTCGTATTTTCGATGAATTTATTAAAATAAGCTCAAGCGACTGGCCTAGTTGAGGCTCCTGTGAAGGATCGATTAGTGCAATCACTGTACTGTTAGTATCTCGCGAGTAGGTGTAGGCTGTACCGTTGACGGATGACGACCCGCCGTAAGCGCGCGACGGAATCCCCGCGACGGAGAGGGTACGTGCGACGCCACGAGGTCGCGAGCCTCGTGAACGAGATGAAGTGCCTAAGTCCGATGAGCTGCCGCTTCCTCCTTTTCTAACGCGCTCTCGTAGTGATCTTAAGGATTTTCTAATATTTACCAAAAAAGAAGGAATCAAACGCTTTATAATATGATCGTGTGTGACGGTGCGCATATGGACGATGGCGCGTTGCCAGACACGACACGTGGCCAAGCGCGAACGACTGTCTTCTTCCAAAGCAACACACGTGTGCTTGTCTATGTTGTCGTGTGTATTGGTATTTTCTCTTTTTTTTTCTTTTTTCAAAGAGAGCCATATCGTCCATCACGATTTTGTTTGCGGTTCCGCGCAAACCGACAATCGCAGGGTAATTGCTTAATCGTCGGTGATCCGATCTCTTGTGCCGGTTAATTTTATCGCTGTTGATCGCTGTCTCTCCCTTGTATGGCCTGCGATTGTACAGTCAAGGAACGATCATTCTTTTGACTATCTTGGATTTACTCGAGAGTTGAGCAGACGCGAAGAAAAATTCAGTATAAATGGCGAATGTTGCGGTCGGTTTGCGCGGATCTTCGTGTGTCCTCGAAGGAGCGTGCCATGACAAATGTATCGCGAAAGATAATGAGATATATATATAGAGGTGTATACATAGATTATATATACATATATTATATATTATACAAGAAGTTTACGTATACAAAATAGCGGTATTTACACAGATACAATAACGTTTCGCATTGTTTTAACAATTTATATTATTATACATACAGAATATTTTTACCAGTTGTTCTCTAAATAATTCTCTATATTTTGTGTCTTAAGCGCCATGCAGATCTAATTTTCGCGGAATGTTACGAGCTGCGAACGTTAATGTCTCGCAGTTGCGTCGCTTTTCTTACTTATTACTATTAATCTTGATTACTAAAAATATATTGTTATTATTATTTGTATTATTAATCGATTTTTATCACCATCACTATATTGTCAATCCAAATGTTTATACTCGTATCGGCACGTAACCAGATAATAAAGAGTTTCTAACATTTTGGTGATGTATGTATGTATGTATGTGTGTGTGTGTGTGTTAAAATGTATATGTATACGCTCTTCTTGTTTCGGAACTAGATACTCTACACTAGATACTTAACGCAATGTTTAAAAAATAAGGCAGCAACGCGTTTTGCCGTTTGTTCTTTGCACAATTCTCTTCCGTGGAAGATTTTAATTCGAGACACACGCTGGTTATCTTCAGTTTTGACATGAGAGATTACAAACCTGTACGCATTATTTACGAAAACAATCACGCACTTATAAAATTCATTATAGACCTATACAGTTGATACTAGTATCGATACATGTTTGAGACAAAAATTACATGTCATATATATATATATATATATATATATATATTCTAAGCGCTCAGTTACATTTAGCAATACTTATTATAGTTATTTGTCTTTGCTAATTCTTGGTGCCAATGTTTTTTCCACGAATCTCGGTAAGACGAAAGCCGCTTGGTGTATCTTATCGTTGTAATACTTCAACTCCATGCGATCAAGTTCTTCCTCGCTGAACACCCGCAATGGTTGCGAGAGATTTGCTCGCTGAAAGGAAGAGTCGCGTTTCCATTAAAGTCACGATCAAAATCAATTGAAAAATACGATCTCGCGACTACCGTAAAATATGAATTGGATTAGTAATTCGAAAATTAAACTCTTTAATTAGACTCTTTAAGACCGAATTATGCATGAGGATGTACTGAAATGTAAGAAGAGTTTTATTATCGTTAAATATTACGTCTGATACTAACGCTATTCAATGCTCCCATGATGAAGCCGATTTGACCCGAGGGATACGTTGGTACCGCCGTGATCGCATATGCCGTGACGGGGAACGCAACTTTGCAGTGTTCATATGTTCTCTTCACTTGCGGCAAGCTCTCCCACACCGTGGTGGCCTGACTAGCGACAATTCCGTCAGGTTTCAACGCAGCCGCCAGTAATTCGTAATACGATTTTTCGAAGAGACATACAGCAGGACCTGAGCAAAACATTAACACTGTCAATACTATCTACGACACATTTCTTTGGAGATTTGCACATTGCTGTGTGTACACCTAAGGAGTATTTTATAACAAATATTACTATAAAATTTTGTAACTGAGAAACATATAAACATTCTATATTAATTTATTATTCTCTTGCTCTCTCTCTTCATATGTGCTTCATATATATATATATGTATATTTTTTTAAGATTTTAAGGAATATTTTATATTTATATGCATATCTTTTATATATAATATTTAATTATATATATTTTATTAACTGGATTTTATTCTCTACTATTAAAAAATTTTCTATAGCAAAATAAACTTTATTAATAGTCTATTTTTACACTATTAGTAAGATTAATAAAATATAGTAAAATTGAAAAAAATTTTTTATGAAAAAATGTATAAGATAATCACTTTATTACTTACCCACAGGATCGGAACTGTCAGTAATAATAACATCAAATTCTCCGGTATGCCGCCTCAAAAATTCGAAACCATCACCAACGATAACGTTTACCTTAGGATTTTGTAAACTGGAGCTTAAGTGAAGCAGATATTGTTTGGATATTTCAATAACTCGACCGTCAATTTCCACCAGCGTAACGTGTTCTACATCCGGATGTTTTAAAACTTCTCGAACAATTCCACCGTCGCCACCGCCAATTACCAGGACCTGTTACCAGGCAGAAACTGTAAACGATCTATTTTTCTATAAAAGAACTTTTATTGATTTCCCACGAAATTTATTTGTGCAAAGTGAACTTTCGTAAAGTTTTAATGTTCGATATTAACAACTTTGCGGTCAATATTTTTGCTGAAGATATTTTAGCTTAAAGCCAAAAACCACAAAATTCTGAGATTAAAAGAAAGAAATTGAAAATTTTATTTTTACTGTTGTAATAATTTGAATCATTTATTATTTGAAATTACGATAAATAATAATTAACAATCAAACAATTATTGGATAAAAAATCACAAAGACGTATCCTACCATATTATCTTAACTTTCGGCTTTTTAGCTATGAAAGGACAAATAAAAAACCGCAAGAAAATATGCTAATAATTATATATATCGATGTGATCCTTAAATGTCAAGGAGAGCTAAATAAATAAACTTGGCGATTGTATTGTAATAATTTAAGAAATAATAGGATTTCCTTGATCGAGGATCCTTAAATATAAATTTCGTTAATATTTCATTAATATTCCATTAATATTCCAATCTCTAACTAACGCAGCATTTTTTAAATGTTTTTACGTGTTCATGTTAAGAAACCGATCGAATCATCAAGAGGTTGAGCCGCATAAGAATTTCTAATTACTCGCCGCGGCTATTTTGATTTATGACGTCAGAAGCGAGAAAAAGGAAGTAGGTGGCAAAATAATGAGGAAATACAAATTAAAGAGCAAGGTTGCATGTAACGTTAATCTTACAATTATTTATTTATTATTAGAAAAAGTGTTCAAAATATTTTAGAAATATATTAATCGATATATTAGTAGATATATTTAGAGATATATTAGTCGATTGCGAATGTTTTTTTAGATGTTTAGATATATATTTTTTTTTAGTTTGACTTTTGCACATACTTTTCAGGAATTTTGGATATGCATTTTCATGCTTCTGACGTCATTGATCAAGAATTCCATAACGAGTAGTCAGGAGCTTTAACCCATACAGCACAAATCTTCAAAGAACATTCTAAGGACATTCATACATTCTAAGAACATCCTAGAACATTCTCTGAAGATTTTGTGCTGTCTGGGAATATTCAAATTATTATTATTATCATTATTATTATTATAACATATAAATTAGTGTACTCACCTTCGCAGGTTTGGGGTGAGAGCAGAGGGGCAAGAACGATAGCATCTCATGATAGGAAAATTCGTCTTTCTCCGTACATTGGATAATATCGTCGAGCATAAGAGCGCGTCCGTGTGATTTTCTGCAAGTATCTTTCATATATTCTCTCTCTTAATAGATCTGTTTTCTCGCAGAGTGCGATTATACACGTTATATATGTGACTTTGTACTTAAATATGCTTCTTTTTTTACTTAGACTCGTACAATGTTATGTAACTGTTTAGTTACAAAAGTTATCAAACTTTATGATAAAAACCATTTGACGCGATTGAAACACTCACGTTTTGACGACTAAGATCTTTTGGAACTGTGTTTGTTCCTCATGGAGGATCTCCTCTACTTTTAGCGATAGTGCGACACCGGGCCAGAAATCATTGAGTTCGCTGAACCAGCTTTCCTTCAAGGTGTTCATGTTGCTTGAATGCGTTTACTCGTCCCTCGAAGTGCGCGTTGCTAGAGAACACAAGAGTAAAATCAAAGCTGATATAGCACGCATGGCGATCGGACTAAAGCGCACGTTATCGTGCAGACAACGTGTTTGCACTTGAAAAACTGTCTCGCAGCCAACGTGAGAGATAACTTTACGCCCTGTAAGCACTCGCATACATTAAGAGGCACAGTAATCAATGCTTACTATAAGGTGCCGCGGCCCAAAAGATAAGATAAATACATAATACGTGTGTGTACAATATATGCAATATATGCAAATAAGCCTTAAAAGTTGACGAGATGTTGATAAATTAATTCTTTTCGCGGGAAAGCGTAGAAAAACGAATCTTTCTTTGTAATTTCATGACGATTTTATAAAGAATTAAAAATTAATAATTGTAATAAATGATTATCATTATTAGTGAAATAAATGATGAATAACATGTGGATTGAATAAATGATGAATTAAAAATAAATAATGATAAATACAATACAGAGCGTATACCCTGACTTGTATAATATATAATATACAAATATTTCCAAGTTCCAGATAAGGATGAGGAATTCTCCTTAGGACTCAAATAGTCATGATATAGCATTATTTAACATTAGATAACGATTTTCAAGATAAAATTCCGACAAACGAATTCTTATACGCATTATTTAACATTAGATAACGATTTTCAAGATAAAATTCCAACAAACGAATTCTTATACGCTTAACACTGACGTGAGTTTATCGCGTTTGACGCAGCTTTAACAGCATCAAACGGGTCCTTGATAAAATTAATCTTTCGAGTGATTAACTAGTGCCATGCCACATTTAAGATCATCGTATAAAACACGAATTATCGCGAAATACCGCGCTATTTTGGTAATCGTGTAAGAGCAAGTGATCTGCCCGCTGCGTTTCCTATATAACTGTATTCATTTTCGCCGGTGGAAATTAATACGAAAACACGTAGACGTCGTCCAAAACGAATTATGCTGTGAACGATCACGTGGCGAAAGGTACACTCGCAGTCGGAAAGATTGTCTGATTTTTTTTTCGTAAGTTTCGGAACCTATCTGTCTTGTCCAATGAGAAAGCTCTTTTAATGGAAAATAAATTCTCCCATTGAACAAAAAAGATACATAAACTTACAAAGAAAAAACCAGACAAACTTTTCGATTGCGAGTATACACACAATTCATAACACTCACATATACAGAAGAAGAAGAGAGACAGAGAGAGAGAGAGAGAGAGAGAGACTCATGCAGATAAAATGATATCTCGAATATATCGAATATCACCGAGTTTAAGTCATAAGAACCGACAATTCTATTTTATAATTGAAAATACATTTAGTTGTGCGACCGTCATGCGTTTAAAGATATCGTAATATCTCTAGAATATCCTCATAATATATTTTGAACATTTCTGCTGTGTGAATAATAACGCGTTCTCATCCGCGTTCACTTTCTTTAAGAGATTTTTTTATTAATAAATCGTGTTTTCACTATGCAATAAAACATTCACAGTGCTTGTAACTCGAGCTTGGATTATTCGCGAGTTCTTCTTTCGTTTATAATAACAAAATATTTATGATTTATCGATTTCAAACGATCGAATTGAGCGTTCGAGACACATAGTTTTCTTGCACATGAAAATCTTTAAATTCTCATAAACACATGAGTCGTTCGCGAATCCCCCCAAAACAGCATACCCGATGAAAAATTTTTCATGCAAAATTATGTATGAAATTTGTCCATACATAATTATGTATAATTACATATAAATCTATGCGTAATTATGTAAAATTATATATGAATTTATATATATAATTATACGTAATTATATATATAATTATACGTAATTATATATATAATTATACGTAATTATATATATAATTATACGTAATTATATATATAATTATACGTAATTATATATATAATTATACGTAATTATATATATAATTATACGTAATTATGTATAATTACATATAAATCTATGCGTAATTATGTAAAATTATATATGAATTTATATATATAATTATACGTAATTATATATATAATTATATAATATATATAATTATATAATTATATAATTATATTATATATATAATTATACGTAATTATGTATAATTACATATATAAATAGAATGTATGAACATGAATGGAAAAATTTGATACATAATAATATATAATTATGTATAATTATATATAATTTTATATAATTTTATATAATTATATATGAAAAATTTTTCATTGGGTAAATATCTAAAATATGTTTTAGAAACATCTTAAAGATGAAACTTAAAACAAGTAGAATATCTTTCAGATGTCTTTAAGATGTCTGTCAAATATTTCTGTTGTAAAGGTCTTCAGATCAGGATGAAAAAAACACTGCTTCCCAAAAATGATTTACGTACTTCCAAAGGTGAAACTATGAAAACGAACTGTTTACCTGCTATGACGGCCTTCAGGACAGCTCGCTCGCCTGATCGTGGTTCAGCTTCGGCTAAACTGAAGATCCAGCAGGCAGTTAGCTCGGTCCGATGACTAATCCGAAATTTCGAATGGAGCTTGATCGTGGCGACACGCAACGCGCGCGACGACCACATAAGGGCGATCAGATAACGAACGGACGTTTGAACTTTGCTCGTGTGTTTCTGAATATACGATATAATCAAGATAGCTCATATCTCTCTCTCTCTCTCTCTCTTCTCAGTACTGGTTCCCGGAGCCCTTACGGGTTAGTTCCTAAACACCATTTTCCGCAAGATAGCTCATATCCCTACAGAGGGAGTCATCAAAATCGCCCTCGAGATCAATCGAGTTCATCGAGTTGCTTTTGCTCGTACGAATCGATTCATCTCGATCGTCACGATTGATATCGATCATGAATCTTCTCGTCTGGCGTAAACTCGTGAAAAGTGAAGATTTCCGAACATGAGAACATTCATAAACGTTCACTTTTCATAAGTTCACATTATAGGAAAAGATTCATGATCGACCTTCAGTCGCCAGTTGAGATAAATCGAACTCGAACTTAAATTTGAAGTCGATCTAGGAAGTGCGAATCGATGCGCAGTCGACACTCAGATAGCACAGAGAATTCGAAAAGAATTCAGTCATATATCATCAATTCTGAATTCATTTTCAGATGCAAAAAGAATTTTTTTAATTGAACTGAACTTTGAAGTATTCTTTTTGCATCTGAAAGAACCATAATATTCGGTAACAGTTAAGTGCTCTTGCAAGTTCATTTCTTTATAAACAATAATCTTACAATACCTTCTCCAGTAAGAAAAATCGAGGAGTCATTTCTTCTCACTCCTCTTCAATCTTCCGTCTTCAACGACCCAAACAAGCCGACGACTTTATTGAACAGCAACGACATGAATAAGCATTGCAACGAACGAATCAACTTCGTAAAAATATGTAAAGAGAAATTTGACAGGAGCGAATTTCCAGGAGATTTCGAGCAATGGACGGTCGTCGAACAGCGACACGACCACTTGATAAACAATGTCGAAAAATACTCCTCGAATATATCCGAATCTCTTATAGCGTTTTTCATCGGCAGAATTGGTGCGCACTGAGTGCGCACTAAGACTTGTTCACAGTATGTTATTATATTGAAAGATTGTCTTAAATAAATTCTCAAATATTTTTAACCAGTAATATAATATGTATAACATCCGTACGAATCATTTTATAACCTAAAATATTTTTAAATATGTATTAAGACACGATCTTAAATATAAAAATGTATTGTAAACAAGCCTTAGCACTCAGTGCGCACCAGTTCTGTCAATGAAAAATGCTATTAGATATATGCTTCCCGCAATCTTTAAAGACGGAGATTGCGGCCGATCCATGAGTAAGAGACCGAAATGGCTCGATATGGATAAATTCCGTCGTGGGCAGGAATTCGCTGGCATTTATATAACTCACGTATTGTCTCTATGTGAACCTTCTCCGACGGGCTGAAAGTTCTAATTATGAGCGAGAAATCCAACACGCTGTATCGCGTCTTTCAGCGATACTTGTCGACAATACTGCGCGTTAGCCATTGGTATCAGGAAGATCTATGGGATGAAAGGACGCAGGTCCACCAGGATATTAAAACGGTGCGCAAAATGCAGATGAGACTGGCGATGAGACGGAGGCTCTGTAGCTACGATGACGAGCAGATCGACGCGCTCTCTCAGATACCACATTCTTATAAAATGATACATAAAGAAATTCTGGAGAACTTTAGAGACGTATGTCCAGCGATGAAAGATCTTTAGGGTCCGTTCACAATGATCAGGACGAAAAACATCAATCAAGGCGACATACAGTCGAGCATACAGACCGTGTTTATAAGTGGATAATGATCTACTTAGACAAGTATACAATGGAATACACGGAATACATAATGGCTTGGTTTACATCCTACACTTGATACGCGTATCAGGTACTATATTCGTATCAAATTCATGTTCATCATAAATATTTAATACGCACGATGTAAACACTGACGGATTAATTTGGTGTGAGCGTACAAGTAGGAGTATCGTACTAAACTAATACCCCACACAGCACAGAAATTTCAAAAAGCTATCAGAAAGGTTTCAGAAACATTGAACCTTTTTGAAATCTTCCTGAAATCTTTCTGAAAGCTTTTTGGAACTTCTGTGCTGTGTGGGACGCGTATCAAATGATATAAAGGACGATGTAAACGTATGAAACGAATGTTGGAAGAAACTTAACCTAATTAAAACCGGTGTTATCGGTAACCGCAGATTTCTCTCAAATTATATTATAGTAAAATGTCTTGTAAAAAAGGGTTAAATTGGACAGAAGAAGAAACGAGCATATTTTTAGAATTATGCATTCCTTCTGTCGGTCGAAGCTATCTCAAGTAAATTGCAATTCCAAATACCACCATTAGGAGGTAAACGACATGAATTAAATTCGTAACATATTTTTCTTTTACTACGTTCGATGTAAACACACCCGTATTAAACCATTGGTGCACATCAAATTTAATACACGTACTAACGTTTTGACGATGTAAACCAAGCCAATGTCTGCGGCGAAGATTTGGAAGCTTTTTGCCACATGAAAGCTTTTTGGCGCAGAATTGACTACCTGTTAAAGGGCGTCTACATTGGAAGTAAGTAGTAAGAAGTAGGAAGTAAGAGTAAGAAATTGACCAACCACAGTCGAATGTGAGAAGAATAATCAACTATGATTGGTCAATTTCTTATTCTTACTTCCTA
>NW_022639469.1:2010367-2033166 GCF_010583005.1 Odontomachus brunneus
ATATGCGGAGTAAGCTTGGAGTAAGAAGTAAGCCGTAAGAATTAACCAATCATAGACGATTATTTTTATAATAATCGACTACGATTGGCCAATTATTACGGCTTACTTCTTACTCCAAGCTTACTCCGCATATTGTAGACGACGCTTAAGGGACGTCTACATTGGAAGTAAGCAGTAAGAAGTAGGAAGTAAGAATAAGAAACTGACCAATCATAGTTGATTATTCTTCTCACATTCGACTGTGGTTGGTCAAATTCTTACTCTTACTTCCTACTTCTTGCTATTTACTTCCAATGTACGTCCTTTAAGGCATCGAGGACTACTACAATTTTTGCCGTGGTAATTTGAAAGAAATTCGAACATGTCTCAATTCAAACGCGTCTCAAGCTTCGAACATTGGTTGATATCAAACAAGCTAATGGTGCCACCGGAGTGGGAGCATATGTGCATATACGTCTATAAAGGTTTGAACTACTTCATGATGCTTAACAGTTACAAGGTCTTCTTGCTCTATTCTTACAGCATTGCTGAATTAAAAATGCCTTGTCTCTACGGTTCTTTAACCTTGGCGGAGAAAATATTTTACATGCACGGAAAAAAGGTATTTGGTTGAATTAACCAAATATCTGGTCGAATATGAACGATCCAGAAATTCCGATTGAAGTAACCTGAATTCTGTTTAAGTCAATCAAAAATCTTGTTAACATAAACAGAATTAGGGTTACTTCAATCGGAATTTCTGGATCGTTTATATTTGACCAGATATTTGATTAATTCAACCTTTTTTCCGTGGGATTGAACGTTTTCTTGAAGTTTTCTTTTAATGAGGTTGCCGGTCGTTGTCGCTCTTATAAATGTGTGTGTACATAGCTGTATAAATAGGGCATAATGGAGGATTCACACCGCGTCCGATGTCCGACGTACGACGTCCGATATCCAATAAGAAAACAGTCTTCTAATAGAGAATTCAATTCTCCATTGGAAAGCTGTTCTCCTATTGGATATCGGATGTTATACGTCGGACATCGGACGCGGTGTGAATCCTCCATTAAACTTCGGGCCCGAAAAACATTCCAAACTTAAAAAGAAATCGTGCGAATTTGACAGGTTGCGAGGAAATTAATGCTGCAATTCTAAACAGAATCGTAAGTCTCGTAATTTGTTCTCGTAAAATACATAAGAACTTATGAATAGATTTACAATTCTATGTGATATCATATATCATGCAATTACTCGTAAATATCTACGATTTTATATAATTTACGATATTTACAAGTGATCGTACGACATATGATATTACATAGAATTGTAAATCTACTCATAAGTTTTTACGAATTTTACGAGAACATTCGATTTTACGAGAGAATTCGATATGGTTTCCGGGTTATAAAAGTAACTTTTTATCGCTACTGTTACTCGAGAAATAACGAGCTACATGTTCCCAAGTAGCACAGCAGCGTCTGCAAAGCGTTCAGAAAGCGCTTTTGCAAGTGTCTTATTGCTATAAAAGCGCTATATAAGCGCTTTACAAGTGCTTTGTGCTACGTGAATTACCTTTTTCTACCAGAATTTTAAGTACCTATTTTTTTATAGAAATTTGGTAGAAACAGGTAATACGTAACTTGTAACGTTATTATTTCCCGAGTAATAATAGTGATGAAAAGTGGCTTTTATAATTATTTTTGTAATTTAATTTCTAAGCTTACTACGACACTATTGTCCAAGTTGTGTAAACTTACTCTATATGTAGAAAGCAATAATAAAAGTAACGATTATTTTTATTTGTTATTCGGAAAATGTAATTACGTGACTGTTATTAATGATTGTTAACCCAGAGCAGATATCACAATCTTTCATCTACATATATATATTTTTCTCAACGAACGATAATAACGTAACAATTTCCTGACGTCATTAATATGTCTTTTATATGTCATGGTATTTACTGGGTTATCATTTTACAATGAAGGCTGCAAAATTCACTGTCAATACTGAAAATCTACAGTATACGTAACATAAACTATATATTTTCAGTACTGCCAGTGAATATCGGAAAACAGCCTAAAGCCCATCGCACATGAAATCACATAACTGCATGTGCATAAGCTAATATTATATTTGTCGTACGATAAGATTTTCAAATACGTTGATTGGTTGACGAACAGGGAACTTAGAAATATTAGGTCCTCAATTTAATTCTCGGCTCCTACGTTTCATCGACTGCAGAACCTATTCGAATCAGAATTTTTTTCCGCCGTATAGTTATTTTAAAGCGCCATCTTTCAGCTTCAAAACAAGATATAATACACGAGCGTACTGTAAACATAACCTGAAAAATTAGTTGTAGACGCGATGTCGTTCGAAAAGCAACATTACCCTAGGTGGCGATGGATTATATCCGGGGCCAATTCATGATGGATGAAAAGCAACATTTGAGACACTACTTTCTTTTTGCGTTTCAACTAAAAAAAAATGCTGCGAAAGCTCAGGACATGATTTGTGCAGCTTTGGGAGGGAATACTATTTCGTACAATACTTGTAAGAAGTGGTTCTAGCAATTCCGAACTGGAAATTTTGACTTAAATAATGCAGAACGTCCGGGACAGCCAAAAAAGTGGAGGATGAAAATTTGGAAGCATTCCTGGAAGAAAATCCTTGTCATACATTACTCGGATAGGAACTCGGAGTAACACCGCTGGTCTGTTCTTTTCAGCTGCACTACTGAACTAGTGCAATAAGTTAAAGTGAGACAAATATATGTTTTCTCGCTCTAACTTATTGCATCAGTTCAGCAGTGCAGCTGAAAAGAACAGACCACACAAGTCATTTCTAAACGTTTACACAAGCTAGGGAAAATTCAAAAAGAGAATCGTTGGGTTCCCCATGAACTCACAACTAAGAATAAGAGTAGACGCTTTGATGTTATTGTGTCATTGCTCTCCAGATTCAAGAAAAAGAACTTTCTGCATAAGATTGTGACCTGTGACGAAAAATGGATCCTCTACGATAATCCGAAATAAAGACGCGAAAATCGTGGATTAATCCCATCCGGTAACCCATCAACCGCAAAACCAAATATCCACGCCAAAAATATGTTGCTGTGTATATGGTGGATCAGTTGGGCATCGTGCATTATTGGAGTATTGGAGTTGCTCCAACCTGGTCAGATCGTCATTACTGACCGTTATCAGCAGCAACTGATTCGTGTTAGTGACGCTCTGGAGGAAAAAAGGCCTTATACTGGCAAAGGAAGAAGGCAAGTCATTTTGCTTCAGGACAACGCACGGCCACATACAGCAAAAAAGACTGGAAACGATCACCGAATTGGGTTGGGAGATTTTATCGCACCCGATATATTCTACAGACTTGGCCCCTTCGGATTTTCATCTCTTCCGATCCCTGCAATATCACCTGGTTGATAGCCGCTTCACATCTCTTGAGAAAGTCGAAAAAAGCCTCAATGACTTTATCACATCAAAACCACCGTCTTTTTTTCGATCTGAGATTCGACAATTGCCTGAAAGGTGGCGAAAGTGTGTAGAAAGTGAGGGAGATTACTTCGAAGATTAAAGGTCCTTGCACAATGCCAGGCTACAGGCAATAGAAATAGGTATTAGCCAATAGGAATAGGGAATAGAAATAATTGAATATGAATAATTAGCGAATACTTGAGAAGTATTATTGATATTTACTTATATATATTAATATATATCAATGATATATATTATTACATATCAATGATACATTTCAAACATTGAAAATTCAAGCATTGTTCAAACATTGTTTCATTGATATATATATATAAGTAAATATCAATGATACTTCTCAAACATTCGCTGACTTGCCATAATAAACAGTCTTTTCGTTTTCTCCGTCGCGAAAAACACGTTACAAACAGGACACACTTCACCACACTTCACATATTTTCGATGTTGATAGGTTAGAATGTTTTCCGTTTTTGTTCCGTTCCGTAACAGTTCTGTGCCATGTGAAACCTACCTATCAAACAACAGAACGGAATAAAAACGGAATTACTCTGGCTGACCCCCACTATATCTCTTTTCCGGAACTGTTCCGTTAAGGCGCCGTCCCACGGAGCGGAAATTTTTAGCGGAACGGAACGTGCGGAGTTAGCACGACCAATCACAGCCGTTCCGCTTTTCTTCCGGCGCTTTTTCTATTTTCCTTGTGTCCCATGGAGCGGAATACGCGGAAGCGGATCACGCGGAATAATACAAAAAGTAGACTTTTTAATGTTATTTCTTAATGTTTTTTTAATAATTTTAATAATATTTTATACAAATGATATAATATATGATAAATTAGTAAAGAGTAAAATTAGTTTCTCAGTAAAATATTTTTTATGAAAATATGCAACTATTTTACGATTGGCTAAACATAATTCCGCTCCGCGTTTACCGCTTCATGGGACAGAAGGAACATCAGCGGAAAGTATATCAGCGGAATTGCGGTGATACATTATGTAGTATAATAAAGTGAGATCTGTTGTAATTAATGGATTATGGAGAATATATTATGTAATTTTTGTCGTCTGTGGCTGTTAATTAAAAATAGATATTCTATATTAAAACAGCAAATTATTCGCAAGAGAATGTTTATATTATATTTATTATATGTCAAAGAATGTGACAAAGAAAAATCTAAACGTCTTTTTTGGGTACGACCAATATTAGCTATATTATTTTCTGAGTTTTTGTTGTTGTAATCATTTTGTGGAACTGCAACAAAAAAAATTTATTAAAATAATGATAAATGAAACAAATTGCAATTGAAGTAAATCGCTAATAAATCATGTACTCATTCTTACTACATGGTTTTTATCAATGTGTAACAGATGGACCTCTTCATTATATATTTCAAAACATTTATGTAGCTTAATATTGGCATATGAACCACTTATTATGCAGCCGCAATAACCGCATTTTATTTTCTATAAACATATTCATATATTATACATAAATGTTTACTACAATTATCAAAATATTAATTATTATTACTTACGATCCCTCCACTCATCATTTCTGAACAAAATAATAAAGAATGTCACAAAAATATATATATAATAAATGTATAAGAAGCAAATGAGATATGTAAGATATGTTGAAATTATCCGTGACTATCTTTACCCTTTCCGCAAAATTTCAGCGGTAAGATTATAGCGAAACGGCACAAAAAAGAACGAGCGGCTGTGATTGGTCGTATTGGTTCGGCGTGTTCCGTTCCGCGGAGAATTTCCGCCCCATGGGACTTCGGCCTTATGGCTCCTGCACACAGGATGCGATAATGCTTGCCGCGCAGCGGAAGTCCACGTGATAGCCAATCAATATGTTGTTTTTCTGTAAGAGCTAGAAGGTTATTACGGAAAGTAGCATATTGATTGGCTGTCGCGCGACTTCCGCCGTGCGGCAAGCATTACCGCGTCCTGTGTGCAGGAGCCATAATGGGACACCGGCCTAATGGCTTCTGCTCAAGCGATCTAGCCAATTAACGTGCCGTTTTTCCATAAGAGCTAGAAATTTATTGGCTATCGCATTGGTCTTGTCGCGCGGCAAGCGATTTCGCATCCTGTGAGCAGGAGCCATAAAGCCAGCATTGAAAGAAAGAGAAAGAGAGAGAGAGAGAACATTTCCATATACCGTGCTGCCGTACGTGCCGTCTTTCAACGTTTGCGTTAGCTGTACATTAAACGGTCAAAATGGTATGTATTTTACATCCAAAAATTTTAAGATAATCATTAAATAAAACATACAATAATTGTGAAATTATTTATCAATAGCATGTGGTGAAGTGCATATCATATATATAAGTTAAAACTATTGAGAAGCATATTTCAAGAAATACATAACCTCGTTACACAGTTAAATGCCTGTAATATTTCTTAATGTTTTGATTACAGACAATAATAATAACTAAAAAACTATGAATTCAAATTTGCATTGATTGCTAAAGTTTACTGTATTTTGTAAACTGATTTGAGAAAATCTTGCTGGAATGTCAGTAAATAATTTAATATCACGTGTGTTTTACTTACAGACAGAGGGTGCAGCTACTATCAGAACAAGGAAGTTTATGACCAATCGGCTTCTATGCCGAAAACAAATGGTGAGTTCATCAATAATATTTATACTTATTAACTTATTGCTTGAGTGGTTACATATGATATCCTTTATAATATGTAAATTTATGTGCAAAATTTCTTGTAGGTCGTAGATGTTATTCATCCAGGCCAGTCATCGGTCAGGAAAACTGAGATTCGTGAAAAATTGGCAAAAATGTACAAAGTGACACCAGATGTCGTTTTTGTATTTGGTTTCCAAACCAACTTTGGAGGTAGCAAGTCCACTGGCTTTGCACTTATTTATGATACCTTGGACTATGCCAAGAAGTTTGAACCCAAATATAGGCTAGCAAGGCATGGTCTGTTTGAAAAACAAAAACAGACAAGGAAACAGCGCAAAGAGCGTAAAAATAGGATGAAGAAAGTGAGAGGCACCAAAAAGAGTAAAGTTGGTGCAGCGTCTAAAAAGGTAGGTGAACCAAAGTAAAATATATTTGTTACATAGATGTATCGTCACATTTCCCTTCTTTTATCTTTCTTAAATGTTAGTGCTGTAATTGGGTAAAAAAAAGTTATCTTTCATTATTGAATGCTTCTCAAAATTTATGCATGTTGAAATGATGATTTCTAAACAATGGGCTTTGGCTTTAATGTCTAAATTATTAGCTTGATCTGGTATACATTCTACTTGATATATGGGTATTGTTTTTATTCAAATAATTATAATATATTAAAGGAAATTTTTTTTTGCAATATTTTAAAAACACAAGAGTATCTTATTGCAGATATAATTTATTAATTTATAATAACTATTAATTTTAATTCTTTAATAATAAAATTATTTAATATTTAAACTTATTTAATTAATAATTGTTTAATAGAAGTTTAAAAAAAATTTATAATTTTTATTATGCATGCTATGGTGGTATACGCTTGTTATTCATATTCTAGGGAAGGAAGTAGACAAATGCTCATCATTTGCACTACAGACTTCTGAAGAGGCAGTATCTTATTTATGATGCTTATGGTCAGCATGCAAATCTCTAAGTTTCAGTATATTTTTGTTCTATATTAATTGTATGAACATGCTGTTAATTTATTGAGTGCTTTTATAACAGAGTATTATTTCACTTTATCTTTGGGGTTTGTTGCACTATTTACCATTATTAACTAATCACTAATTAATGATTCTAACATCTCATACTTGCTTAAGGGCCATTACACAATGGCAGACAATAGGTAATAGGAACAGGCAATAGCCAATAGGAATAGAAATAATTGACCAATCAGAATTTCTATTCTCTATTCCTATTGCCTGGCATTCTGCAAGGACCCTAAGATATTACATAAAGAAATACAGATTTGTCTATGACTAAGTGCATCAAAGACTGCACATCAAATACTTTTTGCCAAAATATCCAAAATATAGAATGTTCTGGAGTAATCCCTAGGCAGGATTTCATTAGTTATCTTGTATATACTTATTTACTTTTAATAACTTAAATTCAAAGTTTGACACGTTACCTAACATCAAAAATTCTAAATTGGCATAACAAATTTAAAATTAAAAACGGTTTATGTTGTGAAAATTCATTTTGAGATTTTAGATTAAACTTTAGATAAGTATATTCTAAATTTTTCAAAACATTTTTAAATATTGTATAAATTAAGACTGTTACAGGAGTTATGTGAAAATTGATAATTGAAAATTCAGATTTTATCAAATAATATAAAACAAACTATTATTAATAATTTTATTTCAAGATACATTTTGTGTGTTGAATGTGCATTTTGCATTAGTATAAAGTTAAAAGTGTAAAAGATTACTAATAATACTTAATATATATTAATTTGAAATTATATTATATGTTAATGAGCATTGTATATTTTGTATTCAATTATTGCTATTATTCAGAAGAATATAGTGCTTTAGTTAGTTAGTTGAAAGTATAAGTAATGTGTTTCTTTATCATGATAATCTATACAGTTTGTGTAGATCAATTTTAAAAGATTTTTGACGTGCATGCTGTACTCAGTTGATTTTAGTAAGAGTTATTCTATTCATCTAAACAAAACAACTCTTTTTTTTTTTATTTCAGTAATACCATAAACTTTTATGAAGATCAGAGGTCTCCCGACATCCACGTAAAACTTATTGTAATTAATGATATTTTTATTGTAATTATAATAAATTTTACGTAATAAAGGCGTATTCTTTTTTATATAAACCTCCATTATATAAACCTCCATTTGTTACATTTAATCATTCGATATCTCTTGGAAGCATCAAAACAAATGTTAATTTAATTACAAAACATATGTTTATGATAAATACAGTAAGCTTACACAATTTGATTTTTTTCGCTTGATCACTTACTCTTCCAATATCTTTATAGCGTTTTGACGAAATTTTTGTTTCTACTGAACTGCATGGTGCATCTATCATTGACTTATTTTAGAGTTAATTCGCTCATTTATCTATCCTACGATCCAATCTCAATCACATTATAACCTCGACGGAAGATGGACGATTTTTCGGTCTTTTCGTAGATTTCTCGATGGTCTCGTTGTCCTCTATTCGTTTACTATATACAGGTTGAGCTAAGTCAAATGGCGTTGTAGGTGATTCGGTTGTAGTTACTTCTTCAGACATTACTATCATGGTCGATTCGCTGGCGATTATAGTAGACTCGGTAGGAGTCAAAATCGGCTCGGTCGAGAACGTTGCACTCGACCCTGATTCGTCGTTGATGGCGATCGATTCGGTAGACGGTGTGGTAGTTGGTTCAGCGGACATCAAGATTGGCTCGGTGGGTGTTACAATCGATTCCGTGGTTGAGGCACTCGATTCGCCATTTATTACTGTGGATTCGTTGGAAGTTACAATTTCTTCGGTTGACGTTATTGTTGGCTCAGTGGGTGTTATAATCGATTCCGTGGTTGAGGCACTCGATTCGTCATTTATTACGGTGGATTCGTTGGAAGTAGGAATTTCTTCGGTTGACGTTACTGTTGGCTCCGTGAAAGCTGTCGTGGCTACTTGGGTGACAAGTGGAGTCGATTGGACTGGAGTTGCCGTGGACTCCGCGATGGGTACGGTTGTGCCGGCGGTGGTAGTAGTTAGGACTGATGATTGTTCAGTCTGGGTAGTAGCCGTCGTACTTGCTTCGTCGAAGGGTCGAAGAGTTGTCGCCCTTCGGACTGTGGTGAATTCGGTTCTCGGCGTGACAGTCGTTGGAAGTTCTGGATTTCCGAATCCGAATATGTTGGTCCAATCAAAGTTCGGAAACGAGGGTAACGTCGGCATCCAAGATTTGAAGTCCCACTCATCCGTATCGCATTCCGAGCAGAATTTCTCCCCTGCAATTTTTCGAATAATGTACCAGTTACCTAAGTGGATGTCCCAATCTTGTTTTGGGTCGAAGGTTATGTTAGCTATTGCCAATGAAAAAAAAAAGATTACAATAAGAACATTAAAATGGACCTGTATCTAAAGGAAACAGACAAAATAAAGGAGAAATTATATCAGGAGAATGTGAGGATGTCGAAGTCTTCAGGAAGATTACTACTGTCACGCTAATTGTATCCCTCGCGAGTAAGATTCACAAGTGACGCATCATGTAAATCATCGAAGTCGCGATATTTCAATTATGTTCCGTAGCGAAGCATAAACACACAATTTAACGTTCGCAGCGCGAGCCCCAAGCCGCGGTGATGAGAGTTTAAAGGGGAAATACTGATTTAAAGGGGAAATCTGACCCGCCAAGAAAACTCCGTTTTTTGCATTATTGCGCGTTACGCTTACACAAATCCGTGAAGAAGGTTGGATAACCCTCTATGCGTTTCTCCAAAGCCTTATCGATATCCAGGATATCCTGTGGTGTGAAACTCGGAGTCGACATCTCCTCGTCGCCAAACCACTCCTGCCATTTCCCCATAAATCGGTCCTTCATCATCCTGAACCATTCTCGTACCGACTCTCCGAAGCCAACCGATCGATGTCTACTGGGAGGACCCGCACCATCTAGGGCGAGTCTTGAGATTATTATGAGTAAAACGTCGATAACGCACAGAGAGTAACAAAGCGCACTAATTAACTAGCAAAGTGGTTATTTCAGTTCAACATTGTTCCATCTCTTTTGTTTGATCTAAGCTGACGTGACCCGTAACCGGATTGTTGCATATTAGTTATGAATCTCACTGAAGTCGAGCGGCATCAGCATATCCCAAGTGTGTTGACCTTTATTGCGAGCTATCAAGTTAATTCTAACGAAACAATGTCGGTCCATTAAACTCAATAAAACGTTCCGCTGTTATTTAATACTAGACATATCACTATATCCCTTTAATCCCTTCAACGAACAATAATTTTTCAACAGTTAAATCGCAATGCGACACTCGTAGCAGAAAAAGACGCGCAAACACCCATTAAACGAATGTCAGGGTCCGGTTGAAATTAACATGCAATTGTGATTGAAGGACAGACGCAGGTTTACCTAAGTCTGAGAACCAATCTGAGAACCAATCTACATAAGAAACTTTCCAAACAACGCAAATATCTAAAGTACGTCTTAACCCTTACAGTCCGTACGGGTTTTTTGGGCAATTTTTACTTGTCTTGGGATTAAAAATTTGTATATATATCAAACGCGCACGCGTATCTCTTAAAAATTTATGCTGTCAATTGTATTGTGCTTACACGCTTACTGACACCTGTTGGTTCAGTAGATGCCATTGAGTGTGTAATCGTATGTATCATAAAATAACGGTGTAACGACACATACCGAACCAACAGTTGCGGGCAAGTGTGTACAAAATAGCTCTGAAAAACTGAAACAAGTGATCCAACTTCAAAATCAGTTTTCACGACCCTGAAGAATCTTGTTCTAGACGCACGTATGGCTCACGATTCCAATTTCTATTTTCTTATAGTAGTGTTATGCATAACGTTACTTCAGTTTGAGAATTAATGAGATATATTTAGCAATCATGCGTCCAGAGGATATGTTGTCTTCATTGAGTCCTTCAATTCTTCTTTTCCCTTTCCCCAAGACACATACGCGTATATACACTCGCATGATCATTAACTTAAGTTTAAAGTAATTGTCCACGCTGAACGAAAGCACCTCTATTGAAGATCGGTGTCGGCGTGGCAAGTTGGCAAGTCAAGAACAACAACAGCAGCAGCGGTACACCGCATAGTGGTCGCATTTTGCAACTGGACAAACGCTGCTCTGCGTGCAGCTTTATATGTCCTCCGGCGGAAGTACATGATGGCATGACGATAGTCATCGTTAGTGCCACAATTTTATCTGGAATTGAGCTATATGGAATCGCGCAAGCTAATATCGTTGTTAACCAACCTGCAGACCTTGTTTGCGTTCCGATTCCTGATCAGATCTTTCGATGGCCTCCATGAAGTCCACTGCTCGGACTGTTTAACTTAACACCGAGGGAACTCGATATTATAGGCATAAAGCGCTGATGCCAGCAAGATGCACGATCGGTCGATTGTTCCGCGAACCCAAAGCCATGTTCAACTATATCGTGGTATCACGCTATTGTGCTGCGAGTTACGTATGAACAAATTACATACGGCCGTTTTATGCCGTCGTTATTCATTTGGGTTGGCGAATCCGGCAATCTCGCACCAGCTATCAATTCGTTGCAATCGCTATGCTGTTGATTCACAGTTTAGACTAATTTACCGTATATTACGTTTCGGACATCCAAATATGATGTGTCATTGTGCTGATTTGAAAAATTTATCGCTGATAGAACAAACTGGGAAGTGACACGCATAGTCGAATATTTCGCGATTGAAACGAGGTAACGGTGCATGCGCATCGTCCTTTTATTGAATATACTCCCGTCTTGCGTCCTGAGACACAAGTCGGGTTTTATTATAATTGTTGATTGTTCACAGGTAAGTGTTAATATACACAAAAAGCGTGTTACACATATTAAGTTTGACGCTCTCGAAAAGCTGAAGTTTGTTTTTCTTGCGTATTTTGTGTCCACTTCTGTTAAAGGCTTGCAAAAGTCCGTCGGATTGTTCTTTATTGAAAATAATCACATGGAACATCACATGCCATGTTCAGAGTATCTGTTATCGTAATCGTTTTCCGTCACGTTTCAAGTAATCTTCTAATTCTGCGTTTGAATGACTCATCTTTTATGCCAATGAAATCATTAACAATTCGACGAACTTTTGAAAGCTCCTAATAAAAGGAGATCAGATGCTTGTTTCTCCACGAACGTTGAAGTGGAGGTATCAGTGGCGTCATGGACCAGACGAAAACTGCGAAAATTTTTTATTAAAGTAGTACGAAAATCCGTTTTGCAGTGAGAAAAATGTATCAAACTGGTCACGTTGAAGAACGAATGTACCACTTAATAGTCGACGAATTATAATACGTTTTTATTATTTTGTCAATCCAGGATGACGTATGGAAAATATAGACATTGTGATAATAGCTCAACTAAATATCAACCCTCGAGTTGAGAAGTTGAGATAAACTCCAGCTTGTTTTACATACTTTTGTACTTCCTCGTTTTTATTATTTTCCGAATATTCGGTCGAATATATTTTCATTGGATCTACCTTCGCAAATTTTTTATGACATTAACCTTCAGAAAGAAAGGTAGAGTGATGAAACGCAAAGAGGGTCTTATAGACCCCAACGTACTACTCTTTTAAGAAAGTGTGTTTTGGTTGAAGAAAAAAAAGGAAATAAAAAAGCGTATGTAAAATAAACTGGAGTTTATCTCAACTTCTCCACTCGAAGGTTGATATTTAGTTGAGCTTTTGTCGCAATATCTACATTTTCCATACGTAATCCTGGATCGATAATGTGGAATGGCTGCTGAACATCAATATGAAGCTTAGTGATTAGCTTGCGAATACATCTACTGGATACTGTCAATTAGTCAGAAAATTTCGTAATGAAGACTAACGATTGTCATTGTTTAGCAGATAAAAAACAAGCATTTCACTTTTTAATTGGATCAGTTTTGCGTTTGTCTTACAGATTACAATAAACTGCAGTGTATCGTTTTTTAGTATTATATTTTTAAATCTCCTTCACAAGAGGTAAACCAGAAGAGTCAACAAAATTTCACCTTCAACACAAAAGAATATGTGTAGTAGGAAAAATACACATATTCTAAAAGACATATTTTGTGATTCCTTTTTTATTCGTTCTCTCTCTCTCTCTCTCTCTCTCTTTCTTTCTCGCCGTAAATACATAAATATAATACACGATTAACATGATTCTTGAACCAACTTGATCTGGTCTCCGCTAAATTATCAGCCAGCTTGCCCAATTCTTCCGAAAAGCGAACTTGCACACGCCGAGCCATGTGCAGAACGAAGCCAGTTGAAACCTGCTTGCATACTCGCTTGTTCTGTGCCATACTTCCATGTGATTTTGCTCAGTGTAGCCAGGGCCATTCTACGATCGTGACTTTTTGTTATCCTTCGCGTCCTCAGCTCTATTCTGTATATGTTAGGTTGCTTCTGGAATTCGTCTACCCTGTCCTCCCAATAAATCGCTTACTGTGCGCATGAGTCTACGGTTAGATAACGGACGCCAGTGTGGCCTGTATACTCGGGATTCAGCGACGAAGTTGGAATACGCTCTACGGCAACATACGGCAGCAATCGTGCTGGTTCACAAACATTTCAAGTAAGTATTCTAACGATAAGACTTGTGTACCCTTCAATTGGAACAAAGTCAAGTCGCATCGGGAGACGCAGTTGACACGGATATTACACGTAATTTAAGAGACTTTAATTTCATAGAGTCTCTAACTCACAAATGATCATAGTGTTGTGGATATGCATGGATTTACGTCAGAACAATTAATGCGATCCAAGAAATGTGTAGCATGAGGAACTTTTTTGGGCCAATTTACGCGTGGCATAATTGCAGAGTATACGGGTGAAAAAATAGGAAGATGAAATTCATCGAGAAGTTTTCTAACCTAGGTGTCGAACATGGACGACAAATAGACTCGTCCATGGCGAGTTTGCGTTATTCAGTCACGCGGTTAACTCCCAGTGGCGGAACGATGCTTACAAAGGCCCATGGCTTATAGCTAATTTTTCCAATCTCTTGATGAGCTAACTAACAATTAAATCATACGTCTGTCTTTGTTTTTTCTTTAAATTAAAACAACAAAGACAGATCTATGATTTAACTGTCAGTTAGCTTACCAAGAGCTGGGAAAAAATTGGCCACCAAGTGTGTTTCAAGACATAACACATTGACGTTGCTGTAATGAAGAAGAAATTTTACTCAGTCCACTTCCAGCTGTTCCAGCTATCCCAGCTATTCCTATTCTTTGAAGAGGATGTTTTCAGATTGATACAGTCTATTATTTCACAAATATTATTATCAAACTGTATGATAGTATTTCTCGAAATAGACGTATTCCATTTGTACATATTTAACTCTTAGGTTAGCTGAATGTTACTCTTATGATCAGATTTGGATGTTCTTCAGTAATATACGTTATAATCACAATTGATGAGTATCCATTTAACTATCTAGAATTACTATCTTTCTTTAGGCTTAAACATTTGTCTATGTGTAAACTTATGTGCCGCAAAAGGAATGCTTAATAAACATTTTCTATTAATTGTTAGAAATATTATATCATTAAATATTAAGCTATCATGCATGAAGTACATGTGAATACATCTAATGCTTGTATAAGTTCTATATGATGGGTCATTTCATAATGGTATAGCTCGAGCAAATACTAGTGCAGATTAACGAACGAATTAAAGTATTCTTCCGTAATGAATGAACCAAGTCGGTTGGTGTTGGCTCCTGGTTGGTTTTGGAAACCTTGTTAAGATGCTGAAATATACTTAAACGTAGAACCATATTTACGAAGAACCATATTTATAAGGTTGGATCTTGTGTTTCCGTTAAATTTTACATCCGATCACCTACGTTAACCACGTCTTTGTCTCTGTATGCGACGTATCTTCTCTCAGATCGATGTTCGCAGACGACGTCAGAATATAGCTATAGCGAGCTAACTGATGAGATTCGGGACCTACAAGATGTGCCGACACATCGTACGATCTTAACAAGAAACACAACGAAAATGGACTAGCTTGAATCGATTAATCGGTCGTATTTGGGTGAAATGTAGTAGCTTTGTTAGCGTTACGAGATGCTCCATTTCAAAAAATAGGCTCAGCGGAAATCTCCAAGCTGATAACACGACATGAAACGCTGATACAGCGCTGATAGCACTGAACACGATTATGTTGTTCGATGTGGTTCGCGGTAGAGTGTTGCCGTTATACCTATACGATTAATATAATGTATAAGGGTAAACTTGGAAAAAGGATCGCAATATAATTTTGTTCATATATTCTCCCGATGGGATTTGACTTGGTTCTCGAGGTGTGTAGAGTGTGACGAGAAGCAACAAAACGTTTATGTTTTCAAGAGGATTTTCCTGCTCTGCCTAATCTTGGTGCAGTCTCGTAATGGTCTTAACCTTTTGCTGCAGCACCAGGTTTTTCACCAATTTGCAGAGCCACACTGTATTATTACGCATGTGATCGATTGTTCTTTAACATATCGCTCAGCTAATTATAGAAGGATAATTGAGTTCACGCTAGAAGAAAGGATTCATGATTACTTCACTGATTAAGAACATGACTGATTCATGATTAAAGATTACTGGCTCTCTGATGGATTTATTTCTTATGTTTTTTGTATCTGCGTATTTCTTTCATTTTTTCATATCAAGTAGGCAGAATCCGTGCTCGATTCCAAGACCCTTATTCTGAAATCTTTTTTACTGATAAAACTATCCCCAAATGTGACTTATAAGTCTTACGATTGGCCTTTTGATCGAACATTTGGAGGCAGAATGAAAGCCTAAATATGATCAAAGTGGACACCCATTCGATGTGTGGTCACGACACCCTATCGTATCCAGCACTGCTGCTGGTTCAACGGGAGGTCGACTGAAGAAGCGACAGCACAAACGTTGCTTTTGCGCCCGTCCAATGAGGGCGAGACTAAACGGGTAAGAGAGAGAGCATTATAAAGCGTATAGTGCGATGGAGAGAGAAAGGTGGAGACGAGAGTGCACTAAGCTAAAGGGAGAAGGCGAGAGAACGGAAGAGAGAAGAACATATCGTGTGGAAAGCTGCAGAGAAAGGGACGTACCAGGTTCAAAAGACAGCGAAGGCGCTGGGTCTCGTCCGGCAGTCCGGGAATGGCCACGTTGTGGTGGACGTATCATACAAACGAGACATTCAAATCCACGCTGTATTCCTCAGGTCGTACCTCGCTCGGAAATGCCCAACGACGAGGACGCGTCGACAGTGGAACATCGCTGCGAAGCCCAGAACGGTGATAATCATTACACGGCGTCGCCGTCGTCACCCTCCCGCCTCATCGACTTCGAGATCAAAGAGTGTAAGAAGGAACCTGATCCCGGCTGCTGGGCCAGCGATGACCTATCGGAGTTCGTAAGTTGATGAGATTTTCGTGAGTTCGTTAATAGTGTCGCTGGCGAAGCGCGTCAGAGCAACAGTTATGGCGCGATCGATGTCTTGAAAAATTCGGCAAAAATGTTCCTAAGAAGAATACCCCATGAAAATATATGAAGGTCTCGTATGGATAGTGACCAAGCGTTGCCGCGCTTTTTCCATGTTGCTGTACCATAAACGCAGCTAATTTTCGCTTGGTTCTCTGACGCGCGACGTCGTATAACCTGTCATTATCTCGTCATGTTCGATAAATAATAAACCATGGTCATTATTAATAAATTACTCTATAGTTATTTAATTTATAACTTTTATAGTTAATTAACTTATAATTAACCAAAAATTTTCAAGATATGTTCTTTTCTGAATCTACTTGTCAACTCATTGTTTCATATAGTATTCTCCATAAGACCATATAATGTAACTTTCTTCTTGCTCTTTCTCTTAAGTACTTTATCTGTTTTATGTTCGAGAAGATAAACATGCGAGGATAACACATATTTTTCTGTTTCTTATAGGACAAATCTCCAACAAACGTTGAAAATACAGTAGACAGTCCAGCACATGGACCTACAGTGAAAAATCCAATTATTTTGCTAGAAAGATGCGATAAGATTTGGGAAACATTGCAACTAATAAAGGGACAGTATACAAGTCCAATAATAGAAGGGGAAGATGAGGAAAAGGAGAAAAAAGAAAAAAAAGTAGCACTTTTGAATATGACATTTCCCATTAAGGGTCAACGTAGATTGACAAATGACAGCAAGACACCTTTTTTCTCAGTCCAAAAGACAAGAAGATTATATCCCTGTGTTACATGTGGCAAACAGTATTTGGAGAAGAGATCTTTGAGGTCGCACTCATTGAGGTTACATGGAATTATTATCCCGGTAAAGCACAGGCGTACTACAAAGCTGAGAACAGTCAACACACAAGGTTCGAACATTTTGTCCAGTGAAAGAAATAGTAATTCTGACAAAGTTCATAACGACAATTCACATGAGAAGATGGTGGCTGGAAAATCTGGAGCTACTAAACTTGCACCGATTTTTACTCATTCAAAAATACTACAAAATGTATCTGATGTCAATCCTAGTAAAGATCGATGTAAGAATATAGATAGTGGGTCATTTGTTTCTAAAACACAATATAGCAAATGTGCATTGTGTCGACAAGAAGTAAAGTGTGTGAAAAAGCATTTGATCAACTATCATAAGATTGGATGCTCGGCGAATATGTTGAAACAGCTGGAAATGTCACTGTTGATTGAGGATAAATCTTCACCTAGCAGCAGCAAGCCCACGTTGAAGGACATACTATCCGGTAAGCCTCCGCAAGCATCTGTTAACAAAGGTACGCAGAATAAATCTCACATAGCAAGCAATGAGGACAAAACTCGTGAAACGTCTCAAGTAGTACCGCAAAAGCGAAAATACACGTTGTCCTATATAAGCGCTAGGAAAAGACTCAAGTTGAACAACGGACGTTATGTTCCTGTCCAAAAAACGTCTAAAATCGCACAAGGGCAGGTTCAGGGTCAAAGAAATGTCAAGAACAAATGCGATATTTGCTTAGGAGTATACGCAAACTCCCATAATCTTGCCAAACATAAACGTATTCACACTTCCCGTGGAGAAACCAAGGAGAACTTTCACAATTTTGTATGCAACTATTTCAATTCTCCGTTGAGCAAAAGGTATCAGCAAGCGAGATCTTCCGTACAGTCAACCGACACGGAAAATCGTAACAACAGCTCCAGTGGAAATTTGCAATCGAGCAATCCCAAACCAAGTCAAGAACAGAGGGCCAGTCGAGCAGCCACGCACAATACAAGCAAAGAGGATACTACTTGCTTGTGCGGAAGGTCATTTCGAAATCACCTTATCTTGCGTGCTCATAAGGAGATCTGTAAATCATACAAGCAGAAAGATAAAGAGGCGCAGCACAGCACAAGAGACGAATACAGCAGCGACAGGGACTCGGGAATCGGTATCAATATTACAATCAAGAAACGAAACAATTCGTACGAGATAGTCGGCAAGGACGGCGAAGAATTTAAGCAAATCGAACATGACCCGGACGGCATTCTGTCACTTGACGTGTCTCACGATGTTATCAAAGAGGCTACCAACGTAGATGCTAGGCAAAAACGACGTGAAAGCAATGCATCGAAGTACAGCAAAGATCACAGTGTTTTGAAACTGCAAGATGCGGACGAAGATCTGATTGTTGATATCGAAGAGGATGCGTATCTACTTTCTAAACAGAAAATGATGCAGAAGGCTGTTCAGCGAAATGACTGCTCTCAAATGCGACAAGACGATGACGCGGCAAGTGCGAAAGGGGACAATACGCTCGAAAATGTTCGTTCCTTAAAGCAGATGTGTGAAGCGGTCCTGAAGAAATTCACAACGTTCCAGAAATCGGAAACAGAGAATGCACCGACGCATCCAGAGAAGAAGGCAAGACCTGTGAATACAAGCCACAGGACAACGAAGAAGGAGCAGGCGAAATCAGGGGTTTCCACGATGAACTTCAATCTTACGACATGCGCATATTGCAATAAGCACTTCGGCACGGTCAATTTGTACAACAAGCACCAGTGCACCGTTGAGGAAGGCAGGAGATTTGACGAGTATTCGCTGAACTTGCTATGTTTCTCTTGCAATGCCACGTTGGACAGTTGCACCCAATTCGACGAGCATATGAAAAACAAGCATCACACTCGTGGCTCGTACTATTGCTACTTGTGTCCTAAGAAGTTCTGGCAGAAGAAAGCACGGAATAAACACATCAGCGCGCAGCACGATACTTCCTGCAGGTTTTGTCACATGAATGTCCCATTGTGGATAATAAACCTCCACGAGTCTTATCACCTAGGCTTCGGCTATCCCTGTCACAAATGTAAAAAAGCGTATTCGTCTAAAAAGAATCTTTCGTATCATGCAGTGATACACAAGAACAACATCGACACCATGGAATTCTGTACTTTATGTTTAAAATCGTTCAAACCGAAAGTTTTCCAGAGTCACTTGCAGTCGCACGACAGTAAGAAATGTTACTTTTGCGACAAAGAGTTTAACGACAGGGCAGCCACGGAGTATCATACTTTAATATATCACGGCGGCGCGTTTTCTAAAATAAAATGTAATAAGTGTGGTATGCGTTACTTGACCAAAAAGCAACTCGAGCAACACAAGAATACGGCCGGATGCGATCGTCTAAAGAGAATAAAAGAAAAAAATATGTTGTAATGCGCTAAATATTGTTGGCAGCAACATCTTAAAAGGGTAACACATGCAGACAGATTAATACATGTTTCTATCAATTTGGTTAAAGTCTCAAATTGAATATTCTCTGTTTGAGTAGAATTTAAACTTAGATTAAGGTTTAATCGATGTTGATAGAAACGCGCATATATGACATAAAATTAACCAATCAGTCCAAGCAAGTAATTTATTACTTTCTGAATTATTTTTGACGTAATATCAATATATCGCGTAAGTCGTACATTTACTATCACCAAAAGGAGAACAAAAAAGTGTGTTTTGTTATTTTTATATTGAGCTAATAATTGGATACTTTTGAAAGCACTTATATTTTTCAACATATAGCCTGCTTGTACAAATATCCGTGTTATAAATCTGCAATATCAATACTTTGTAAAGTTCGCAATTTCTAATTTTACATTAAGCATTTCCCAGACAGCACATTCCTCCAAAGAACGTCCTCAAGACATTTCTTGAAATGTATGTTGTCCGGATGCTATATTGCGATGTTTAAAATTTTTAATGCTTCTACTTGGGTGGGATTTTGCAATGTCTTATATGAAATTTAGATATGATTTACGAGTTACTGGTATCAAGCAGACTATATATGATAAGACATTTCTTTTGAATTCATTTGTAATTGTAATGATTAATATATTATGTTGTAATGAAAGAGGCTTTTCTTTGTGTAAATAAGCTCACACCATGAATAATTGCATTGTGCGCGTTAATCTTGGACAACGCACATTAATCTTAGATTATTTTTATATTTTGCTCCTATTAATCTCGAAGTGACGATCTATGACAAGAGAGTATTTCTGCCAATAATGACAGTGTAAACAGCACGCTTGAATTGCAGGAAAGTATTTTTACGAACACATCATTTATATCGATAGCATATCGTTTATTTCTTAAGCTATTACTTGTGTACAAGATGTAACAAGCCAAAGTCGCATAATCGCAATGTACACTTGATTTCAATATAAACGCTTTTTATCGGTTACAGTTTGGGACATAGCTAATTTCCAATAGGAGAATTTATTTTCTTAGAATTTATTTTCTTAAGTTTTTTCATTGGACGTCAGCTGCATTCCAAGTAACGTCATGAAAAATGTGTATTGAAATCAAGTTTGCACCGAACGGCATAACAGTCCTAACACATAAAATTTCACATTATTGTTAATGAATTGCCATTTATTAATAAATTTAGCCTCAACACATGAAATTATATCATTAATTAAATTTAATTAAAATTGTGCCATTTTATAGTTTTCCCTGAGAAGTATATGGTACTACCTGGAAAGGTATAACTTCATGCGTTAAGGTTATTATGTCGGCCTATGTGTGTGGAGTACGTATGCTATTATTTGTTAAATATATAATATCGAACTTAATACCACGTATGTCATATGTGATATAATGTAACAATATTAATTTTCCTATGTTATTAGTATATCATGACAGTGTCAGATATTGCTTGATGTTAATGTATGTCCGCCACGATAAAAGTAATTAAACAATGTTTATGTAAAATTAATGAATTGATTACTTTAATCGTGGCAATATGTATTTATCAAATATTAATTTTATCTTTTAGACAATGTTTGTCTCTGGGACATAATGTATCACACATTTAATTTAGTGTAAGGTATAATTATAATGTGTATTTTATTAAGTTGTACTAATATAATTGATTTTCTTTTTATATAATTTAAAATATAATTCGTTAATATTACACAATATTAATATGAAAAAAAACAAAGTATGCAAATAAAGTTCGTTTATGGATTTGTAACAAGTATTTTCTGAATCGAAAGAAGTTCCATCTTTATTTTTTGTTTATCGATTAATTATAAATGTACAGAGACGACATTAAAAAATTGTATAATTAGTATTTCTTTTCTTTCCCTGGCAAGAACATTGAATTTGTATGAATTTACACAGAGGTATGAAATAAAAAAAAAACGGGATTAAAGTACAAAATTCCAAGTGTAATTCGAGTATGACACTTTGCAGTATTTGCAGATATTTGCAGAAAAATAAATTATTATGATGATTTATTCACGATATCACCCTTAATATGTTAGAAATAATGCACGACTAAATTCTTTTTGAATTTTCCCTGCTATCTGAGCGACACTCACGCGAATGTTATCAAATATGAAGATGTGTATATAGAGACTTCTTAATTATTTTTACCAAATATTTATTGATTATTATTTATTTATTTTCTCTGAAATCACCATACACCTCAATCAGCAATATCCGCGCGAGAGAATATCCGAAAAATAACTTTAATAACCGTGGAAAGTGCTGGACGCCTTTCCTCACTTTTCAAATGTTCGCGCGCGCAGCCCGAGAAATCGACAAGTGCGGTTAGTGCGCGGCGCGGACGACAGATGTCGCGGCGAGTGCGGCGGCGGCGGACGGGGCGATCAAAGCTGCGCGAAGTATCGGGGAGGGCGGTCGCGTCACGCTTTCCTCGTCGCGCGACTCGCGGAGTATCGCATTCGTACGTGTGTGTGCGCGGCGGCCGGTCGATGCGAGGGGAAGAAACGCCGCGGCGAGAATACGCAACGGAAAAATGACGGCGCGTCGCTGTGTGATTTGACAAGTGAAGAGGAAGCGCGCTCGGATGGGAACAGTGCCTCGTTCGAATACCGCGGTGCTTGACGCTTGTGGACTTTGAAGGTATCATCGCCGCGCGGCGCAACCCTGCGTGCAATCCGACCCTTTCTCTCTCTCTATATTAGAGAGTAGGAGCGTCCTTTTATTACTCTATCTCCCGCCTGCGTTCCCGTTTCTCTCGTTCTCTTTCTCTCGTTCGTCCGCTCGTCGTTCGTTCGCCCGTCCGTCCGCCCCTTCTTTTTCGTTTTGCTATATATATATATATATATATATATATATATATATATATATATATATA
>NW_022639469.1:2033176-2050303 GCF_010583005.1 Odontomachus brunneus
TCGCTTCGCACATTAGGGCGAGCGTTTCGACGTATCGTTCGATAATCGTGCGGATTCGAGGCGCCGCGGCGTCATCGAACCACGGCACAAACTCGGCCGCGAAGTGCGGGAAAAAGGCTTCGAGAGATCGATCGCGCGAGAATATACCGTGCCGAGGAAACAGACCCGGCGCCGTCGACGCTGCTGTACGTGTGTACATGTATATACATACGTATACATACTACACTAGCTATGCGTGCGCGCACAACGCCAACGGAATCCCGGTTTAGTAATCGCGGAAACTCACGGGGATGCACCACTGTCTCTCGCGCGTCCTGCGCTCTCGCTGTCCCTTTTTCGTCGACGGACGAAATCTGGTCGATCGCCGATGAGTACGTCCGCGAAGAACTGTCGTTGAGAGAGATTCACTCAGCGCTGTTGCTCGTAAGGTAGGATGTTTATCACGCCGCGCGTATCGACCCGCACTCGCGCGATGACCATTTTGTAAAATCCCTCCCGACGCCATGATAAGCGTAAAAATGTGACCGTTACGTGCAGGCGATGTTCGATTCGGCGAATCGGCGCGATGTAATTCGCGGTAACCTCACCATTATTGCACTACGTAGAAGATGAAAAGTCGATACACGATGCATTTCTTCGAACGCAGACGAAAGGTATTCGGGATTATACATGAGATCGTCTGTCGCGTACGGCTAAGTGATATTCGAACCCGAAGCCTGCCGTATGCCCGCATCTGACATTCGTATCCCGTCGAGCCCGCTACTCGTTCATTCTTGAGACGCGATAACCGCGCAGGTGTCGTCGTCGGTAATTTCGAAATTCACGACTTTACCGACTCTTTGCTTTTCAATGGCCGTTATATGCCTTTTGAAAAGTCACTAACCGGAGTTATATTAATTCAAATTCTCTCTCACCCTTTCTCTCTCTTTCTTTTTCTCTCACTCACTCTCTCTCTCTCTCTCCCTCATTTTTTTTCAAGGTATGGCAATTCTCGCATCTGTGTATTATATAAACTTATATTGCTCTTTATTTATTTATTTTTTCTTTTCCAATATTATTGTATTATATAATTATGCCTATTTCGGCAACCAAAAATACTAATAACGTACTAATGCACCAAGGGTTCTTTACCCCAAGTCTAAATAAATATTCTATCTTTCTATCAATCAATCTATCTTTCTCTCATTTAAATCGCCGAGCGCTATGTGTGTACACACACACACACACACAACACAGCGGCGACGGGAGGGGCGGCGGTTGACGCGCAGGCGGCGACGACTACGACGACAATAACAATAACAACAACAAAAACAGCGAAACGGAAAACAACCTGCGCGCTATCGCCGAATTCTGAGGAAGGATTCCGCCCTTTCGCGGGACGCGATCGAGTTAACGAGACGCCGCCGGGTGTTGCGTCGGGAGAGAGTCGGGACGATCGCGCGGCGCGGCTGCTTTTATCGCCGCGGCTCGAGAGGCGCGCAGTGCTCGAACGAACGCGCTCGGATCGATTTTCCCGGTGGTTCTGCCGTCGACCGTCGAGCGGGCTCACGCTTGCTCACGTACGTACATTTCCTCGCGGGACTCGCGGCCGGCCGTTAATTCCTCGCTACCGGTAAATATCCGCGGATGCACGCGATCGCGCCCATCGTCAGCAGTTCCTCGTACTGCTCGTCCCTTTACTCGTCCGCGATCCCCCTGCGCCTCGTCGCTAAGACTCCGCGTTCTCGCCCAAAACCGCGGAAAGCTCATCGTTTTCGCCTACTGAAGTCGTGTTCTCTCACTCGTCTCCGTCGCGTTTCTTGAGTTTGTGCGATCGTTGTGCGCAGTGCTTTGAGGAAGAGTGTTCCAGACAACACGAATGTCCGGGAGACGTCACCGGGAGACGTCTACCTGTGAGGCGCGTCCTCGGGCTTTCGTGTTGCCTGGCGGCGTCGGAGGATCGTTTGCAACGTGGGTGAGACCGTCATCGATCTTTCACCGCCGCCGATCTTGTTCCTTGGCGAAAAAACGAGCGAACGAGAGAAAGAGAGAGAGAGGGAGCGAGAGAGATTGAGGCGCGGCGCTTACAATGTGCTGCTCTCGGATCGTTTCGTCATGTACGGTTATAACGCCCGTATCGTTTCGACGGCCGCTAAAAATAGCGTTCCTCGAGGAACAACCGGAGTAATTCGGCCACACGGATGCTTGATGGAACTCCACAGTCGCGCTCTCGATACTTTGTCTCATCGTCGTCGGGGAAATACGGGATTCCGAGGATATGGAATTCGCGAAGTGTGACTCGAGTTCGCAGTTTCCTTGTCTCCAGACTCGCGTCTCGGGCGGTCTTTTCTCTTGCTACAGACTCGATCGGGAGCTGTATTCTGGACACAGCAAACGCTAAATATGCCTTTCTGATTCTGACTCTTAAGGTAAAAAGTACTAATTCCCGGACACGTGCCTAATCCTGGACATTTTTATTGCTTTGGTCTTTAAATACGGAAATTTCAATTTTCAACGTGAAAAATGTATACACATTTATTGAATATACGTATATTCTGTTTTTAAAGTTTAAATAATCGTATTTGAAGTCAAAAACAATAAGAATATCCAGGATTATGTACGTGTCCTGGCAATAATATACGGAGAAGATATTGTGATAAAAATAGCAACCAAGTTTTTGTAAACTTGGACCATACAAAAAATTATGATAAAAATTACTATATATTTGTTTGAAGAAATTATATGTTAGATTTTTTATATTAAAAAATTATCGTAGTTACTTGAATATTTTGTTTTCTATCATATACTAAGTAGATCTGTAGTTATTATTTTTATAATTTACATTAAAATTTTTCAATATAGCTTTAAAAAAATATTGCAAAAAGAAATATAATTTCAACGTAATTTTTACTACCATACTTCCTCCGTACGCTTTTACCTTAAACGTACGCTTAAACGCTTAAAATTAAAAATAAATTAAAAAATATATATAATATATTTATTTATTTGCGCTTTGAGATTGTCGCGGGCTCCTTACGTCAGTTGACGAGTGATCGGATATTCATTCACGTCTCCCAGACTCAACATTTTGAGAAGGCATATATCAGCGCATTCGCTATCCTCCAGAGTAAAGCTCTCTTCCTGCTCTTCCTGGCGTCTCAGGAACACCTCGTATACAAGTCGACACCGAAGTCGACGCTCTAAACTAATAAGTCTGAGACTTCCTTTCTCGCGTTAACAATTACAATCCGCTGAACTCCGTGTTTTCGCGACAAGCGAGGTCGGGAAGAACTACGATACACGCGACAAAAGTTAAACTCTATTCGTCATTACGGTCGCGCTCCCGTCATTCGCTCCTCGCTGATCGGTTCGACACCGCGCAGATACCGGGATCCCGAGCCTGGACCGAGAAGGTTGGGAATTAACGAGCGGAAGTATCGGGGCGGGGGAGGCGAGAACGACGACGACGGCGGCGGCGGCAGAGGCGGCGAGGGTGTGAGACGAGACGAGGGTGGTGAATCGACGGAGCAGTCGAAGACGGGGCGAGGATGACGGGCGAGGATGGGAAGTGCGGCGGCGCTGGCGGCGGTGTCACCGGCGGCGGCACCGGGGCGAACGTAAACGTCACCGACAACGCCAACAACGTGAATGCCAACGTGAACGTCAGCCAGCAGAACGGCGGACCGGAAAAGGCGCCGGTCGTCGGCGGCACCAACGTGGAAACGCTGCCACGCACTGGAAAGCAGGTGAGTGTTGACAGGCGTGTTGACAGGTGATATCTTGCTTTTTTACTTGCAAAACCGGCTCGATCTCAATGAGACGCCTTTCGGCATGACGGAACGACGTTTAGCCGTTTGGCATGCACGTGGCTACTACTTTCGTGTGTATCTCGTGTCTTCGGCGAATAAATTTGCACAGGCAGGCATATTTCGCGTTAAAGCGCTCTGTTTGCAAGGACGCGAAAATCGTCGGGTAACGTTGTTTCTGTTAAGCGAGCACGCGTGAACGATAAGCGATGTAAGACTCGTCTTTTTGTGCCTTTTTTTCGTTTTTTTTTGTGCTGCGTCTTTCATGCGTGCACGAAGAGGTTTGAGCCGAGAGCATTGAAGATAATAGTGCAGAAGACATGACGTTGGAGCGCTAAAAACCGGTTTCGCCGACAGTCTGAATCGAGTGAGACCGATTTAGCGATTTAGTCTCTCTCTTTCCTTTTTTCTCTCTGTTTTTATAGCCTTATCCGTGTGTTGTTAAACGGAGAGAGAACATTTACGTAATCAGGATTGGCTCTAAGTGAAACGTTGTCGGTGGCTAGATTCGTTCGCCGAAGCTGCATTCACTACGTTTCTCTCTCGTGTCTAAATATATATTTCACTCGGATGCAGACAGCATGAGCTACTATAAACAATGAAATTCTGCAAATCTCTTCTCTTTGTCCTCGGTGGAAATAGATAGCTTTTCGTCGACTAGATCGTTCTTGGCGCTTTAATGTCGGGGCAAGATATCACTATATGTTTTATGCTCTATCATGCAATTTGCAATCATTTACTACGTGTTTTATAATCAGGAAGTATTATTATTTATGCGCACTTTGTTGCGCAACTTGTAGCCGCGTTACAAAAGAAAGAAAACATTTTTTTAATCATGACACTACAATATGCTGGGGAAAAAATACTTGAAGATTTATTTGTGGGGTATAAAGTTTTTATTTCTATGAAAATTATGCCACGAATACATTTTTACGAGTATTTTTTCTCAGTGCAAGAGAGCCTCGACTTTCGTACTTTCGAGTACTGAAAAAAAGATATCTAAAAATTAACAAATATTTAGTACCATTACATATTTATTCAGATCGAAATTTTCTTCATGTAAGCCGAGTATTGTTTACTCGGTTTAAGTACTTTTACTCAAACTTTTTCGGTTTGAATATTTTTTCTCAGTGTGGGCGCTCGCTAAGAGCGCACGAGCCGAAAATATTGCGCGGAGATACGCCAGCAGTATAATGTGGCGGTCGCAATTGCGTACGATTACGTTTAAAAAATGCATCACCTACACCACACGCGACAGTTCGCGGGAGTTCGCGGCGCGTTGTACGCTCGTCACGAACCCGTGTATTTTGGGTCACAGGACGCGGGTGAGGGCGAGGGAGGGATTGGAGGGAAGAGGGGCTGGTATTATCGCAAATAATAGGTCTCGTACGTATACATACCGTCTAATTGCCATACGCGGCCTCGCATTCGACTGTCTCGTCCGTCTGCTCGCAATTTTCGATCGCGTGGGTGAAGCGCGAAGAGAACGAGGGCTCGACATGGCTCCGGCTGCATCACCACTTCGCCATCTGACGCTCGCCTTGCTGGGGCTGTATATCGGCTAAATTTCTCCCGGGATCTCGTCGTGGAGCCGCGTGTAAACCTGCCGCAGCAATTGCAAGCGGCAATCGCCGGTATCCCCTTTTGGCGCGTGTTCTCGTAAAACGTCAGAGCGTCAAAGAGAGAGAGAAAGAGAGAGAGAGAGAGAGAGCTGCGACGACGTCTCCCGTTCGTAGACTGCGATTTTTCCGCGATCCCTCTCTGTTTACGCAGTCGAACATCTACTCGACGAGGAAGATCAGAGCAGGGAAGACAGGGGGATGCGGCGGAAGCACCTTCATCGCGCGGATTGTTACATTAACGCGCATGCAAAGCGGCCATTAAGACGAGCGACCGATTATTGCGGCTCAAAGGTCACGGTTACTCTAGGACGTAGGCTGTTGCTGCTGCTGCGGAGGCAGTAGTGGAGTAGGTAGAGAACGACGAGACGGGTAGAGGGGTACATGCACGTGCTGTGTTCACGGCAGCGGAGATCCTGGCGAGCGCTCTTCGGAATTGAGAAAAGGAAAAAACAAATAGGAACGAAGTCGGGTAGACGCGTGCGCGTGCAATTCTCGTCGCGGGGATAAAAAGGCCGAAGAATGTCAACCTGCCTCGCTAATCACAGCCTCGTCCGGACCGTTTATGTCGACCAAGGTACGGTACGGTACGGTCGGCTGTCGTTAGGACGGCGAACCGTGTATTCGCTCAGCACACACAAAAAATGACTTAGTAATATTAACTAAACCGCGGTAGCTGATTCAAACTTAGTCAAAAAAACTAATCGTTTAGCTGTCACTGTTAAGAATTGGCTATGACAGCTAAAATGCATTCGCTGTGAAATACAAATATATTAGGTGACATTAAAAATGCACACTATTTCAAATAGTTAAGAAAATGGCAGTTATTCCTAAATTTCTTATCGTATGCATATATTAAAGAAATTTGCTGCACAACTACAGTCATTTGCTACAGTCATTTGTTTCTAGCAGCTAATATTTCTCGCTGTAGCGCCTAAGTTTAAACAGCGAATAAATTTAGCGGTAGTATCGACATTAGCTGTCCCTATTTCAGTGACACGTCTTATCTGCCACAGCTATTTTTTAGCTCTGGAAACTAGTTCTTTTTTTGCGTGCAGCATTCGCGTATTTCGCTAAGGATGAAAAAGGACGAGACGCTCGGTATGCATAAAACACTAGGGTTACATTCCAAAACTTTTTGAGAAAAGTTTTACTCAATATCTACAATTCACGTTATATATATTATAGAACATCGAGTAAAATTTCTTTAAAAAGGAAATTCATGAAAAGCTAAGGTGTCTTGTGAAGATATATATTTTCTCTGTTTGAAAAATATTTTATACTAGCATAAATTGCTAGTATGTTATTAGCATTCACCAAATGTATATTTTATTTTGGAATTCTAAAATAATAGTAAATTTATCTACCGGATTATTTATAACGACGGACACACGATATAAAAAACATGCTGATTACAGTAATTTTGTAATGAGAGATCAAACGTGCATAACACTTTTAAACTTTGAAATATAATTTCAGTCGTATTTTGTACGGTTCAAGATTACAGAAATTTTGTCGCAACTTTTGGTACAATATTTCCTCCGTGTAGCTGAGGCTTTTCTATATCTTCAGGACAAGAAGTGCGTCCAAAAATATTGATTTCCAATAAAGTCACGGTAGTAACTTCAATAGTTGCCGGAGTCTGACAGAGCCAGATTGCACTGTATGTCCCAGAAAGTATGATTGCGTGCGGAGGGATAAATAGGGATGGTGAAGGAAAACAGCGGGAGAGGGGGTTATGACGAGGGAGTTCGGACAAGGTGAGCGTCTCGCGGCAAAGATGACATAAGAAGAAACCGGTTACAAAGCTGATCGAGAAAGTATGCGAATCGGCCAATTATTTTGTCCTCGGTCTAAGTCATAGTTGAATTCGTTTCCCCTTTCTTTTTTTTTGTTTTTTATATTCTCGCGGTGACCTGAATAAATGAAAAAGAGTCACGGATTGCGATCCGATTCTCGACCCTTGTGACATTCGCTCGTGTCTCCCTCGCGTCTCTGTCGGGCGTCCGCGTCGATGTTTACCTCGTATTCGCAAGTTTGCGAAATTCATAGCTGCGTTCAAGGTTGCGTTTTATGCTGCACGTGTCTGAACGACACGTAAGTGCCTCCAACGGGCGGGCCGGCGCGGTGAATTTATTTGCATCGAATTGCATGCATTCCGTCGACGTAGGTGAAACGAGTTGGTGGTGAAAAAAAAAGTCCCCACACGAGCCTTTCAGGCCATATATGCAATATATGTGTGTGTGTGTGTGTGTGTGCGCGCGCGCGCGTGCGACCAAAATCAAGTTAAGAGGCGCTCTCACGCTAATTACCGAGTACTCTAGCGCGGAAACAGTGCTCGTCCCGTTTGCTCCCCTCCTCTTTTCTCTCTTTCTCCCCCTCTTGAAAAATGTGTCGCGCTCGTGATGATGCGACACGCGCGGTGTACAATGTCCGTCGTGCATAACTCGCTGATGAATTATTTCATTCCTCTCGCTGCTCGTGATGTCATACGCTATGAACGTCGCTGACGTCTCGATTCAACAAACGTAATGCGCGAGCGCCCGCCCTCGCTAAATTTCTCGCGATGAAATTCGCGAATTAGAATGTATCTTGTCATACGTTGGAAGCGTAACGACGGTGCGGAACATCGCGCCTAACAATAGATTTAATCCCTTACAACTTATTCGACGATATCTAAAGACGTGTACATCTCTTAGGTTGTTCGTAGGGACTTTTGTTAGGGAGGGTTTACGGCTGATATATTTATAGTCAGGCATAATTATTCAATAATATATTGACCGTTTTTTATGACGATTATTGAAGATATAGAAGATTATTGAAGAAAAAGTAAAGTTACGTCAATAAAAATATCAGTTTGAATTTTTCGTAAAAATTTGTACGAACTTATCGAACAACTCATGTTTGAAATTGCATTTAAAACCTCCTTTCTAAGAAAAATTTTACTGAAAATCTGTAATTTATATTACATATACTATAGATTTTCAATAAAATTATAATTTATATTACATATACACTATAGATTTTCAATAAAATTTTTCTCGAAAGGATTGTTTTGAAATGCAATCTAAAATTAGAATCGGGAAGAACGAAATATACGTTGCAACTCGATTTACATCTACGCTAGAATCCCGCAGAATCTTTACAAGGGTTTCGTTATTATGAAATAACAAGATTGAGTCACAACCTGCATTTAGTTCACGAAAGCACTATGTTGGAAAGACGTCATTCCAACTTAAGGGGTTAATTATTCACTGAGGTATTGTGTGTATGTACATGTTGTTATACATGCATTGTGCATATGCATTGTGTAATACACGCGAGAGCTTCAGTATGAAAGACCAGGTACGGTATACGCGACTACCGCCCGTGTCGCGTTCAATTTAAGACTCCTCGCTGCGGAACTCTTGATTGATGACGTCAGAAGCGAGAAAGTGCATGCCCAAAATGTCAGTAGGGGATGTCGAAATAAAAAGATATATCGACAAAATTTGCAATCGACTAAGCATACCTCTAAAATACTTGGAATATTTTCCTTTTGCTCTAACAGTCAATAAATAATCGTAAAATTAACGTATAATCTTCCCTTTTAACCTACATTTTCCGTATTTGTCACATTAATTCTAGGTTATATATCGATTGTTAGAACAAGAGGAAAGCACACTGAGAGAAAAAGTTTTACTAATTCAAAATACCACTCGCAGCAGATATTTGTTGATATGGGACAACAAATGATCTCGTAGTGGGAACAAATGATTTGTTACTTTCAATTTGCTGCTCCAAGCAACACTTCTGTAATGGAAACATAACTAACCTAACTTAGTCTAATCTAAATAGATGAGAACAAGTGTGATTTGTATTTCAGGCAATGTACATTTATTAAAATAACAAATGATGAGAAATGACTTGTAACTATTTCGATTTGTTTTCTTAACAGCATCATTGGGCAAAAAACATGCTTTTGTCCTGATAACTGAGAGACTGTTCTCAATATGTTATGCGGATACTTTAGAGGTGTGCTTAATCGATTACACGTGTCATTTTTTGGATATATCTATTTGCATTTCGACATGCTTTGTAGGAATGTTGGGCATACATTTCTTCGTGTCTGACGTCATCAATCAAAATAGCGACGGGCGGCCTTAAGCAGGAAGCTACATACTCTTGCATAAAGGCATAATGCACAAAATAAGAAAACTGACCAACCCTTCGTTTTCATGGCAATGGAAATGAGGACTCTGATTGGTTCATTTGCTTATGCGTTGTATATCATATCTTTATGCAAGAGACTTCCCGCTTTAAAGTTCAAACATTACGTGTCACGAGGGCCGGGGTGCAGCGTTGAGGTATCGTTGGGGCTCGCAGCCGTCCTCCAGGCGATAAGCAATATTGCTGCAACGTCGCTTATCGAGATTCCCCGAAGTCCACAACGACAGTTTGTACTTAGCGCACACAAGCACCTCGATCCGTCCGTTAGTCCAAGTGTAAGCCGCTCTCTTCTTCGTGCTGGACTCGCGCGCGCGCGCTCGGATTACGTCAGAATTTCACCGTGGACCCTCACCAAGGAACCTTGAACAAGATCCCGAGGCCACGGTTACCCAATCGCGGCCGGACGCGTATGGACGCTCACCGTCCGTAAATAAAAGTCGCTTTCCGCCGAATCGCGTTTCGTCGTCGTCTCACTCGCGTCGTTAGATAGCGAATTGATTAATTGACCGGGCGTGTAATGTGCAGTGTGCTTAAAAGATTGCGGCGTGCCCCAGTGTGTGTACTCGCCAGGGTTGCGTGTTCGCCTGATGTAAATCAAGGCCGCCGCGTTCTCTCTATCGCGAATACCTATCTTTCTCTCTCATTGGTGAACCGTCGTCCACGGCAGGGCACCGAAACTCCTCGCTCTCTCGACACGTCGATGTAGTTTTAGCTCGTGTGCGAGCTAGGAGAGACAAAGGTGTCTCTCCTTCGCGAAACGATCTTCAAACACGGTCGAATCATATCCCTCGGTTTACTCGGAGGATGATAAGCTTCGTTTAACTCGAAACGAACGTCTCATCTCGGCGAAAGTTTCATTCGAAAATCATGGACGGAAAAGGGTTGCTTCAACGTGTCACAATTAAGCGCGTTTTGGTGGAAGGATTTCTGGTTCCTATGAACCCAATTGGTTTATTATGAATCACCAAAATTGAGAAATACCAATTAGGTTCGTAAGAAATTGTGTTTCCAGAACGCGCCTGGTTGTGTCATGTCGCGTTAATTCAACCGCGAATGCAATCACACGAGCCGAATTCGGGTTTTAAGAGCCAGAAATCCCGCCCCCTTCCGCCGCTTAGTTATGTATTGTCACATTGATTCAACCGGCCTTTGTATAATAATACAAAGCCGCGATACGGATATTGTCATACGACATCGAGGATTGCAGAAGCAAACGACAAACAAGGTCGCGACGCTGTTGCCATTAGCCGATCCCAAATCCGCCCCGAATCTGTCCGGGGAGAATCCGCCGTTAGGACCACGAAGCCGCGACACCACGTGCGCGGCAGCGGAGTTTAATTACATTAGCTCGAACGGCAGCGCGTCCGTCCGGATTTGAAGCCGTCATCACTGTCGTGCAGGACGCCCGTGTACGCGATAAAGGACACGAAGGTGGTGGTGCTGCAGCGCGATCGCGCAGCCACGACGAATCTAGGTCGGCCGCGACGCATTACGGGATTCAGACCGCGTCGACGACGACGACGACGATTCCTCGACGACGCGACGCGACGCGTCACGATGCGCTTTTAGGGAACGACTACGTCGTTGATTACACCGCGACGCGGTGGTGAGGTCGGTTTGACGTGTAACGGACGTGCAGCATCCGACGCAGGCACAAGCGTCATGATGATGGTGATGATGATGATGATGACAAGTGCGAGTTATGTCTGATTGCCCGCAATAAGACGGTGCGTGGTGCATCGCGTCGCACTGACGACATTGTAACGGAGGCACACGCGCGTTCCCCGCGGCGATGTGTCATCCCTTATCCGCACGAGTGTGTATTTCTACGAAATACTTTAGTTACACGAGTCTTAAGTAGCGGACTAATTGAAAGAGGCAACCACGCGGTGCGATCGCGCCACGCTGCCTTAGCTCGGTGCAATAACGAGGCCAGCACGATTAAATTGATGGATTTATTTATCCTGAGAGAAGAGTCCACGGAGAGAAGAGCACGGAGAGTACGCTGACGGGGTGCGGGTTGACGAGGAGAGATTCTCCGATGACGCGCATCGCGTTTCGCTCCGCAATCGATAGGAAGTAGGAAGCGCGGCAGCGCGATGTCGAATTTGTCGAGAGAACGAATCGGTGACTTTTTTCCTCGATTAATTTCTCAAGTAACAGTAACGCAAAGAGTACAAGCTGGGGTAACTGGTTGATGAGAAGAGATTCTTCCAAGGTTCCTGTAGTCAGAGTTAAGACAAAGCATAATGACCTAATTGTAAACCTAATTGTATTTTCTTCGCCATTTTTAGGAATGACGTGAGTGGGAGTGAGAGAGAAATTCTGGCAGGAGTAAGAGAGAAGTTCTAAAACTGAAATGACGAAGCATGCTGCAATTTCTCCCTCACTCTTTTATTCACCTCCTCTCTACAAATGACGGGCGGTATCCTAACTTTGACTTGAGAAACTCTATATCCTCCGATGACGTGCATCATGTTTCGCTCTGAAATTGATAGGAAATAGGAAGCACGACAGCGCAACATGTCGAATTTACCGAAGTGAAAAGTTGCTTTTCTTGCTCAATTTTTTAAAATAGTAAACTGAAACTTTGTATTAGTCGAAATTTTAACCCTATTTTCAACCTGAACTTTCCAATAGCTGTATGTTTTGAAGGATACTTTCAATATATACAAACTGAAGTTCTGCTTAACGCCTCTAAATGACAAAAAACGTACAAAATGCCACTTGCAGGTTCTAAAGATCTTTCAGCAAAGCTAGTAAATTAAATCAAAATATAAAAGCTTCAGAGTATCAAAGTAAGCGTTAAATCCAGACTCGAGGGATGGATTTTATTTATCCCGAGATAAGCACGTAGAAAATTTTGTAGTAAAAATGACAAAAATTTTTGTAATCTTTATCTATACAGAATTATGGCTCAAATTATTTTATATTTTTTTATATATTTCTTTAATATTTCTTTAATATTATATATTTCTTTCAAAATATTGTATATACATGTTTAACTCTTTACTACAAAATTATTATAATTACTGAAATATTTTTTTATATCGTATATTAGGTAGATCAGTCATTTTACTACTTTTATAGCAATTTATAAACTTTTTTATACAAAATAATGTTTCACGGAGAACTACTAGAAAAATAGTAAAAATATTAAAATGGAAAAGAATTTATATGAAAAAATTGTAATATTCTCCGTGAATAATTTCTATGAAAATGTCAGTACAGTTCAGTTCTACAAAAAACATTATAAAAAGAAATACGATTTTTATGTACTCCTCACTACGGTATTTTCTCCGGGGAGCGTGGAAAATACGCGGAGAAAACTGGTTAAGATCCTCCAATGACGTGCATCACTCCGAAATCGATAGAAAGCGCCATGTCGAATTTGAGAAAACAAAGCGGAAAGTTGAGTTTTCTTTGATTGTCTTAAATAATAGTAGACTTAAGTTGTACATTAGATTGATAGGTCAATTTATCCCGAAGTAATTTTGCGAAGAAAGCCGAAGATATATATACGGGTAAAGCGGGTCCATAAGGGAAAATCTGTCGATGACGTGCATCGCGTTGTTTTGCTACGAAATCAATACCCGGAGAAAACAACTTTGTTAGTGTAATCGAATTTTCTGTTACCTGGGGACCACAGACGGGAACTCGATCTTAGAAACAGAAAGATTTCTGTAGGATGTTCCTACTCAAGCCGCAATTTTGAGTCTATATTCGACTTAAACTTTTAAACATCTGTACATTTTGAACGATCAGTATATATTTAACTGACATGAAAATCTCTCGGTTATCAGGACAAAAGCACGTTTGCTGTTTGACGATGTTGTTAGGGAAACAGGTCGAACAGTTACCATTGCAAATCATTTGTCATTTTAACAAACATACGTTGCCTAAAATCACATTTGTTCTTGTTTATTTAGTTTAGGTTAGTCATGTCTCCATTAGAGGAATGTTGCTTAGAGCGGTAAACTGGAAGTAACAAGTAATTTGTTCTCACTACATTTGCTATCTTATATCAACGAGCCATTCGTTGCGAGCATTTTGTTAATTAATAAAATTTTTTTTCTCAGTGTCAAAAGAAATCGATATAGGCTTCAGAATATTAAAGCAGACGTTGAACGGACTATTGACGTCGAAAATAGGATCAAAATTTCGCTCAGCTTGCTCTCAATTATTTCGGTCGAGTTTCAGTGCAGCTGAATATTCAATTCAGCTATATGAACTAAAATTTTTTTCTATGTTAGGAAATAGAAAGCCTGATGCCGAATTTGTCCGGAAAATGAAAAAAAAAGTTAGTTTTCTCAGATAATAATTTTCTTAGAAAGATAACAAACTCCAATCTATTTTTACTTCGCCGAGCTTAAAGAGCAAACACTTCGACAACGGGGGAAAACGAAGGGTGACATTCGATCGAATCGAACGAGAGTTCGAAGAGGCTCCTTCTCGAAACCGTCTCTCTGTCTCTCTTTTTCCCTTTCGTTCTCTATGGCGCAGCCTAAGAAAATATTCCTGAGCACTAATGTTCTCGCGCTTAAAGTGACCGAGGGAGCCGGTCCGCGTGTCATGAATATTCCTCGCGCTCGGTAGCATTATTAAAAGCGCTTTTCGCATAACACGCGCGGTGCGAGCCGATAAACGATAACACGACGAGCGATACTGGAGTGTAGCAATCGGAATGACTTTTAATTTCGCGCATATCGATTCTCGCGGCGGGAATCCACATCGGCCGGCCGGCTCTCCTCTTATTTCGTCCCTTTTCTCCCTTTTTCCATTCCGGTTGCGGCGACGCGCACGCCCGTGCGTACGAAACGCGTTATTTTCCATTCGTCGCTTCCGCGCCGGATGGAAGCGGCGTTTGTGCATTGCGAAATCGCCGGTGAACGCAACCGCGTTACATATGCACGCGGTCTCTGCGTACATGCGCGCGTTGCGTCCCTTCCGCCTGTGCTCTGCAAAGGTAGACTGAAAATAAACGTTTTCGCGCCAGTACGCCGCCGCAATGGCGCTCGGGATGTGAAGCGAGGTGGCTTCTTCTTCATCGCGCTTTACGCTGGACGGACTGACGGACGGACAGTCCGCCGCGACGACGTGAACGCACACGCGCGCACGCTTACGTGCACCGTGAAATTTCACTTGAACGCAACTCAAATCGCCGCGAACCGTCGAATACACGCTCATCAGCAGCATCAGCTGGTACACGCGCGCGTCCTCGGAAGCGATTTATTATGACGGAGTAATCACAGCTGTGACGCGAATCATTTCCATACGCGCGCCCGCACACATACACGCAATCTTGTGTGATTTGCATTTTTCGCGATGGAAATAGAAGAATTCCCCGGAAGACGTTTTTATTGCCTTGAATCTCTTTCTCTCTCTCGAGAGAGAGAGACTCGGATGATACATCCTGTGTATTACCGGCACAAACTAAAGTTATTATTATCATTACTATTATTATTATACAGAGGAGATATTGTAATAAAGATTACAACGAAATTTTTTTAATCTTGTACCACAGAATATAAATAGAGAGAAAATATATATGAAATTGAAGGTCAATTACTGCAGTATGTCGATTTATTTCTCAGTTAGAATTAAAAAATGATTTTTACTATAAAATTCTCCGTGTAGAAATAGTGAATTTCGGCGACCTACCAAACATATGATATGAGAAACATAAAAAATTGCAATAATCTTGCAGTAAAAGAATCAAACATGTATAATATTTTTCAGCAAGCGTAATAATTCTGGCTACAATTCTGTGGCTTACGCTTGCTGAAAAATATTATACATGTTTGATTCTTTTGCTGCAAGATTATTGCAATTTTTTATGTTTCTTATATCATATGTTTGGTAGGTCGCCGAAATTCACTATTTCTACATGGAGAATTTTATAGTAAAAATCATTTTTTAATTCTAACTGAGAAATAAATCGACATACTGCAGTAATTGACCTTCAATTTCATATATGTTTTCTCTCTATTTATATTTTAGAAACTATATATTTTAATTTTATCTTATATTCTAGGAACTTTATTATTTAGAGACTTCATACTTCAGAAATGTGTTATTAAACAATTTTATATATTTCTAGCGAAATTTGCTATACCTTACTAAAAGACTTGAAAAGACTTAAAATTGAAAAGAATTTATATGAAAAAGCTTGCAATATTCTTTTCATGTATAATAGTTTGTATAACAATTTTAGTATAATCCAGCTTTATATAAAAAACATTGCGAGAAGAAATATAATTTTAATGTTATTTTTCTTATAATATTTTCTCCGTGTATTATTATTGTTATTATTATATTGGAAATTCGCAGTGTTGTTGATTCTGAGCGAAATTTGCGTCGGAGAGATGTTAACAATCGCGCGACTTTTTTTTTCTGTGTTCCCGAATACGTCGAATCTGCGATTTAACGTTGAGAGATCACGATCATTCAGAACGGTGAGCGGAAAAGTGGGTTAAAGCTAATTGCTCGCTCTGCACCTCGCGCAGCATTTGTTTCGCGACTTGACAAGGGCTTCCGCGGATATTTGGCATTCTGCCCTTGACAAGTACTTGAGCATCAGACATGTTACATCGGAAGTTGCCGTGATTGACCCACTTTAATAATGTCTCTCGTAAAATGCCGTGTCGTCGTTGAAAGCTTCGAAAGAGGACAGAGTTAGAGCGACAACGGGCAGTGTGTGGTATGGGCGGCTGCAGATCTTTCTCTCTCTCTCTCTCTCTCGCGCGCGCGCGCGCGCGCTCTCCATGGCCCTAATTTAATTATTAAATCATGTTGGAGCCTCGCGAAGAGGCAGATGGGCTCTCTTAACCCTTAACTCACGCTAAATTTGACTCGTGTCACTCGTAATTCTTATAAATCTTCGCGGCACTAAGCCAGACGACGATATCGCGGGTTTCTCAGAAGAATTTTCTCTGCAGAGAAAACTCAGAGAGAGAGAAAATAAATGAAAAAACAATAGCGCGCTTTTACGTCTTTTTTTAGCAGATCTCAGAATTCTTATACTGAAGTTCGCTGAAAAATATTCTTAAAACGTACGAGGATCGAAAAATCGGTGGCAAGTTGAAAGATTTATAGTCGAGCGATATGACCGCGTTTGACACACACACAGACACACACGTACTTGATCGTTATTTTGCTCACGGAGCTAAGTGGATACCGAACGAACTGCTCAAGGTCCTCGATTGGAGGACTTCAAAGCCACCGTCTGACGAGAGAAGCGATCGCCGACCAAGTGCGGCAGCTCGAATGCGCATTTCGGTTGGTGCACACTTCTTTAAACACACACGCGATAAGTAGCGAGCTGTGTAAACTCGACACAAGGGTTGTAGCCCTCCTCGTCGAACCCACGCCGCGCCGCCTTGATAATACGTTTCTCGCCCTCTTGGCTCTCCCCGGCCTGTCGCGGCGGGGAAGCGGAGTAATCTCCCTGCACAGAGACGCTCTCTTTCTCTCCCTCTCTCTCTCTCTCTCTCTCTCTCTCTCTCTCTCTCTCT
>NW_022639469.1:2050483-2070726 GCF_010583005.1 Odontomachus brunneus
TCTCTCTCTCTCTCTCTCTCTCTCTCTCTCTCTCTCTCTCTCTCTCTTTCGCGATCGAAAAGGGTTCGCGCTAGCTGAACGTTCTTTAATTTGTCTGAGAGGGGAAGAAATGCCGTCCGTATTAGCTCGGTGCACCCTAACGGCTTTCGACTCCTCATCCACTCTCCCTTTCATTCTCCTCCCCCTGTTGTGTCGCTTACACGGGAAATTCGAGAGTACGAGCGCGAGGTAATTGAATACAGCCTGCCATTTCCGATTACTTAATACGGTAATTCTTTCTCCTTCGGCGTTCTTCTCCCTTATTTTCCCTCGTTTCGCGTTTCGCGGAAACGCGGCTATTGCAATTCTACTATTGCAATTCTTGTTTTTAAATTATTTTCTTCTAAATAAATTTCTCCAAACACTTTAATGTTTGACCAAATATTAAGATGTGTGAGTTTTTAATTATATTTATTAAACATTTATCTCTCAATTATTATTTATTTTTAAATCCCCATACGCCTTAATGTTTGCTCGAATTCACGCAAGCTTGCTGAACAGACAGAGTACGGGCTATTGGACGTTTTCCTTAATGTCGAACTTCGCTCTCTCTCTTGCTCCCTCTCTAACGAGAAGGTATTGTTTTCGGGGTGCAATGATTTTCTCGGGGAACTTCTATTCATCCATTTGCATTTCTGTTCCACTTTATATTTGTTCGCGTGTCTATTTTCGGATTTTCGCTTGGCGACTGAATTTTAATATTACACGAACGCGCGTATATCGTGCATCTCCATGGAACGGAACGATCGATCCGCGCTCTCGTACTCGATTCCGATTGAGCTGATTGACGTGTGTTTTCAATTATTCGAGCGCGCACGTATTAGCAGCTCGAACAAAGGAATTAACCGGATCGCGAAAGGAAAAAGGAGAGACGTTTTTGTTGCTGCCCTAATTCTCTCGCGTGACATTTTATAACGCGCGCCTCTCTGCGCTCACGGCGCATCATCCCGTATAATCGATATTGACCTACTTCGAAAAATGCTGAACAACGATGCGCTCGTGTTGGAGGACGCGCTCCGTAATCGTAATATCTTATCTCCCCATTGAAATATTTCGTGAGCGTTATTATCAATCATTCGACTCGCTCGATATTTGCACGCGAACTTGAAAATCACACTGCATACTGCCGTCCTTGACTCTTCAGTAATTTATTCTTAACTCATAAAAAATAATATTCAAGTGAATGTTACTTGTCTCAGGCATTTCATAAAGCTTAATCTACAATGTGCTCTTTGCTTCCTGTTTCTTGTTCTCTGTCTTTTTTTAGTTTAAAACCTGATCTACAATATGCTCTTTGTTTCCTACTTCTTTCTCTTTATCTCTTTCTGATTCAAAGCTTAAGCTTTAAGCCAGAAAAAGATAGAAGACAAGAAACAGAACGCAAAGAGCATATTGTAGATCAGGTTTAAGGCTTAAGCCTAATCTACAATGTGCTCTTTGCTTCCTGTTTCTTGTTCTCTATTTTTTTTTAGTTTAAGGTAGAGTCAGAAAGAGATAAAGAAAAAGAAACAGGAAGCAAATAACACATTGTAGATCAAACTTTAAAATGTGAGTCAAAAAGAGATAAAGAAAAAGAAACAAGAAGCAAATAACACATTGTAGATAAAGCTTTATATATTCACAAATCTGTCATAAATTCGTCATAAGCATCAACTTTATTCAAAATAAAAATCAACAGGAAGTTAATAAGAGAATCTCGTATCGACTGCCTGTTGATCTTAATTGATTGTGTGCATCAGAAAAGTTTTTAACTTCCTATTTTATTTTATTCGAAATGTATTCTAAATTTCCTAGAAAACTTAGCTTCAATCAATATCAGAATATTAAGTTGAAAAAACAAATTCGATATGATCGAATCGCAGTGACTTTGAGTCACTGTCGAAGAGATTGAAAGAAAGGAAGTAAACTGAGAAATCGTTTTTCTTAGCGACAGAATGATGTTTCTCTATTTAATTATCTTTTTTTTATTAAATATAGCTACATATATTTTCGTAACTAATTTCTAAATATTCCTAAGTAGAAGGATGACATTAAATGACGTTAATCATGTATTATTGACGATAGAGACCTCATTAATGTGTTATTAATGAGGTCATTTGACGTCATTTGACATCATCATGTTTGCTGGACTTACATTTCAAAGTCGAATACCAATTGATACAAGCTCTAAATATGTAAATGTAGGCGCGTGGTTTTTTACTTTAACCATCTGGCTACACAGTACATGTATACTGTGCAAGATATTGTGTAGTGAAAATTACGTTAAAATTAAATTTTTGTTGTACGATATTTTTAGTGAAATTGGATCATATCGGAATTGTAGTACAAATACACTGTAAAAATAGTGAATTTAACGATCTACGTGATATATAAAAAGCATTCAAATATCTACAATAATTTTGTAGTAAAAAACACGTGTAACATTTTTACAACAAATTTTTTTTAACAAATGTATAATAATTAGATCATAATTTTCTGTATGGTGCAAGATTGCAAGGGTGTTGTAATTTCTACTACAATATTTTCTATGTGTAGATATATATTCTTTTGTGGATTTTACTACAATGTTTTCTGTGTAGATATATATATATATTTTTTTTTTCGAAAGTATATATAAACGATACGCCATGATATATTACGAAAAGTAATGTATCTTTGACTAGCGATATGTAGCCTTCAAACTACACCTGCAGACCATGCGCGCCTAATGAGGGGTTAACAATAGGAATTCGAAAGTGCGTGATATCGGGCGTGATATCGTAGGCGAAGGCTTACAGTGGGTCTCTCGCAAAGCCGGTGCAACAACCTGCATCGATTATCGAGTAGGCGGCTAGGTCAGTCGCTAGGGCATTTATAACCGGCTGAGATTATCAGGTCGCACGCTAATTACCCATCATAATAACGTAAATAGACGCAGCGACGAAGGGCTGGAAAGCGTTCTCGCGTAGCGGGAACCCGCACCCTGAGAATCTATCCCTGAGAGTAATCTGTTCTTTTCAGCTGCACTGCTGGATCAGTGCAATACGAGTAAGTTGAGGTGAGATAAAATATATCTCTCACTCTAACTTATTGCAGCGATGCAGCTGAAAGGACTGAATTTGTTTCTTCAGCGATCGTGGTTTCCGTTTCTCGCAGAAAAGCGCGCTTCTCTCTCTCCGCGTGATTTCTCGATCGCGCTCTCAGATAAAATCGGGAGAGGATTCTCCTGTCGCGATTCCTCGATAGCTGACACGTTCCCTGACAAATCCTTTCCGTCACGTTGGTCACGTTGTGTGTGTGTTGTGTGTGTATGTGTATGTATGTATGTGTGCCTCTTGCATTTCTCTTCATTCTGTACCATTCATTTGAAGTAACACACGGAAAGTCGATAAAGCGTGTAACGAGAAAGACCGTGATGCCTGATTTTCCTGATAATCAACGTGGTAGTCAACGAGCGAAGCAGACGAGAGTCACCAAGGTGACTCGTGTGCAATTGGAACACGTTATCCATTTGAGTGGCAGCACGCGTTTCGCCGGCAAAACAATCAATTGGCCGAAATCGAGCGCAATTACGGTCAAAGAGAGAAATACTTCGCAGCAAAACGAGTAACAAACGCATCGCGTCCGCAAACGCTCTGTCCTCCTCGCGCGTCGCACTAATTGATGTCAATTGGTCGACGATGGTGAAAAGAGAGAAATCACCATCGCTCACAGGGAAAACAGGTAATCGCGCAGACAAGTAGCTTATGGGCGGTCGTAAGAGCGAGTACACACGGCGGTTAAATATCTCGATTACTGCGACGCACGTGCATATGTGCACGCGAGCGCGAGAGAGAGAGAGAGAGAGATAAAATGATTCCATTTGCGATTCTCAGCGGCACTTATGTACACGGCCCGACAATTTTACTTTCCACTCGAATTTGCATTCGCATACATGCGCGCGTATCTCTACGATGTGCAAACGAGCGAGTTAAGTGACTCTTAACCATTAATCCGAAACGTCACGATTTCCAAACGCCGGGCGCGGCTGACAATATATATGCTCGCGATATTTGTGGCGATCGAGTGGATTAATCGACGAGCGCTTTCTCTCTTCGTCTGTTTCACTCTCTGCTTCTCTCTCTCTCTCTTCCTCTCCCTCTCTTTCTCTCTATCTTTGCTTCTCTCTCTCTCTCTCGGCCGCGCACGATAATGCAAATCTCGTCTGGCGATTACTTCACACGCCGTACGTACGTACGTAAGTCCGCCGCGATATCATCACGATTATTTTTGTTTATACGCGCTCTCGTGCGTGCGTGCTTACACGCACGCACGCACGCGTCGAAATTACGTCATCGCCGTCCGAAGTGTTAGAGAATTTGAAAGGTCAGGGAATGAAAAAGAAACGCCCACATAGAAATATCGCGGATCTTTAAATTTATGCAACGATCGCCCCGCCGACACGATCGCGCTCCTTTCGCAATCCAAGCCGGTCGCTGGACACAATAAGGAGGAGAACTCGCCGCGACGTTCGTGTTACGACGCCGAGTCAGCTGTTAACAACTGCAAAACGGGTTTTATATCTCCGCGGAGTCGTCGTCGTCGTCGAGGCAGCAACAACACACCGACCAACCGAGTCATCTCGATGATTGGCCACGAGTGTGTGGCGGTCGGTTTCACATGCACATACAATATGACGAGAATTTATTGAAAAAATTTTACAAGATTGAAGATTCATGTGTAGTAGGGTTAGTTTGTGCTGAACTGCATACAAGGTATCTAACTAGGTAACAGTACACTTTCCTCTTTTTCTTCTTTTTTGCGCATCCTGTTTGCGTGTCCTGTAGAGCCTTGCCTGCATAGTTTATTCATTAAAAAATGTTTACCCGGTCTCTCTTTCTCACGCCGATTATCGTTATTACGGCGGATTGAACGTCGCGGCTCGACGATCGAGAGATCGCAGCGCTCTGATAACTATAAATTATTTCTTATTTTCTACTATTACAGTTATTGCTCTATTATTATACTCAAGGTGACAGACGTTGAGTGCGCGACGCGACATGCGTTTATGTCGTTTGTCCGCGAGAGAGAAGCTCCCCGTCAGTTCGACGCGCAAAACGCTCGTTTTTCCAGCGACGCGATATTTCGCGGAGAACACGCGACTCCGTGGAACGATGAAAAATACTTTCGTGGACACAGAGTACGGTCGCGTGCCACCTACTGCCTTGATTTTTTATCCGTCCACTGGCCATGAGGAGAAAGCTTCTCGGCTTTGGGCTCGGCGGGAATGCGGAGAGGACACGCGTTCTTTACGATAATCCGAGGTCGAGTTCCGTGCGCGGCCATCGGCGAATGCGATTGTCGATTGCAATATCGACGATAAGGCGGATTGATAGCCGCAGCAGCGATGCAAATCGAGGCAGAGAAAGGAGGTAACGAGGAACGAGCGAGACCGCGGTCTTGCGGACATACGAACAGGGGCGGTTTGCTGCAATAGCGCTGCCGCGTTCATATCGACCCGTTGCCTCCGAGACTCCATCTTGCCTGTCCTACATATAGCTATGTACATCTATGTGTATCTGTCGTACTTACCTGCCTGTGTAATGCCCTGCCTTGTTGTGCGATCGGCTCTTTCTCCCCCTTTCTACCTTTCCCTGCATATTCTCTCTCTCTTTCTCTCCTCTCTTTCTTCCTCTCTCTTTCTATGTGTGTGTGTCCCCTGTCCCTCGTCCGACACAGCAACCAGGAAGTGGTTCATTACTTTAATTCACTTCCCTTCGTCTCCAGTTTCGACTCATCTCCCCCTCGTATTGTTCGAGGATATTTACGCGGACTAAATTCGTGGTAATTTGGACCACACGGACGATACCACTGCGAGAAACATTTGCGCCGCGAATTGTGCGAAAATAGAGATACATTATTGAAAATTGAAATTGTCGAAGAGCCCTCGAGATATTTTCGAAGCGTTCCGGAATACACGCGGAAAAATTGAGCCCGACATATGTCACTAGACATACATTATTTGGCTGTGCAACATTGGTGTAGCAGCGAATTTTAAATCACAACAAGAGATACATTTTCGTTACACACACAATTAACTGCGGCAGAGAAATCTTTCTTCCGTGTACTTACATTTCATTTAGGAATTGAAATATGCTACTAAAAAAATTTGTTTCTAGCGCAATTTAGTGTGCGTCTTTAGCAATATAGACTTTACTGACAGTTTATTTTTACGTTACCAAAAACATATACAAAAAAATGCGTATTGCATTCAAACTATTGTTACTTGTTTCAAGTATTTCATAAGTTTGTAATATCCGTAAGTTTATCATGCAATTTATCAGGAGTATCAAATTTATTCAAAATATATTTTAAATTCTAGTATTTTTCATAATCGAGAATATAAAATTAAGACAAATACTTGGTTTGCTTACTACATAAAGTCGAACTAACTTTTTCTTAGATAAAGTTTTATCATATCCTAAAGAGAATAAATTTTTCTTGTGAGTATATTGTAATGAATTTTTTTTTATTTCTAATGTGAATATATTGAAGATTATTATCAAGAGAAAATATTCTCTCTCTTTGGTGAAAATAACCTTTACCTCAAGAAAGAGAAGTAAACTGAGCAATCGCCTTTCTTAGTAGTAGCATGATATTTTCCTCCATGTAGTAAAATAAAAAAGGATTTACATGGAAAAAAATTATATTCTTATAGTGCAGAATGACCTGGTTTTTCTTACGACCAACAGTTCGTACGACCGATCTGTTCACAGTTTTCATCGTGAAAATCTCTTTTGGAATCAGAGACAAGAAGCTTAATTGCAATGAAAAACCAGGTTTACCAAGAAAGACTAAGGAGGTGCCAATAATTGTGTGATTTGTCTCAGCGCGTTGACATCGTCTCGGTGCTCACTCATTTCGAAACACTATGTATCTTTCACGGTAATTTCTCAATTCTCGAACCATTCTCATGACCTTTCCCTTTATATTTGATATTTCACGGCGCTAGCGCGAACGTGTCGCGCGAGCCCGTTGGAATATAAATTCACGACGAGACGAATTTCTCCCCTATCTCTTTCCTCTTCTTTCTTACACGCGACGGCAGAAACGCGCGCACGAGAGAGAGGAGAGAAATATTACGCTACGGCTATAGAAGAAGAAGCGTATCTACGACGGGGTCCTGAAATTTAGCTCACGCCGTTGTGCATACGCCGTATAATACGACGACCTCGACCCTTTCAACCGCGCTCTCCATTTGCCCCCCTGTTCAGTCAGAAAGACAGATAGAGAGAGAGAAAGAGGAAGGGAGGGAGCGAGGGCCCTCCCGTCCTCGTTTCCTCCGGCATACCGAGCGTACATTTAATTAAGCCCCAATGAAAAGGACGTGTTGGCGGCGATGAAGAGATTACGTTACTGGATGTAACGTCGGACGACACATAATCGGGGTATCGCGAGCGGGCCGAATGTACCGCGGGAACGACAGGGAACTCCGCCGTTGTTCGGAATAATACGATTTCCAGCCATGCCACGCTAACGCGTATTTAGCCGCGACGACGACGACTTCTCGTGAATTACGTTTCGTAATCATTCGGCCGACGTGCGGCAATTATCAATGGCGAATAGTATCGAAGGCTCTTGCGATTTTTCCCCGTCGTAAAAATCGCCCACGTAGCAGCTCCCGAGTGCGCAAAAGAAATCTCAGTTCGCGTAACTGAATAAAAATCAGAGAAAAATTTGCTGACGAGAAATGCGAGAAACGTCTGTCGTCACCGCGGTTGATTATTCTCCGATTGATTATTCTCTGTTACCGCGTTCGAAAACACTCGTCCGAACAGTCAGCTGTGTTGATCCTTTATAGGTCACCGGTCGACATTTCAACCGCTAACATGTTTTCTCTAGGCGGTCATTGGTTAATATGTCCACTAAGCCAAACGTTAAAAAGTGTGAAAATATTCTTTCAGAATATTTTAACAGGAAGTTTTGCCTTATAAAGGGTTAAAATTCGGTTGAAACAATTAATTGCACAGATAGACATTCATGATTATCACGATGTGTGACCTATAATGGAAGTTCTGCGATATTTTTAATTACATTTATGCTATATTGAATTTTCTTCTTTATCCTTTTTATTCTCTCTTTTCCCCAATTTTTTTCCATATCTTGTTAGTTCATTACTCCACTATACTTGCTACTAACTCCATGAAGTGATTCCTCACTTTTCCTTTACTTCCTATATAACATCTTCAATTTACATCACCAAGAAGGAGTTTTCCATATATCCTGTAACCTTATTCCTCTCTTATTTCTTGGACCTTATCTTTCTTATCAATCTAGCAACATCTATCTCATCAATTCTTATTTATTATTTATATATTATTTTTTCTCCGTATACCTTTATTTTGCTCTCTTATTCTCTATCTGATGGCCAAACCTTTCCTCCTCTTTATTTTTTATATCCTCTTTTCCCTCCATCTCTTATATACTTCTGTCTTCTATTATTACCTATTATACATTTCCTCTGTATTACCATATTAATTTAAACTTGCCTGCATTACTTACACTACCATAATTACAAGTTCCTTATAACCATAACTTCTATTATCTATTTACTTCTATTATCATTAAGTACAATTAAACTCTTCGATACAAACAATACAAATTTAAAAAAGGGGGCAAATAAGAGTTGACGCCAGTGATAGGGTGAAATTAATTATATATTCATACAATGAATAAATATAGATCATATACGTTTCAGTCCCAATTTTGGACCCTCTTCAGTACATAATACTATGTATGTAATACATACTATAATACTGTATGTAATATATACAGTATTATACTGTATGTAATATACTGTATGTAATATATGTAATATACTGTATGTAATATATTGTATGTAATATACTGTATGTAATATACTGTATGTAATACATACAGTACATAATACTATATATATATATATATATAGTATTATGTCTGTCTCCTATACACATCTAGATGTGTATAGGAGACAGACATAATACTATATATAGATATATGTAGTACTACATATATAGTATTATGTCTGTCTCCTATACACATCTAGATGTGTATAGGAGACAGACATAATACTATATATGTAGTACATAATACTATATATATATATATATATATGTAGTACTACATATATAGTATTATGTACTACATATATAGTATTATGTACTGAAGAGGGTCCAAAATTGGGATCGAAACGTATACGATCTATTTACGATTTGTTCATTGTATGAGTATATAATTAATTTCGCCTTGTCACTGGCGTCAACTCTTATTTGCCCCTTTTTTTAATTTTGTTCTATTATCATTTTTCTATTCTGAATTCTGCTTTCCTAGTTCTACCTAGTTCTTGTTTCCCCTTCACTTACGCACTATCTACGCACTCATTCCTACATAATTTCTCCTATCTGACCCCCCTCCATATTTAACTCAATACGCTAAAATTGCAATTTCACGCACCACATTTATCAAGCATCCACACACTTTGCACGCCATTCTAACCAAGCCCGGGCACGAGGAATCGTGACTTACCGTTAATCAACGGGTCGCAGCGCGACGGCCGGTTACAACGTTAAAATCACTCGGCGTATTTTCAGCATCTTCGCGGCTATTTCCGCCACGCTCAATTCACCGTAACGCACGACGCGTTAGAACGTGACGCTTGCGTCGCGCGAGCGCGAGAGATACAATTAGAGATTGCCTTAGAACCTGATACACCAGTATAACGGGTTCAGGGTTCAATCGTTTGACACTGGAATACATGGATACTATCGTTCGTTAATGGCTCGGAGGTAATAACGGCGTAGATGCAAAGCGCACTCAACGAGATCTCGGCGATTAAGTGCGACGTGTCGAGTCTCGCCGGAGATTATTGGTGGAAAATCGGGAATCTCTCGCGGACGTGCGATGAATAAATTTGCAACTGTCGATAATGTGGGCTGTGAGAAATGTGTTTGGTATTTGTGACTATACTCGCACGCACGCACAGAAAGATACATATTGCAGTCAATTAAATGTTACCAATAGTTATAATTGAATGTTACCATTATTTCAATCAAGAATACTAAATTGAAAGGAAAATTTGGTTTGCTCGCCGCATGAAGGCGAACCAAGTTTTTCCTCGACAAAGTTTTGATAATAAACCTGTCAAGAAAATAAATTCTTCTTTCGAGTACATGATGATGAATTTTTCTCAAATCTGTAATGCAAATAATTATACACTGAGAAAAAAATATTTAAAAATTAATAAATATTTAGTAGACATGTACCATTAACATATTTATTTAAATAAAAATTCTGTTTATTTAAACCGAGTATTATTTACTTAAACCGAGTAAATATGTTAATAATACTCATCTAATATATATTTGCTAATTTTTATAGATATTTATAGATATTTATTTTTAGATATTTATTTTCTCAGTAGATATATTTGGTTTTCGGGTTTGAGCCGCGTAGATTCTTCTTTGTCTGATTCCGACGTTTCGCGAACAGTAGATATATATTGCAAATATTTCAAGATATATGTTATCAAGAAAATATTCTTTGTTAAAAAAATAACCATTACTCAAGAGAAGGAAAGTGGACCGAGTAATCGCTTTTCTCAGCAGCAGAAGATGATATCTTCCTGTGGGGGCGTAGCGAAAGAATTATATTGTCAGGAGGCTATTTTTGTAGTAATTGTTACTGTAGCATTAATGACGTATGATAATCATGTATGCGTATCGCTGCTATTACCCTTCCCATTAAAACGACAAGAAGAATTGAATTGGCGCTGTAGATGACTAATAATTTCAAAACGACATTAACCGTCTTTCCTCTCAGCGTGCATCTCGTCGACGCCACTCCGTGTTATCAGTAATTGCGAATACTTGCTTATCGACGCGGCGACACCTTTACCTATTTACGCGAGGGTGAAACGACCATTTTTACGCTACGCCGTTTCAACCTACTTCAGACATGACCTCGAGGCTCCCGATCGTTATAATAGCGCCGTCGTCGATAAAACTCGATCGGCGGAATGTGTGAGAGGGAACGTTTCTCTGGCGAATGCGCCTTCGCCAGGACGCGTCCGTCGCGCTTTTTCGCGTCCGCGGCTCGCTTGTGTGTCGCACTTTTCGCGATGACGATACGAATGAGTCACGTTACGACTGCATTCGCCTTGCTTGCACACGGCGAAAATTGGGACGCGACGTACCGATCGCGCGACCGGTTGCCTGCCACTCGTGTCCTAAATTTGATCGTTGCGAATGTGCATTACGTGCGACGGCGGATACCTGTTCGAGCGAACTCACTGCGGTGTCTCGTGCCGTCCTTACGCGGCCCACGCATACACTGAGAGAAAAGATGCCTGAAAATTCGTTCAATTTTATTCTGAAAATTAGTTTAATCATATGTGAAAATTAATTTAAATATTTATCTGCGTGTTTACTTGAATCTAGATTTTTTTTTATTCAAATAGACTGCATGTTGCTTTTTTCATGAAAAACCAAGACTCTCTCGAAGTTTCAAGGAAATATATATTTGCTTATTTGAAAAATACTTCATATTAGAGAGAGAAATTATCCGATAAAAAATTAACAAACGGATATTTCCAATCAAATTCCAACCAATTTTTATATTCGATCAGGATATTCGATTAAATTTAATTGGATACTTCATGAAAAAAAGCAATTATGCAATCTATTTGAATCAAAGAAAATTTAGATTCAAGTAAACACGTAGATAAATATTTAAATTAATTTTCAGATATGATTAAACTAATTTTCAGAATAAAATTGAACAAATTTTCAGGCATTTTTTCTCTCAGTGTATGCGTGGGCCGTGTAAGGACGTAAATCGTAATGGCATTTTATCAGATAAACCGATGAAAAAATTATGAACAAAAATATTTCTCATCGGATATTTCCTGATCAGACACAAAAATTCATGTGGTACAAATAAATAAAAGAAGCAAGCATGTTTCCACCACCATCTTCGTCCAGAACAGCAAAGAAGAATATGCTAACGCTAAAAATGATTGTCATTGTAGTAAGATTGTAATCATTCTTTTCTCACAGTATATATTTTGTACCTGCGGGAACATTACGCTACGTCCGCGCGATCAATGTCAATTCATTTGGCAAATTGCTATTTCAACTCCTCCCTCCCTCTCCTCCCGTGAGATATGAAATTTATAGAGCACGAGCGAATTTCCGTCTGTATGACTCGATGAGTCCATGAACACGCCGGTGGTAATGCATCGCGGAAGTTTCTCGCACGCTCGCCATCGAAACATCATTTCAACGCTTGATTAATAGCTGCCACTACCGAAGTACGTAACTCTTCTCTGCGGCAGTCTATGTTTTTCTTGCAGTCTCGCTCCGCTAACGCATTCTATTGATATCTGGCCCGCGGCCAGCTCTACTTAAGGGAGTAAACAGGATTTTGATACTCGAACCGCGCGCAGAGTCGAACAGTCATTTCGCGAATGATAGATCGATCTCGCCCCGCCATTCGTGCCGTTAGATTCATTCCATCTTTCAAAAACGCAGACGACTGTCCGAAATCCCGAGGAAACAGACGATAACAGAACTGAAACGGCTGTGCCGATTGTGAAAGTAAAGTTTACTATCGTAAAGTTCGTCTCGTCGCGGACGATTTTCCTCGCGGAGACTCCTCTTTCTTCCTAATATTCGAGTCGGTGTGTCAAGAAGGCGGGAATTAATTGGACAAAACAACCGTGAATTTTCACAGCGCGCCAACAACACTGTGTACACACATTTTCACCGTCTCCCCGGCGCGTCGTTCCATCCACGTCGTCGGGAATGCGACAAGAAAAGTCATCAGCGAGAATAGACTCGCCGTGTAATCATCGCGTTCCGCGTTCAAGCGTTCAACCTCGGCCGTAGCAGACCGAGGCCGAGAGCGTGCGAGTTTGCGCTGAGAAACTCAATCTACCTGCGTGTTACACACTCCGTCATCGTCCGTGCACGTACGTGACAAGATGCCCGTAAAAACCTTCCAGTATCGGCCGGCCGGACCGCCGGCCCACAGCCGGGGACCACCTGATGACCTCAACGCTTGTAGCGCTCGACGTGATGTCATTTGCCGGCCGTAATACGCGACGATTACATAAGAGATCGGCACATTACGCGTAGTACACGAGCTAGGGACGGCGGTTCGGATTCGGCGGGGCGAGCCGGGGAAGTCGGATCGTCTTCGTTCGACGCTTTAATTGTCCATGGTTACGCAAGAACGACTCAAAAGATCACAAGATCATGATTTTTGAAGTTTGTTTTTTTCTATCAATGAATAATACATACGTCTCTCTACGTAAAACAGAAAGTCTTATGGGCCTAAAATAAACGAGAAAACAGTGTTTATGTTTCGCTAGTTGCGTCTTTTTGTTCATTTTTTAAGGACTGAATTTGTCAATGAATAGCCTTAGAAGGAAATTGACCATGATTGACTTCTTGAACGAAGAATCTCGATGCTACACTGAGAAGAAAATATCTAAAAATTTTTATTAGATGGGTATCATTAATATATTTACTTAAATCAAATTTTTTTTTATTTAAATGAAATATTGTTTATTCGGTTTAAGTAAACAATACTTGGTTTAAATGAAGAGAGTTTTGAGTTAAGTAAATATATTAAGGGTGCCCACCCAATAAATATTTGTTAATTTCTAAATATTTTTTTCAGTGTATCTACACTTTCTGAATTATGCATCAAATTCTCAGCTTTATTTCTCCTCGAAACGTACTCGATGTGAATCATTGTTGCATTACTACGGCTGATTATCGTCAGTCGCGCGTTTTCCCCGTGTGGGCACCGCTTAATGACGCGATAGTGACGGCCATGCGCGGCGGAAAATGATTTTTTCTCCCGCTACACACACACACAAACTCGCATATCATACTCGCATACACATGTTCGACTTGAACCGCATGGCTCTCGTGCCGAATCGAGAAGGTACCCGCTCGTCATCGACGAGGGATCATTCCCGGGGGTCAACGACTCGTGTTCGCGACTTTAACTCGGGTAACTTCGTCACGAAGCTCATGAAAGAAACATATCATCGACGTTCGACCACTTTTCCCGGTGACAAGTTCGTGGCGCTTCTCTCTTATGTATGACTCTCTAACAAGGACACCTCATAAGTAGAACACCCGTTTGGTTCGGACGCATTTTTTCTGACGCAGTCGAGAACATACTCACAATTGCGAGTCATTGCTTACGAGCTTGCACGCAAAAATCTCATCTTTAGCGGAATTCTCTTATACGTGACCTCAAGAGGATTCATTTAAAACCGAAAGGAAAATAGCACGATATTATTCTTCTTCATCATATTAGGAAGAAAAAAATATCCAAGAAGTAAAAAATATTTGCTCGATGGGTGCTATATATCTATTTATATTGATATAAAAACTTTTAATAAGAAAATATACATTTTCTTAAAACCTTAAGAAAATCTTAACTTTTCGTGAAAGCAATTGTTTATTTAAAAATAAAGAAATTTAAATTGAAATAAATATGTTATATATAGTATCCCTACTAAATAAATATTTATTACTTTTTAGATATTTTTTTCCCAGTGTAGAAGAGTAATATTTCGATCAAAGCTTTTGCTTAGAATATGGGATGACAAGCACTTTGAAATAAACATGAATTAGAACAAGAGTTCTTTTTTGTGTGCTAAAATATTTATTTCTTGACGGATAAAAATATAACAATGGTACTTTCTTGAATCCTTCGTTGCAGTTGTCAAGTATATCTCGTGTACTGTCACTTCGGCTACTGTCGTAACGGATTATCGCGCAGACTCATGAATAGTGGCATACAGTCGTGACCATTTAAAGCGCTTCTATCGGAAAAAATGTATTCAAACTGTTTCGCAAACGGGAATATGCTCGTTTACACAACGGTTTTCATACATCTTCTCAAGTTGGCATAATGGTTATGACAAGAACTGAAGTGACAATACACGGAGTAAATATTCATAAGTTATTATACTTTTATCTAGTAAATAAAAGTATAATTAAAGATAATTACACTTTTCGTGAATATATCCTCCGCTGAGAAAGAAACTTTTGATATTTGTAAATATAATCTTATAGAGAAATAATTATAGTCAAGGAAACCATATTCTTTTTTTATTAGATTATATCTTTTTTATTAGATCCTACTATAATGTTAGTGATAATAAACTTAAATGCGTGCCACTATTACCATTTTTGTGTTGGAATATCGAAACCAAGAATTGGAATATGGAACCAAGAAATATCGTTGAGGCTAAAAATAACTATAATTTTAGTGAGATCGACCATTTTTTCTCTCAGTGTGCAGTTGTCCGATATCTCGTATATTATCAGTTCGACTTCTATCATAACTTTTGTTTTAAGTAAATATATCACACTGAGAAAAAATATAGTTGCCTTTGGCGCCAACTATACGCTTTTGTGATTTTAACCATAAAAATAATTAGAAGAACCATTGTTTTAATAAGTGTTATTAGAAAGATGGCTCTTCTAATTATTTTTCTGGTTAAAATCACAAAAAAGTATAGTTGATGCTGAAAACAACTATATTTTTCTCTCAGTGCAATGGTATCCATCTAAAATAAATATTTGTTAATTTTTAGATTTTTAGATTTTTTCTCAGTGTAAGGTTCAGTTATTTCATTAGGTTATCCGTTGGCTGCGTTCTAAGCTGCATCAAAAAGAAAAACCGTCCGAACGTTCGTTTTGAAGTTGTTTGTGCGTTTTGAAGTACACCTTGTGGGTGTGCCGGCCTCGCACTTGCCAGTAAATTTCCGACGGCCACCCTCGCGCTCATTAGAAGCGGTCGTTAGCGCGCGAAGGCGGCGTTCGCGCGAAATTCCTATCGACACGATCGCGCTAGTCGGGAGGGATGTTAAACTGCTCGCCCGTGGGAAGCCTTGTGTCCCCGTGGGATTCGCGGGAACCGTGTTGCAGCAGGATTCCCAGCGAAAGAGATAGATTTAATTACAGCCGTCGAGGATACGCGGAACGGGAAGAGAAGGGAGGAGTTTCTACGTTCTTTTTTTTTTCTTTGTTCTTCGAGGGAGCCGGCAGACACGCGTTTGGGATGAGTGTATATCTCTCCTTGTCGCACAGTCTCTCTTGTTGTCTAAAGCTGCGTACACATACGCGAATATCGCGCGTGTCTCTCTCGGATCTCTCGATGGGTTCTCGCAGCAGCCTCTTTTCTCCCTTCTTCTCCAGATGTTCTGACCCACATTTCGGAGCAGAGTATCGCGCGTGGAGTGTCTCAGCCGTCGCGGACGTTGATGGAAACGGATTTCGCCGACGAAATATTGCGAATTTAATCAATTATCTCGGAGATCTTATGGGGATTATGATACGCGAGTCTGGTGAAACGTAATTTGATGGCATCGAGGAATTCAGGCTCGTTTGTCCAGGCGGGAACCCCGACGTCGTGTTCGTGGTCGTCGACGTGGTGGTGTGTATCGCGGCTTGACGTTATTTTTAACTGTTATGTCCAGCACGCGGCGGCGTGTAGCGGCTCGATGTCTCGGCTAAACGTAGATCGCCGCCGTCGCGGTGTGTAGCCCCACGTGCGTGGCGTGCGCTGCTACATTCCTAGCAGCGAGAAACGATGTTTCGCAAATGGCATCGATCAGAGGGAACATGTTATTCGAGCAGGCTCTCTCTTTCTCTTCCGTTGCAGCCGAAAATAGCTCTTCAACTTCGCTCATACCGTATTCGAATAAAATGATTTGACGATCAATAATTTGGCGGTGTCAATGGACCTTCTCGCGACTCCCGTGTTTCATAATTAGCGAAATGTCCCTCAATTTCCTCGTGTGAAATTCCACTCGAAAAGTGGAGTGGCACTACGTGACTTCGAGTACATTGAGGAAAAGAGTTGTCCAAAAAACAAAAAATACTTATTTAATGGGTATTGGTGATACACACATTATTTACTTCAACCTACATTTTTTTATTTAAGTAGAATAAACAATTGCTTGCGTGAGAAAAGCAGAGTTTTTAATAAAATGTGTATTTTTTTATTGAAAATTATTTTAACTAGTACTATTTAACTAGTATAAATATATCGTTATACATATAATAAATAAATATTTTTTATTTTTTAGATATTTATTTCTCTCAGTGTGATAAAATCGAATTTGAGCGACTTTTCACTTGTGTAAAGTAAATTCTCCTCTGTACGAATGGAAAGTCTGAATTTCTATCTTCTATTTCGAAGAAATCTTCTACTCTGAATCATTCAATATTTTCATTCGAGATTGAAAGCTAATCTGATGTACTTTTATTCGGGTAAGTTCGCTCTAATCTGACAAGTAAACCTACCCAAAAGTTATACTTCGATTTTTTTTTAATTTGGCACAAATGTAGAAGTACAAAAAATATTTAGGTCATATTTATTCATTTTGGCCTAATTTAAGATTCACGGACACTTTATAGCTTTTCAACGTTATCACTCCTATCATCAACAAGTATAACAAAAATGCATAAGAAATGAAATTAAATACAAGATATAATTAAATAATTAAATAATTAAATAATTTTATATAATTAAATAATTTTAACAAAATCGGCATAGCTGAGACACGAACCATTCTAAATTTCTTTAGTCGGGATTTCAACCGAAATATCTTAAATCTGTGCTAAATTAGTCAAAAATGGTTCGAATCTCGGCCAAACCGAAAAATTATTTGTATAAATAATTTTTTTCAACTTTTTACCTGTTTTGTTTAAACATTTTATTATTTATATAAATAATTTTACATATTTGCACAGATTTGAAATATTTCGGAATATTTGGAATCTCGGCTAAAGAAATTTAGAATGGTTATATATATATGTTATGTACACTTCTATGTCGTATGCGTGTGTGAATGTCTAAATATTTATATTTAAATAAAATAAAATAAAATTTATTTTATTTAAATTATAACTATAATTATATAATTTGAATAATATAAAATTAAAAAATTCGAAATTTTTACTACGATATTTTCTCCGTGCACAAGAATCAGAATCATAAGTCTGTCTTTCACTTATAAACTCACAAGTAAACTTACCCAAAAGGTATACTCCATTTTCTTTCTAATTTAGTACAAATGTAGAAGTACAAAAAATATTTAGGTCATATTTATTCACTTTGAGTTTCACGAGCAGTTAATAGCTTTTTAATGTTCTCACTCTTATCATCAAGTATAACAAAAATGCATAAGAAATAAAATTGAGTACAAAATATAGTTAAATAATTTTAACAATTTGGCATAGCTGAGACATGAACCATTCTAAATTTCTTTAGCTGAGATTCCAAATATTCCGAAATATTTCAAATCTGTGCAAATGTGTAAAATTATTTATATAAATAATAAAATGTTTAAACAAAACATGTAAAAAATTGAAAAAAATTATTTATATATATATATATATATATATATACATATTTTTTGTTTTAAAAGTTAAATTATTCGTACTTAAAGATTAAAACAATAAAGATACCTAAGATCTTAAGTATGTGCAGGGCGGAATTTTCATTACACTTCGCACAAATTTTCGCTTGTTTTAAATGAGATTTCGCGCCAAGAAATTTGCAAAGTATCGAGTAAATTTAAAGAGTTCGCGGTATGTGTGTGTGTAAAACTCGGTCACACATCTGGACGTGAGTCGTGCGGCACAAATGAAACACCCTTCAATGCCTCGCCTTCAATGTCTCGTCGTGATAACGTATCCACGTCTAACGCGCTCCAAACGACACCCAATTTTACCGTCAATCGATGATTTCGCAGCAGCTAAAGCCCGGCCGGTTCGAAATTGCCGCTTTCATTGTAGCGCGAGCGCGACCAGCTAAGTTCGCACTGTTTAACCGAGGTAATTATATTGCTACCGTCATTATTACCGCAACTACTAATTGCTCGATGTGGCCAGCAGCCACTTGTACCTAGTCCACGAACTGACATCGAGATCTCTGGTGCATGTCCGCGAGCGACAACATAATGAAACGTGGCCGTTAATGCCGCGAGGCTCACTTCCCGTTTGCTAATGTCACTTGATTAATGGCATCGTTGCATAAATTCTGCATCGTCGTCTTCCGCGAGCGGAATATAAATCACGGCCATCGGATGATGTTCAACGTTGCGCGTTGAACTTTTGTTCTATTTTTTTTATCGTTCATCCCCGCGAGTTATCGTAGAAAAATGTTTGCACCGTGAAAACTTTTCGCGCAAATCGGAGTTTTCCTCGTGGACTATCGAACTCTCTGAGGGTAAAATGGTTCTTTTTTGTACATAATGTTCACGCTCGCAGGATTTTCGTAAAACTGACCGAATTTCGCGACGGATACAAAAGCAATTCCAACGTGACGTATCGAAGCATATCTTCTGTGAAATTTGTAGGATTATTATAGTAGATACGCATTGTCTCTCTCTAGGAGTAAATGGACCGTGATTTTAAAAGTGGAATGATTTCTTGAAAATATCGAAATCCAAATATAGATGCAATCTTCCGAAATACTGTTTCATCGAAATATTGGAATTGTTTTATTGTACTGCCGGCTGCATTTCTCTCTCATATCTATTCATTTGAGTACAGCAAGAGAGTGCATCCAAACGGGTGCCCAGATAGACGAATGTACGTGAATTTGACTACAACTTTATTAGTCAATTTGTAAAGTTTACATCCTTTATAAGCGATTCGTATAGCACTTATATTTATTATTCACATAGAGCGACGAAATAGAAATATGAAAACAAAATACCAAAAGAACCACACCGAGAGAAAAGATCGAACTAAAATCATAGTTATTTTTTTACCTCAACCACATATTTTGTAGTAAAATAATAGTAGTAATTAATGGTTCCTCTCCAGAACAATTGCATGCTTCGAGAGAATTGTATTTCGGGATATCATAATTTTTCAAGAAATTGTGTGTGTGTGTGCCCCAGTTTCTTGGGGATTTTGAGATAATGCGTGTCTCTGTCGTACTTATTTTGTAGAATTCCTGACCGCCCTGTCACGTCGACTCTCCCAGCACGGCGGATTCAATCTTCGCATTCATATCGTTTCGGCGATACGCTAAGCCGTCGTGTGGGAATTTCAATTACGAGCCGAGAGCGCTCTCCAAGAGAGAGAGAGAGAGAGAGAGAGAGAGGGGGGGAGAGGGGGAGAGAGAGAGAGAGAGAGAGAGAGAGAGAGAGAGAGAGAGAG
>NW_022639469.1:2072713-2074981 GCF_010583005.1 Odontomachus brunneus
GAGAGAGAGAGAGAGAGAGAGAGAGAGAGAGAGAGAGAGAGAGAGCAGACAGTTCCCGCGTCAGGTATATATTACTCTGGACTGTGTCCACGCGGCGGTGTGTGTGTCGCGCGCGCATCTAAAAAAGAGGGATACAATATTCTCCTCTCCTCTTGTTCTTTCCTTCCTTCTTTACCTCCTCGTCATCTGGACATCGTGGCCGAGCACGGCGGTAGCCGAGAGAGTCGACATCGCCCCGTCGTGTTACTTCATTGATCGGAACGCAAGCACGTCGCTCGGCCGGTTACGCTCCAGAGCTTACGCTCTACACACTATACGTCTCTTCCTCAACCCGTCGTGCTCCGCCGCCGTCTTCTCCAGCTCACCGTTCTCTTCCTCTTTTACCTCTTATTACGCCTTCTCTCTGTCGAAGCTCCCTTCGCGAACCGCGTCCTCAGGCAGTCAATGAACCCGGTTTTGTCGTTGCCCGCCGCGGCTTTAATTGCCTTTCTTTGGGCGACTCGTCGTTGCCGCGGCCGTTTTTCCTACCTTTGACTTCGCCCCGATGAGGATAAGCTCCCTTATCTCCCGCATTATCGATCATGCAAATGAAATCGCTTTTTTCCACGAATTCGGACGACGAATCCCTTTGACTTTCCAGTGAGAAGTTGCTCGTCGACTTTTCTCGTGATTTGAACGATATGAGATAATCGGCGATGGAAATTTTACGATCGTTTTAATTACATTTGTGAAGCAGACGTAGACTGTATTGAATTAATCAATAATTTTATATTATACAATAATGTAGATTTTTAGTTGTATTGACGCAGAAACAAATTTACTAAAAGTTACACTTTCAAATTATATTATACATGACATCGTTTTGAGAAAATTTGGATGATTCTTCTACTGTATGATATATTTCTTTTGTGTTTTTATATTTCGTTGTTCTATATGACAAATATGAGTGCCATATAAATTACTTCTAAGGAACGCAACAAATTAACTAATATGAAAATGCTGCCAAGTCTCAAGTAGACAGATGTACATAAATTTGGCAATGATTTTGCTGATCGATTTGTTGCATTCACGAGTAGTGTACTCGTATTTATTACTTACATAGAATAACGAAGTAGAAGTATGAAAGTGATACGAGAAAAGCGATCAAAATTTTCCCCAAATACGTCATGCAAGGTATAATGTGAAAATCTGAGATTACTGCATCTTGCTGCATCGATATATCATGGAATTTACATTATTGTTACGATATAAATTTAATGATCAATTCGATTCATTATATTTGCCTCATAAATGTGATTGAAATGATTGTAAAGTCTTCATCATCGATTGTCTCACGTCCTGATGATCATGAACGCCACCCTGGAATCTGCAGTCCTTCACGTCGCTGCGAGATATCGACCGGAGTTTTTCTTCCGGGATCATTTTCCCGTGCAATGTCCGCCGCAGTCGCGCCGTTGCACCTGAATCATTAAATCTCTCTCTCCGGAGGGAAATAGTTGCTCCTCCGTCTTCGTCCTCCGCGGTCTTTTATTATTAGGAGGTAGAGCGCGTCTTCCTCGGATTAACGATCCACTATTTATACACGCCGGCGACGAGAGTCTGAAAGCGGTCACGCTTTTTCGAACGGGCGTTTTTTGCGGCGCCGCAACCGGGACCGTTGGCCGGCAGGATGCTTTGTGAAAGGGAAAAAGTGTGTGATACCTGCACGAGAGGTCCGTTGATCCCCGTGCAGCGCGGGTCGTTGCACTCCGCGTGCCGCGGCTAACTAATCTCGCCGTGGCACGCTGAATTGTGACAACATTCTCCCCGAAATTCTCCCCGGAGAACTGAACCTTCTGCTATCGTTCTGCTCCGTTACTCCACACGCGGGATTCTTGACCCACTGAAAAATTATCAAAGCGCTCGTCCTTCGAGGTGCCCAAACGTATTCCCCAAAAGTTTGAACACACAATTCACACTCTTTTCATAGAGTGAAATTGCAGCGCTTCAAATATCGCAATAAAGGGGATATTGAAGTCGATGACGTGCTCAAAAAATACCGATAACGTAGAGAGGATCGTCACTAACGACGAATAGCATCCATTTGATGGTTACAAACGCTTTGGAGCGCGTGAAAGATAACTATGATTGGTCTACACGACCATTTGTAACGTTAAGAGGTGATGACATATTTACGTGAATTTAAATTCTTTTATTTCAATAATTCAATAATATATATATATATATATATATATATATATATATATATATATATATATATATATATAT
>NW_022639469.1:2075423-2079348 GCF_010583005.1 Odontomachus brunneus
ATATATATATATATATATATATATATATATATATATATATATATATATATATATATATTGCTTTATCATAAAAGACTAAGATTTGAAGAAAATGTATCTTTTCTTCCTAGAAAAATATGTTATATCAGTATAAGATACACGCCATTAGTACCGAATGAATATTTTTTATTTTTTAAACAGAGCTTTTCTCTCAAGGTATAGTAATTGATAAGACGATATATGTCAGTATAGTTCAGCTGTAGAAAACATTGTAAAATGAAACGTAATCTCAACGTAATTTCCACTTCAACATTCTCCACGTGATGCACTACTGAAAGATCGGTCCTAAATGTTTTTTTCTGGTTTGGTAAGTGAACCTTCGTGCACTTGGTAGTCTTCCCGCCTCCTTCCGCCCTTCAGGTCGCAGCAGGTTCTTCTCAGTACAAGTGAACCACTATTAATCTCTACTTTTGCTTCACGGGGGTGAAATCGAACGCGCTCTACGCGGTCATCAATGGCAAGCGTCGCCACGTGGCATCGCTATAGTTGGCTCGATGCACCGACAGAAATTGCATGACGACGCGTTGCCATTACGCTCATTGCGGCAATGCACTCTTTCTCGTCGCGTCGAAGTCGCTTGACGAAGATACGGCACGATAGAGCGCGGTCGGCCTCCGCTAATTCCGACGGAACCAATGATCGCGAAAGCGACGATTTCGGCTATTGTTACGAACCAGTAAACCCAGAAAAACCGCCCGGACTGTAAGGGTTAACGACCGCGTTATCCGTTAAATTATTCCCCGCCTTTAGTCGTTTCAGCCGGTTTGCGCGCTCGCGGGATCGCCGCGTTCCATCGGACGTCGTTGTATTCGTTCCGCTTGGGGAGTCGTCGTCAGCGTCCTCGCGTCCTCTAGACGCGACGACTGCTGGGGTTTCGGGTGTTTTCCTCGCGTTCGACGTCGGTTCTCAAACCGCGGCGACTATAAATAATTCGCGCGGTGCGATGCAGCACGGGCTTTTTTTGAAGCGTTAAGAATAAAGGGTCTCGGGGGCGTTACATAAATCGCCTCGTCGCCGCGAAGTTGATAGCTCGCGGAGTCCCTCTGTCTCTCTCGGCGGTCTCTTCGTCTCGGTCCTCCTCGCCGGGCCGCGTGCTATGTTTAGCGACGCCTTTCACGCTCCCTAAGGGGCCCCGGAAGCCCTTAAAGCGTCCCTGCCCAGACAGCGAGAGCGAGTACACTTGCGTGCAGTGCGTTGCCCGCAACGGGTTCTGCAGACCGGACCGGGAAAATCGTGCTAGAGACCGGCGACGTCGTCGCAGTTGAAGGCTGTACAGCATAATTGCCCGTGCAGAGTCATTACTTATTTCATCTAGATACAACGCGGATAAAGAACGAACAGTCCACGTGATCTGTAATCTTTTATCCAATTTATATTAATTATTGTCGACAGGTTAATTTCATAATTACGTAGTTGCGGAAGCAATGTTGGGAAAATATTCCGGCTGTATTGAAGTTCGTCTTGTTATCCTCTGGCGGAAATGAAAGAATAAGAAAGAGTATCAAATATCTAGTAACACTTGTCCTCTTTTGTTCCAAAGTGTCCCGGAACTCTTTTCGTGCAAAAAGAGTTTAGATAAAGTAGACACAATTTTCACAATTTTTACTGGACACAATTTTCACTAGTGTTGCAGCAGTGGACGCGGTCCATGATACCGGAATTTCAGGTTCGTTCATATTTGATCAGAAAGCTTAATCTAACCAAATTTTTTTTTTGTGCACAGATCTCCGCCATAAAAAGAAAAAATCTCATTACATGTTTACATAGATATTATGACTATATAACTTTCAAATTGAATTGTTTTTCTTCTGATTTTAATAAATTCATCTCTGAAGACATCACACAGGTATATATAATTATATACTTATTTATGACTATTCACGCAAAAAAAGAACTAACTTCCAGAGCTAAAAAATAGCTGTGGCAGATAAGATGTGTCGCTGAAATAGAGACAGCTAATGTCGATACTACCGAAACTAAATTTATTCGCTGTTAAACTTAGGCGCTACAGCGAGAAATATTAGCTGCTAGAAATAAATGACTGTAACAAATGATTGTAGCTGTACGGCTAACTTCTTTAATATATGCATACGATAAGAAATTTAGGAGTAACTGCCATTTTCTTAGATACTTGAAATAATGTGCATTTTTAATGTCACCTAATATATTTGTATTTCATAGCGAATGCATCTTAGCTGCCAATTCTTAACAGTGACAGCTAAACAATTAGCCTTTTGACTAAGTTTGAATCAGCTATCGCGATTTGGCTGATATTACTAAATCATTTTTTTGCGTGTTGTCATTGAAACTTATCAGGACACTTACCTGTCCCGAGAAACACACGAGTTGTTTCACTTGCGTGCGCCTTGACTGCTTTCGATTTCTGGGAGTCGACCGACTATGTGTCTTTGCGCGAACGCTGGTCTCCACTTAGCGTGCATTTTCCTCTTAAGGAAAAGTATGTCATGTTACGCGTACTGCAAATGGAAACCACCCTTTCTCACGCTTGCCCGCACATGGTCGAGTAGAAAGTGCAAACGTGGCTCCCGGCAGTTTTTCGATCGGGAGGCCCTTTTTTAAACAACCATATGTCATTTAAACATCCCTACGTCACGCTCGATACCTCTGTCTCTCGCCAATATTGTCGAGAAGTAACCAGCGTTAAAATTGACTGCGTACACAGAAAAAAGGACATTCTTGCTTGGAAAATATCTTTATTTTTGACATGTTAATTTTTAAATGAGATTACGTAAACAAAGATCAGTTACATGCAAGAATATATTTTATATGATTTTCAACGAAGAAAAACTCGTGTTGTTGTTATTTAAAAATAATTTTCGTTAATGGAAAGCAGAAAATATTGGATTGAGATTATGATGTCTCGAAATCTCGGAAAAAATATCAAAATAATAATATAGTACTTTTTATGAGACTTATAATATTTAAATAAAATAATACAATATAATAACATTATTAAAAATTATTGAAGGGTTTAAAATTCTCTTCTAACAAAATGATATATCCGTTACTTGTATATGAAACAGTGATTATTTTATATACGAAACGGTGATTGTTAATTTGTGTGTATTAATTTTAAGATAACCTGAGATACACATATATTTACAAACACTATATTCTCAAACCAACACTTCATGCTTCCCATTAGTGAAAATCGTTTTTGAATAATAAGAACACTGATTTTTCTTTGTCGAATTATATAAAACATCCTTGTAGGTATCTTCGTTTAACGCTATGTAATCTTATTTGAAGATTAACATGTTGATTAAAGATGTTTTCCAAATAAGAATGCCTTTTTGTTCTGTGTACTTCTCGCGGGACAACGCCTCTTTTCTCCGTTGCGCGTATCTTCACATCGCCTGCGACTTCTGCATCTTGAAGGAAATTGCGAGAGAGGCGAAAGAGAGAGAGAGAGAAGGAGAGAGAAATCACGGAAGAGAAAGAGGCAGGGAGGGAAGCGGAAGGGGACGTTTTCGCGTGAGGAACTAACGGTCTGCTGAATTATTTAAAGCATACCGAGGTACGCGCCGCGAAGCACACGGATGATCTCCCTCGTACGCAATTCTCATGTTTGCGCGCATTCTACGTCAGCCTCTCGTTCGTATACGCGCTAACAAGCGGATCAAACACAGCCGTGTTCTCCCTATTGTACACAGATAGTCGACTCGCACCGACCGCCTACGTCGAGCCTTGATATACATGTAATCATAAGTTTCCTCTTGTACGTAAGTAGGCAACGATGTAATTAGTATCGCGCGGTGCACAGTTATCATAAGTATCGCCGGTAGCGACGTATCCGCGACGGCGGAGACGAGTCCCGCGAAATGCCTCCGATGTACACGTAATTTCTTCAGAGAACTGGGGGGGG
>NW_022639469.1:2079358-2080347 GCF_010583005.1 Odontomachus brunneus
GGGGGGGGGGGGGCAAGTCACCTTTAATCCCTTAGAATTCTAAACATTAAAAAGTTACGCGAATTTTATACGTGGAGAAATTTTGCTAAACGCATTTCCTTCTGCTCGTGACTTCCGGAAAATCCATCGAAATTTAATGTCTCTTCTTTTTTAATCGAAGTAGAAATCGTCAAGAAATACGATTCTATTAGTGTGTTTCTGCGATTCAGTAAAATTTAAAAAATTACAATAAAAGAACAAAAACGCGTGTTTTTAAGAGCAGTATTGTTTAGAAAATTGGCTTGGGTAAATTTTATTTCAGTGTTTAAGGTTTCAGGATTGAAAAGTGAGGTACGTTACTTCGTAATAATTGAAATAAAAATTTAAAATTGTTACTGTTACTTTCCTCAGTAACGACTTGGTAACTTGTTTTTACGGTAAAACGCAATTATAGTTTTAGATAACGTCAACAAAAATAATTGTTACTTCTGCCGTTACAGAAACTGTAACAATTCGTTACTTCTTATGAATAATGAATAATGTAGAATAAATAACTCGTCATCTCTGTCCGTTATCCGTTAAAAGAAAGTGGCTCGCTACTGTTATCTTTTGCTCATTCGGGAAAGTAATTCGTCATCATTATCGTTACTCGAGAAATTAAGGGTCGTTACCATTCCCATAACGACAAAAGTAACAATTATTTTTATTGTCGTTATCCAGAAATTGCATTATCATAACCATCGAGAAAAGAAAGAAGGATTAACGCCGTTACCAAGTCGCCCAGGAAAAACAGCCTATGACTGTAACGCTTTTATCTTTCCACTTTATTTCAATTATTACAGTAAAGTAACACTTTACTCCCAGCCAAACTTCGCCTTTCTGCTCGAAACAACCGCATTATTTATAGAATGATTCAATAGTACGCGGCAGACCGAACTGCGTGAAACTCGAAGGGAGCGAAGAGAGAGAGAGAGAGAGAGAGAGAGAGAGAGAGAGAGAGAGAGAGAGAG
>NW_022639469.1:2082785-2085233 GCF_010583005.1 Odontomachus brunneus
GAGAGAGAGAGAGAGAGAGAGAGAGAGAGAGAGAGAGAGAGAAGAGGAACTGTTCCTTCTCACTTTTGTCCTATTTCCCTTATTCCGTTTGTAAACGATTCCCAGTCGGGGAATTTTGCAAAATACAACCGAGCGTGTATTGTTTACGGTTATCGCTCAGAAGCGTGTTATTCTCCTTCGCGGCGTGTATCAGAGTACACATAGTCCCGAGATTTATTTATGCGGTGCCGCGTCTGTTGACCATACGGAAAAATGTCACGGCGACGCCGACCGCAACGCCGGTCGATGCGACGCGGTCGCGATGGATCGCGTCGTGAATCGAGTTCGCACGCTCCGTTTTCCAATTTTACACGTTACTTTACATTATCCGTCACTCACAAGAAGAAAACTGATTGTTACAGTTTCCGCAACGACAGAAGTAATAATTGTTTTCGTTAACGTCATCTAAAACTGTAATTGCGTTTACTGTAACCACCAAATCAAAAGTGACCAACTTTCGGTAAGCAAAACGCGCTGCACAAAACGAATTTTAATAACGAGAGAGTCGATTAGACGCGATGACGAGTAGTAGCAGCAAGGCCCGTTCTTCCTATCCGCGTCTCTAATTTCCGTCTGATCGTATCGGAAGATATTCCGCGAATAAATCGCTCGTGGCATAGCTGAAACGGGATCCTGGCGATTAAACGGCCTGCAACTCGACACTGTGAGAGATGCGTTCTCCGCGAGCTCTCCGTTCTCTGTCTCGAAGATCTACAGGTCGACGAGTGCACCCGTTGAGCGCATGACGTTCGCCCACTTCGTTTGCGTGTTCACAGCGTAGACTTAAGGAAGTTACAGGACTCCGACAGGACTAAAAGTTAGGTAAACTTTGGGGAACTTTGTAAAAAGTTGCAAATGAATAGAAGTATGAATTTTTTGATATGTATTATTAGTACTCACCGCGAAGGAATATTTTTTTTATTTCTTAGGTACTTTTCCTCTCACATTCTTTTATTTGAATAAAATAAACAATTACTTTCGTGGACAGCTGAGGTTTTACGGTAGTATGTATTTTCTTATCTGAAAAATATTTTCTATTAACATAGATTAAATATGTTATTAGCACACAATTACCAAAGAAATACTTTTTTATTTCTTAGATATTTTTTCTCTTACAGTGCACTGATATTTTTTTAAGAAATTCTTTTTTTAGAAATATTATTTTATTTCTTAGATATTTTTTCTCTTACAGTGCATTGATCGTGTGATTTTCTCTTTCATTCTCCCCACCAACTAGAGAATTAGACAAGAAAAACATCTCACTGATACCGACTAAATCCCCAGCAAGGGGATAGTCTGTGCCATATGTCTGTGTTTCCTGTATGTTTCCGCGGGCAACGAAATAATCGGGAGAGGGTGAGATAATTCCTTCAGGAAATAACATTTTGCTTTCGACGTGGACCATACATAGGAGGGGAGATCGACAAGAAAAGGATGCTGAAAACGTAGTGTACTATTCTGCGGGTGCAAGAGTAGCAAGGAGCTGAGGACTATCGATTTATCGTCAGCTCGAGCATGCTTCGAGCGCATGACGATAAAACGTTACGTCTCTCGGCAAAACCACCCACGAGGGTCGAACCACACTATAGTTTCGTCTGCGTTACGTTTGCCAATTGCGTGTGTACACGGTACAGCCGGCATGTGAACCGGAGAAAGAAAATCGATACATTGAGAGGAGAAAAATAGTTAATGTCTGCAATCCCTGAAATTGTTGTCATTTTTTACATCAACCGTATCTTTTTGTATCATACCGATCTGTGCACATGAAATTGTCATCGCTAACGTCCCTACAGTAGACACAATACAAAAACGTTAAACTATATACAATTATTTCTCTTTCTAACTATAATTATATTTCACTGTGTAATTATGTCATAAATAGTTGTTAATTAGTATTTATTTGGTATGTCGTATTTATTTCAATTCGTTTCTTATTTAATAATTAACTATATTAATTCGATACCAGTACCACTATGTTGAGATGTGCACGATCAGAGAGATCTAGTCAGTAGCAAAACACTTTTCTCTCTGTAAGCTTCGGCATCCAATGGGAAAGTTAATTCCCTGGGAATTAGCAAGTAACAAATTCCTCTGCTAGATGCATTGCGAAACTCATCGGAAAAAGGGAATATTGCAACTTTTGTGCCACTGGTTGAATGTATAAATTCACGGATAGCTCGGAACGATTCCTTCGGGCCGGTCAAAGAAGTCAGTCGTGGTCGAGCGGGGTCATCGGGCGGCTCCAGGACACTCGTGGAACCAGTTGCGGGTCGCGCAGAACGTCCGCGCTCGGCTGTATCCAGTCGGTGGTCCCGAGCGAAGGATCGAACGCGAGGTCGTGAGAGAAGGAGAGAAAGAGAAAGAGAGAGAGAGAGAGAGAGAGAGAGAGAGAGAGAGAGAGAGAGAGAG
>NW_022639469.1:2085496-2108643 GCF_010583005.1 Odontomachus brunneus
AGAGAGAGAGAGAGAGAGAGAGAGAGAGAGAGAGAGAGAGAGAGAGAGAAGGGGTCGAACTCGAGGGTGTGGGAGCCTGACGAACCTGGGAAAGAGAGAGGGGAGGGAGCGAGCAAGAGAGAAACAGAGAGAGAGACAGAGAGAGAAAGTTCGACTTCTGTCACCTCTACGCTGTCATTGCAGACTGCGCGGCGCCTCACGCTCTGAGTACGCGGTTAATTACTTACCGGCGATGCGATCTGAAATGAGCCGGTCGGAATGAGCGAGTCGCCTACTCTCCGGAATTAATCTCGATTACATTGAACACGATGGACAAGGAGGAGATAGAACAAGTGGACGGGGTGGACGATGTTGCGCAAAACGTTTGTAAAACGCTCACGGTTGAATCTCTGTGTGTAATCACTCGGTGCGTGTCGCGAGTGGATAAATGGGAAAGGAATGAAAGGATATTTTCATTGGACTTTACAAACTCTTTTGCATTCCCCGTTTTACGGTGCTTTGTCCTCTGTCTGTTAAATAACGAGACGTTCTTTTTTTGTTTCAGAGCGATCCCAGCACTGCGTTTCTGCGAGCAGCTCGCGCTGGGCAACTCGAGAAAGTCTTGGAGTACTTGGAGTCTGGAGTGGACATCAACTCTTCTAATGTTGTGAGTGGCCGACTTGTTTACTCTTTCCTTCTGAATTAAGGATAATACATAAAACCCAAGAAGTAACAATCCAAATTTCACTAATAATAAGGCTTGTTTTAGTAGCATTATCTAATGCTTGATATCTGGCTTTCAAGTTAGTGCTATGTCCTTCATGAATTGGAACTGAATGAACATTCTACTTCACTTCTTTAGCCTGTTTTCAGCTCGTCAGAGTTTCAGATCGTTTTTCTTTCTGAAGATGTTACGTAAGATAAAAGTACCAATGCTCGAACATTTTTGTTTTTTTTTTTTTTTGGTTTTTTGGTCTTTAAATACAGATATAAAAACTTTCAACATAAAATACACATACACATACTGAATATGTGCATGTATTTTATGTTGAAAATTTGAATATTCGTATCTAAAGATCAAACCAATAAGAATGCCCAGAATTGGGTACGTATTCAGGAATTTGTACTTTTACCTTTTATTTCCTTTTATTTATTTACCTTTTATTAAACTGTTCAATATGAATTCCGATCGGAATAATTCCGTTTTCCCTAGAAAACGCGATAGAAATGTAGGGAATAATGCCACGATTCTAATCGAAATTCATATTACGAACAGTTCCATAATACGTATCCTGAAATGTTCACAACACGTCGGAAACAAATCCACGAAGGACGCGGCACCAAGCCGAAAGGCAAATTAAGCATTTCCCTACACCGTGTGGAAGCATAAAATATCAATGTTCTTCATAGAACGTATCGGGTAAACTGTTTGTGTCTCTTGCAGAATGGCTTAAACGCTTTGCACCTGGCAGCTAAAGACGGTCACTTGGAAATCGTGAAGGAGCTCATAAATCGCGGCGCAATCGTAGACGCCGCTACCAAAAAAGGAAACACGGCATTGCACATAGCTTCTCTTGGTGAGTGATTCGACTGGACGTACTCTGAACGTGATTCGTCCTCTTCTCATCCGTGTCCATTCTTGCGTGCGGGTGTGTGCGCGGCTCATGAAATGTATAGGGGACAAGGACGCGAATGTGATTTTAAACAAACATTTATTTCCATAAAACTCGTGAGCTCTTAAGATTCTCGCCGTAAACTTTGTGTCTCGGGGACGTCTCTTTTTCTCTCTCTCTTTCCCTACTAATGACGATAAAAATTCGCTTGACACCGATATCTCCCGTTTCTTCTTTCCCAGCTGGACAAGAGGAGGTTGTACAATTGTTGGTGCAACGAGAGGCCTCCGTGAATGCACAATCGCAAAATGGATTCACGCCGCTGTACATGGCTGCTCAGGAAAACCACGATTCTGTGGTCAAGTACCTCCTCAGCAAGGGTGCGAATCAGACATTGGCCACCGAGGTTTGTACCGACCATTGTTCTTGTAATTCTTCCCTAGGACTTTGCTCATAACTGCTAAAAAATCTTGTAACATTTTTTTATATACTCTTTGATAGTTCGTTTAATATTTCTTATTGTTAATTTGGCGATTTATTATTCACATTCAGTACCGGTTTCGCACCGGCGCTCCAATGCTCGTCCCACACTCACGTTTCTTTTTTGTGCAGGACGGTTTCACTCCGTTGGCGGTGGCCATGCAACAGGGTCACGACAAAGTAGTAGCCGTTCTTCTAGAAAACGACACTCGTGGTAAAGTTCGACTGCCCGCCCTACACATCGCCGCGAAGAAAGACGACTGCAAGGCGGCCGCCCTACTTTTGCAAGTGAGTAGTAACACGCGTTGTCAATCGCGCGACGACCGTATTTTAGACGTTGAAGAAGCGCGCGGTAGCAATAAGAGGAGAAAATTAGTCCACGGCGTACCATTGCTGCTACAATTCCTCGAATTTCTCGCTGCCATTACAGAACGACCATAATCCCGACATAACATCGAAGAGCGGTTTCACGCCGCTTCACATAGCGGCGCATTATGGCAACGACCGAATCGCCTCCTTGCTTTACGACAGAGGCGCGGATATTAATTTTGCGGCGAAGGTGGGTGACTTTTCTTTTTCAACAGATAAACTTGAAATATCACACGCTGAGAGTTCATGTTTACCATCATAATTGTGTATTCGTTACTTTGTGAGAAATATCGCGACTCAGTGCAAAAGTAAAATTATGTCACAACCTAACTTCGCGTCACTCAAGATTGCTAGATTTTTATCATCATGACTTTAAATGTGCTGATAAAATTTTCCATATATAGAATACTGGAAATTCTAACATTGGGATATTTGACATTAATGGTAATTCTAGACATTAGAAATTTTAAAATACTTAAATATATGTTGAGGAGTATTTTTAATATTATAGATAAGAATATTTTTTTACTTTGGAGAGCTTTGTCATTATAATATATATAATTGTAGCACAATATCACACCGATACACGTGGCGGCGAAGTGGGGCAAGATCAAGATGGTGAATCTCCTCATGGGCAAGGGGGCGAACATCGAAGCAAAAACGAGAGATGGTCTGACCCCTCTGCACTGCGCAGCGAGGTCCGGCCACCACGAAGTAGTTGACATACTCATCGAGAAGGGAGCACCAATCGGCTCGAAGACGAAGGTAATGCACAAAGCAACAGATTTGTCCAACGCGCGTTCGCGGGCGCCGCAGAATCTCGTCGAGATCGTCGTTCAACCACACTCGGTTTCCGTTGACAGAATGGTCTTGCGCCGTTGCACATGGCTTCTCAAGGGGATCACGTCGACGCCGCGAGGATCTTGTTGTACCACCGCGCTCCCGTCGACGAGGTGACGGTGGACTACCTGACCGCGTTACATGTAGCCGCACACTGCGGCCACGTGCGAGTAGCCAAGCTACTACTGGACAGAAATGCCGATCCCAACGCGCGAGCGCTCAACGGATTTACCCCCCTTCATATCGCGTGCAAGAAGAACAGGATAAAGGTGGTGGAACTCCTCCTAAAGCACAAAGCTAGCATCGAAGCTATGACTGAGGTATGAGCTCGTCGAGTTTCTCTTTTCTTTTATATCGAAACACATCTACGATTATGTTCGTTAACAATGTGTTATATCCTGTTCTTCGCAGTCTGGACTAACTCCACTGCACGTGGCGAGTTTCATGGGATGCATGAACATCGTAATTTACTTACTGCAACACGAAGCTAGCCCCGACATACCGACAGTAAGAGGCGAAACGCCATTACATTTAGCTGCCAGAGCGAACCAAACTGATATTATTAGGATACTTCTTAGGAACGGCGCCCAAGTTGATGCACGAGCAAGAGTGAGTGTTGTGCTCTTCGTCGAAAGTTAAATTATTCGTGATAAATAACTTAAATGATAAATATCTGATATATTTGATGACGATTTGAAACACAAATTGTTCGCAGGAGGAACAGACACCGCTTCATGTCGCTTCCCGCTTGGGTAACGTCGATATCGTGATGTTACTGCTGCAACATGGTGCAGGAGTAGACGCTACAACGAAGGATTTATATACTCCGCTTCATATCGCTGCTAAGGAGGGCCAAGAGGAGGTAAAGTTATAATATATCGCGCGTAACCTGTGTGTAGACACATTTTTACAGTGCCCCTTTTTTACACGCAGGTTGCATCCGTATTATTAGAAAACAGCGCGTCGCTTACTGCAACGACCAAGAAAGGATTCACTCCCTTACATTTAGCGGCTAAGTACGGTAACATGAACGTAGCACGATTATTGTTACAGAAGAACGCACCCGTTGACGCTCAAGGGAAAGTAAATATTCCTTTTCTCCTCTAAATGTGACCTTTGCAAGATGTAATGTGAATTGGAGCATGTTTATACAAATGTTTCTTCTTATTTGTCAAACATAGAACGGGGTGACGCCTCTTCACGTGGCGTCTCATTATGATCATCAGAACGTGGCTTTACTTTTACTCGACAAAGGAGCTTCACCTCACGCCATGGCTAAAAATGGACACACACCATTGCATATTGCCGCACGTAAGAATCAGGTATGATCTTGAAGACTTGAATTTTTGATAGTGAATTTCTCAGTAGCGGCTGAAAAAGGATAATATTATTTTTATTTGTGATAGATGGACATCGCAACTACCTTGTTAGAGTACGGAGCGAAAGCCAATGCGGAATCAAGGGCTGGTTTTACGCCGTTACATTTGAGTGCACAAGAAGGTCATACTGATATGTCAACTCTTCTTATCGAGCATAAGGCTGACACAAATCACAAAGCAAAGGTGAGTAAAAGAGAAGAGAGCAATAAGATCTTTTGCAATCTATTGCTATGCTTTATATCGCAAATTCTTTACAGAACGGCCTTACGCCTTTGCATCTATGCGCACAAGAAGATAAAGTGAATGTCGCCACCATTCTTGTGAAGAATGGTGCTCAAATCGATGCTAAGACCAAGGTAATACAATAATTTGTTAATTTCTCTTCGACTGTATGCAATCGTGCATAGTTAGAAACACGTATCGTGATTGTGGCAATGTCAACGACTGTCGCATCTTCACTTACTGTGTTAGCGCTCTGTGCATAATTAAATTATCGCGGCTGACATAATCTTCGCGAGTAAAACTGCTCGTTCTTTTGTATACGTGCTATTGATAACACACCTTGTGATGCTCACTCATCTATACGATACAACGTAGTTACACGACTGTCGTTGGTCCCAAAGCATTGCTGCAAACAGGATACGCTGAATAAAACACAGTAGAATATCTCGAATAGAATGAAATATATAAATTACAAGGTCTAACATCGTAGAAAATGCATATCGCGTGTCCTCTTTCAGGCTGGATACACGCCGTTGCACGTGGCGTCGCACTTTGGCCAAGCAGCTATGGTGCGATTTCTCCTGAGATCCGGTGCAGCCGTCGACAGCAGCACCAACGCCGGTTACACTCCTCTTCACCAGGCCGCGCAGCAAGGACACACCTTGGTCATCAATCTACTCTTGGAGAGTAAAGCTAAACCGAATGCCGTGACCAACGTGAGTGTCCTTGTCGTATCGCCAGCTCTTTTCCAAACGAAAATTCCGCGTCGAGATTCGTCAGCGAGATCGAACGTAATAATAACCAGGAAATGTCTTCACAGAACGGGCAGACCGCTTTGGACATCGCACAAAAGCTCGGCTACATAAGCGTCATTGAAACATTGAAGGTCGTCACAGAGACCATCATCACGACAACTCACACCGTCACCATCGAGGAGAAGTATCGAGTTCAAGCACCCGAGTCCATGCAGGAGACATTCATGAGCGACAGCGAGGACGAAGGTGGTGAGTACTCGTATTTAATCACGCGAACACATCTTCTTGCCTTCTTTTCTATTGCTGCTTACTATTGTCTATTTACTAAGCGACTTATCGATGAAGACTCGCGATATTGGAACGAAGGTAGAGATTGTTACGAGAGACCTTTAATCGGGCGATGTCGCCGCCGCCGTTGCTTCTGATATCGCGGCAGTTTTCGTGATTATTGAACAGCTTCTGTCGCATAGCGTAATTATGTTGTTGCCTTGCGTGATAAGTTGAAATGAGGTAGGAGCAGTACATGCGAGAAATTGAGAATTGATAGCAAAGAGTAATACATAGTAGAGCTTCCTCGCTTCAGCTGACAGTTGATCAATTAATATTTTTAGTCTCGACTTTCCTTTTTCTTCCAAGGAGGAACTACATTCCTCGTCGTAAAAGTATTACTTGTACGCCATTATTACCGCAACGCACGCAGCGTTATTGAATTAGGCTAGATCCCAGAGCGATGAGGCTCTCTCTCCCGGTAGAGACGCACAGAGAACTGCACGCCAAGAATTAATAAGCAGGGTGGGTAATGAGTCGTTGCATGGAAGTGAAAATTGCGAGGACATAATTGAAAAGTAGGACATAACAAGTGAGAGATACAATGTCAGCGCTCGTCCGTAGGACGTGGTGACGCAGAGCGCGCGAGGATTAGGTAGAAATATTCGATTAGCAGTAGGCTCTTGTGAGCGATGCAGTTTTCCGCGCATGACCGCGTACGATAATATGCATGATACCAACACCAGCCAGTCAGCATGTGGGAACCGAAAGCTGCTAAGGACTCCCCTCGATAGGAACTGTCCCTAGTATCCTCTCCCCGTCCACCCGATTACAGGCGATACGGAGAAAAGCGCGTGACGTAGCAGGGAGGAATAGAGCGAAACGCGAATTTACCACGAAGAGAAAGTGTACTTTATATGTTATATCGATGAGGTGTCTTAGGTCTTTTCAGTTTTAACCGTGAAATTTATGAGGAACGGACAAATCAAGATATGCTATCGATGGAACTATTATTTGCTTGATTGTTGCGTTTATGTTATCTTCATTTCGCAAGAGCATGCACTTTAGCCGATACTCACTGGGTTGTTGTCTACCGAGTTTCTCTCTCTCGAGCGAGACACGAATAGTCCCGACATCATTTGTACATACGGTACGTGACAGTGAATCGTATAAATTATACAAATTCGAGAAACTTCGTTGAAGAAGCTCTGTAAATTTCTGGCCAGATCTCACGGAATTCGGTGTCGCGATTGGACGGTGCTTAATATCGCACGATCTTCCATGAGACCGATCTAAATTGCAAGAGACTCGCGCGGCGTTCTCACGGAAGACACATGACGTTTTCGCACGACTCGTACGTTTGCCAAACTCGCGGATCGCGTTTACAATGCGGTCGTAATTACGTTTTAAAGTCGTAGCACTGGCCTGTGAATCGATCATGCTTCTATTTCCTCCGCGTAAACTCGTAGAAAATGAAAAGTTCTCTTGAACTCGCGTCAATAGAACCTCTTATTTTACACGAGTTTAACGAAGAAAATAAATACACAGTCGATTCGCAGACTAACGCTATGTAAACGTCACTACGACCGCATTGCAGACGATCTCTAAAGGTTCACTTACTATTTACAGCATGGCAATTTATTTCCCACAGTAGGGACGCTTAAATACTCCACTCCTACGTGAGGATTATCCATAGATGAGCTCGCACAAAATAGAAAAGGGGTAAAAGCTTGCATTATGTACACGCTAGTCGGAGACGAGCTGTGCAGTTCGCACGTCGGCTCGCGGCAGCGATTCTCCTCGTCTCGCGTGTGCGGTTTTGCTTGCCAAATAACTAGGAGAGAGAGCTAACATAACGCCCAAAAAGATACGATCTTATCTTTAGCGGGAATCCTCTTGTACATGTTCTCAAGAGGGCTTTCCTGAAAGCAAGAAGAAAATTTTCTACGCACAATATTCTTAAAGCTAGAGAAATTTCGTTTTTCATTTACAGTGCAAGTCTTGTCTAAGCAGATATTTCTTCTAGTAAGAGAAGCATTCCGCTTCAAACAAACATGTAACTCTTGATTCAAAAGAGTGGAAAGAAAGTTAGAATAATATCTAGTAGACTTCCGATTAATAGATTCACTTCATTAGAAGAAGAATACTCTTTCAAATATAGGATTGCATAGTACTTCGAAATCAAAGTGCTTTTCGTGGCCGTTGAACTATTTTCCTCTTGGCTTTAAAAGAATCCTCTTGAGGCTATGCGTAAGAGGGTTTTCCGTTAAGAATAAGATAATATCTTCTTGGGTACGTGAAGAAAGCACCTCCCGCGCATCTCCCGCTCTCGACGGTATTACCCCTGCGTGTAGGCGTCGGCAATTGTCGCACACTAAACAACCCAGTGATAGCGAAACTTAGACACAGTGTATATGGTGCGAAAACTAGCGTTTCTGATGAAACCATGACCTTACCTCGACGGCGTACTCGATGTAGGTGGTGATGAAATCGGCACCGCAGCCATGAATGTGTACGGGCAGCCTCCGCACGCGCAACACGTGTACCTTCCTTCTTACTACCAGGGCCAAATGACCTATACCCGTAAGTTGTCTGTAACTCTGTTTCTGTTCACTTTCTCTCTCTCTCTCTCTCTTTCTTTATATCTATATATATATATACATATATCTATCACGCGGGTGCCACCGTCCGCCCGCCCGCTCGCCGCGGAAATGAATATTATACAACGTACACCACGGCACTTTTGCGCAAACAGAAAGAAAGACGAAACTATCGCGGCTCAATCATGGAATAATCGTCATTCGCCGGCGTTGTCACTACCTTCTTGTGCGCGCATCATATGTGTCTCGACACGCGTGTGTCATATATCTAGAGATGAAAATGACCCAGTCTGACGATAATTTTGAAGAGCTGGTAAGATGGTAATTTAGAAAAAATTTGAAGTAAAAATATTTTAGTACAAAGTTTAAAAGGAGCGTACAGTCTTTAAGATAAGTAAGACACTTTATTTAACTCATATTTACTATAAAATATTTTGATACTGTATATTAATACATTACATATAGCGTATAATTAAAAAACTAGATACATAATTACTAGAGAAATCTAAAAAAAATTTTTAGTCTCTCTCTATATTTTTCATACTTCGAAAACAGTCTCGATTTACATTTTTTATATCATTTTACAGGATTACAGTATTTTCATTTATTATCTTGTCGTTTTAGCGACTGTGGTTTATAAATTGAAAATTTTTAGTGGTATTTTAAGAAGTAAAGGCTTTAATACTCTCGAAGAATTGCAAATAGTTACCTTTCTCTTACTTCATAGATCATGAGACGTTGATCATGACAGTTGATGAGAATATAAGAAGAATGTTGTTTTATCTTATGCGGGAAACACGAATATTTGTGCGTGTCGAAAAAATAACGAGTTTTTCCAAAATTACCAATAAATTACCATTTTACCGTACTTTGATCGTAAGTAATCGTCACTTTGAATCTGACGATAATTTTACATCTCTGGCCATATCACGCTCCGCTCATTTATGTACGCTTCGTGTGCAACATCTCGATCCGTTCGAGCTCTCTCGTTACATCGCGTATTATTGTTACTACACGCACGGACACACCCATCCTTCGCCCGCTATTTCTATCACATTTACTATTTCGTTCGCCTGCCCCCGCCATCCATCTCTCGTGCCATGAGTCTTTTATTTTCGATGACAGCAGCGCGATACCCGCCGGACATTGTGTCGGCCGACATGCCAAGTCTGCGCGACCGAGTTGTACTGCTTCTTCTTTTTTTTTTGTTCCATACTCTACGCAGGATTAAAAAAGCTCGCTTATAAGAGAACGCAGATCTGATTTGGAAAAAGAGACGCATTTTACCGTTCTGGGTGAAATGAGAGATTTATCTAGAAATTTTATAAATTTTTGTGTTAGCAAAAATGCGATTTGCGTTCCACACCGAGACGAGTTGGATATGCTAAATACTTAACGTGACATGCAAAATATCCAGGATTGAAAAATTACTTTTTAAAAATCATTCATTGTAAAGAATAACTCTTTATCGCTAATGAAAGGGTATAACGTGTCGCTGCAATTTTCATTAAACTTTTCATCAGGTTTTGGAAACCCTTCCTTTTACGATTTCCATTTCATGCAGATGCATTCTACATGTGCAATGTAACGATTATATTTTATATTTTACCCAAAAGATATGTAATTACGTCACCATCACCGTTATTGATAAAAAGAAACAACACCGTTATCGAGACGTTGCTAAGAAAAGGTAACAAGTAAACTTGTACTGTAACAACAGTACAAGTAAACTTGACCTTACTCCGGTCGTGAGGATATCCTACGTTGATGTGCAAACGCGCATAAACAAGTAGCGCTCGAGGAGAACGAGAAACAGATCGATCTTGTTCCGAAGTGCGGAATGCATGCTTCTGCTTCGTGCATCTTTCTGCTCGAGAAGCAAATGCGTGTGTGTGTGTGCACACGCGCGCGTTCCGCGTTCTGAATTCATCCGCCGCGCTGCAATATGCATCGTCTCGTTCAAGCAAATTGTGCAACCAAAAAATTTAATCTCGTCCTTAGCGGAATCCTCTTGTGTATGGCCTCTCAAGAGGATCTTTCTAAAAAACCAAAAGAAAGATATTCCAACATTCAAGAGAAAAGAACTCTAATATCAAAGTGCTATTTCCTGTAATTACATATTCAAAACTTTTTACCGAAAGAGTATTTCTCTTCTAGTGAGGAGAAATAATATCATGCATAAAACGTTTTCCTTTTGATTTTAAAGCTCCCCCGCATTGTCTATCTCTTTTTTATGACGTCAGAAGCGAGAAAATGCATGCTAAAAATTCTTGCGAAATACGTTAAATAAAAAATGTATATCCATAAAGTAACACTTGCAATCGATTAAACAAATTTGTAAGATATTCCGTGCACTCCCCTTTTGTTCTAACAATCAATAATTTATCGTAAATTAACGTGACATACAATTCATCTTCTTAACCTATTCTTCTTCTACCTATTTCTTCGCCTATTTCTATTCAGATTAATTTACAATAAATTATTGATTGTTAGGGGAGTGCACGGAATATTTTACAAATTTGTTTAATCGATTGCAAATGTTACTTTATGGATATATATTTTTATTTCAATATATTTCGCAAGAATTTTTAGCATACATTTTCTCGCTTCTGACGTCATTAAAAAAAGATAGACAATGCAAGGGGCCAGAAGAGCCTTAAAGGAATTCTATTGAGGCTCTGTGTACAGATTGTCTGATGATAGGTACAAAATAACTCTTATACATATAGATTAGATCAAACTGAACTCAAGTTCCTCTACCATTTTGTAAACAATCATGTAAAACTTGAAGTTATTAGTTAAAGAAGATTTGCGAATGACTGCGCGTGATCTGCTGTAGATTCAAAATTTGATATTTATTTTTGCCATAAAATTCTCTCCGTGAACGTTTCGCCATCTATGATCCGATATCTTGGATATGTACACTGAGAGAAATGGTTTGGTGAATGACGCTATACTCGTCTTATGAAAGTAATATGGTGAATTTATATGCGATATCTGGTTCACATATCCAATATTCTGATTATGATGCCTCGACGCATCTGGTAGTCAATACCGAGACATTTAGTTGTAGACATCTAGACAGTTTGGTAATTTTCTCTAGACCTGCGATACTATTGACGCGATAGTTAACTCGCTGCGACGTTTCCTTTTTCATCTATACTGATTTGTAAAGACGATGCTGTAAAAGAGTAAACGCTGAAACCGTCAAATATTTGGAAGAATTAAATTTCTTAAAATATGTCGACGAATTTAGTGTAGTAAATATATGAAGATTATATACAGTAAGTATATGAAAATTATATATAATATGGTTAGATTTTAGGTTAGGTAAGAAGTCTAACACTACTCCGTAACTATTCATAAGATTCACCAAATGAATTGTATGCTGTACCAGACGGTTAGGTAAATGTATTTAAGCATTACTGTAATGCTACTTAGACAATGCGCTCACCAGATAGTTTGGTATTATTGACTAAATACTTGTTATACGATTATTCACCATACTGTTTGGTAAATAGAATTTTGGTTAATATCATCAGACATTTCCCTCAGTGTAAGAAAGAACTCGACTAAGGATGAGATTGTGTTTCCTGGGTGTACATTCAACCTCGACATTTTTTCTCACTCCGACGCACTATTCGCGCACTCACGTGCGGAAACGCGAGCTCCTGGACATAGTCGCCGCGTTGGGGATTTTCCTTTCGCACTGAGAGAAAAATATATTTGCTTTCGGCGTCAACTATACTTTTTTGTGACTTTAACCAGAAAAATAATTAGAAGAACCATCTTGCTAATAACAGTTACTAAAATAAAGGTTTTTCTAATCATTTTTGTGGTTAAAATCAGAAAAGAGTATAGTTGACGCCAAAGGTAACTATATTTCTCTCTCAGTGTGTAGCTAGCTGGGGTGGATGAAAGGGTAAACAAGAGTCGCGCGGCGCGTTCTCGAAGGAGAGAAAGATTCGCGACTCTACGCGAGAGGACTTCACGTGTGGCGCGGCGGCTGCAACGAAATAGGGCGTGCTGCTACTGTTAATGCAATTTACATAATAACGAGCTGTACGATCATTACATCGAGTCGACTAGCGCGCGGGCCGCTTCGGCGCGCTCTGACGTTCTCTTCCTCCTCCTTCTCCTCCTCCTCCTCCTCGTCGTCGTCGTCGTCGTCGTCGTCGTCGTCGTCGTCGTCGTCGTCGTCGTCGTCCTCCTCCTCCTCCTCGTAATCGACGTCGTCGTCGTCGTCATCATCGTCATCATCACCGTCGTCGTCCTCGGCTTCGTGGTCGTAGTCGTAATCGACGTAGTCGTAGTTGTAGTCACACAAACACCGCCCTCCACTTCAGCTACCTGTTATGCAACACAGTCGGTGTGCGTGTCGTGCCGCGTTATTAGTGCAGTTAGTCCAACCCCTGCCGCTTGGCGTGCCGCCAAATACGATTCCGGACCGAAATAATCTCGAATTTATATAACGCTCGCGGGCGTCAAACATCGATTACAGAAGCGAAGAGAAAAGAACAGGAGACGCGGAGGCGGAGAAACAAAAGTAAAAAAGAAAATATAAAAAAAAAAACACATACAGAAACGGAGGAAGAGGGAAATACAGTGCGCAATTGCCACCCGCGCGCGCAAATCGACGCCTCCTGGTGCGGTTTCCGGCGTTCGCGACGAACTAAATCAACCGCGGATACTTCCAGCTGCGCATCTCTCGCGAATTCGCCAAGTGCCGAGAGGACATCGCCACAATTGTTTCCCCCCTCTCGCGCTAATGCTAATCGCCAGGCCGATTATGCAATGGTTCTGATCGAATTACGCGATTACGATGACCGAATCGACGATTCGATCGGGTCCTATAGTAAAACGGGCAGAACAGCGGGCGATAAAAGGTAACGGGCGATCCCGTGGATGCCGTCGTTATCTGGCCTTTCGCGTTTTTTCCAGCCAGGTCTGAACTTTGGCCTAATCGTGGCTCGCGCGGTTAATACATATACACATAGAAATCGCCGTCGTGTCCAGCGCGAGCCGGCGCGGATCTAATCGCGCGAATCACCCGGAGGGAAATATCCTCGCGTGCGCTCGCACGCCCGCGCATTACTCCTCCGGCCCGAGGACGAGGAAGCCGAAGCGCGAGTGTTCACCAGCGTGCGCGCGCTGGACAACTCGTCGTCGGCGGCGCCGAGTGAATAAAGTAGCGGTGCAAAGGCTCTCAAAGGCGGCGGCAAGTTACTATTATAAAATTGGTGATTCACGGAATGAGGTCAGCTAGTCTCAGAGCCGGCTAAGTCCTGCGCCGGTCGAACCTGCATCAATCTCCGGGAAGTGAGCAACAGTCGCTGTTCCTGACCCCCGCGGAGCGAGAGAGCGCGCGAGTGACGGAGGGAAAGGAAGTGAAGTACAACGCGGCGCGGCTTATAATGCAATTAAACGAATTGAATCTAATCGAGTGAACCCGTCCGTCCATCTATCTATCCATCTATCTCCCTATCACTCACTCTTCAGCTCGTTCATAGTCAAGCCCCCTATATACCTAGTGATATTCAAAGTGAGGGCACGGTCTCCATTCGATAAGCTGCCTATTCGCGCGATAACAGGAGGAACGACAGTCACGTTGACAACGTTCGCCAACGAAGAAGGAGGCACGAAAGGAAGACAAGGAAAACAAGAGACAGTGCGTCGATAACACTACTAATTGTCTTAACAGTGCTGGAGATATTGACCAAAACCGCTGTCGCCGTCAACAGTCCGTTATATCGGCCGGTACTTTGCACTGTCACGTCACACCACCTGCGCGTATCGAGTGCACGTGTTGAATGTGAAATTTCGGACGTACGACCTGTCAGACGAAGGAGAAGGCGAGGAAGAAAGTCGGGGGAAAGCAAACGAAAGTGCAAACGAGAGATAACTAGTGAATTGCACTGTCTTAATAGTGCTGAGGATATTGACCAAAATCGCCATTATCATCAACAGTTATATCAGCCGATCTTTCCCGCGCTGCCACCTGCGCATATTGAGTGCACGTGTTGCACACGAGATTTCGGACGTACGACCTGTCAAATGAAGAGGAAGGCGAGGAGGAAAGACGGGAGAAGCAAACGAGTCGATAACGTGTCGATAACTGGTGAACTGCACTAATTGCCTTAATGGTGCTGGGGATAATCACCAAAATCGCCATCACCAATCAACAATCGATCTTTTCCGCTTTGCCATATCATACCACCTGCACATATCGAGTGCACGTGCTGTGCGTACGAGATTTCGGACGTACGACTTGTCAGACGTTGCATCGCGCTAGTGCGTCAACGACGCTTGAGGATACGGAACGGTTCTCTGGCAGGGTGATTGAGGCAGGAGGCAAGGACGCCGGATTCGCGGAGTGCTTTTCGTGTTGAAGGGCAAGATCGATCAAGGGAGCAAGATGGTGAAGAGCAAAGCGAAGAAGAAAGGCTCGTCATTCGCGTGCGGTTGTTCGTGCAACTGCGGCAGCAGGAACAGCGACATATTGTGTAAATATTGCGGTATCTGTTTGCGTTACGCGCCATTTGTTACGAAGGACGACGACGAGGACGAGTCGCTTACCGCCAGCCCTCCCGTCTCGATCTAATCACCCGCGCGAGCGAGCGGAAATCACGAGCAGATGCCGCGAATTACCCTCTTTTTTCTCTCCTCGTTTCTCTTTTTAATCCACCGGCCGGGTGAATAGAAGCCCGCCGTCGCGTCCTGGCAACGTCCCGTGAACATCAGTTAAAGTTAAACCAAGCTTTAATTACTCGCGACACGGATTCTTTCTTTATAACAAAAATTCACGACTGGCATTACGTGGACGCGGGTATACATCGTGAGGAAATTATTTTTAATTCCTCTTCGATCGATTTGTTTTATGCACACGTGACGGTGAGGTAAGTTGATCAATTAGCAGATCGGGCGGGGTTGAACTGTCACAACTAATCTTAGGGAAGTGAAACATTCTTCACTGAACTACCGTATTTTTACCTCAGCGAGATAGCTGTGTTTTTAATTCCCCTTCGATCAATTCGTTTAGTACACAAGTGGCGGAGGGAAGTGACCCACTCACCGTGCAATCGGGAGCTTGATTGAGTGGTCGAGCTGTCATAACGATTCTTAGAGAAGTGACATCTTTCATTGAGATACAGTATCATTTTCATTGAGATGACTATATTCTTAATTCTTCTTTAATCGATTTATTTTGTATACGTCTGGCAGAAGGGTAAATCGACCTAGCACTGTATAATCGGGAGCTTAGACAGTCGAGCTGTCATGACTCTAATCTACAAATACGTTTTTCACTGAGTCTTTCACTATAGTTATACTTTAATTTCCTCTCGTTTTTTACTATAGTTATACTTTTATTTCTTCTTCATGTAATTTCTTTATTCACGGCTGACAGTGGGATGAATTGTTCCACCACTGTGCAATCGTGCGAGCTTAATCAGATAGTCGAATTGTCTCAACTGTTCTTAGAGAAGTGACATATTTTTCATTGAGAGATACTGTACGGTTTTTCCTGAGATGACTATATTTTTAATTCCTCTTTAATCGATTTGTTTTGTACACGGCTGACGATGAGGCAAATTCACCCAGCACTGTACTATCGGGAACTTAATTAGACGGTCGAGCTATCATGGTTCTAATCTAAAGAAGCATTTTTTACTGAGTATTTTTGCTATCGAGCTAATTATACTTTTATTTCCTCTTTAAGTAATTTGTTTTCTACACTGCTTAATTAGATAGTTGTCTTAATTATTCTTAGAGAAGTGACATATATTTCATTGAGATATTGTACTTTTTTCATCGAAATGATTATACTTTTAATTCCTCTTTAATCGATTTGTTTTGTACACGGCTGGCGGTGGGGTAAATTGACCCAGCATTGTGCAATCGGGAGCTTAATTAGACGGTCGAGCTGTCATAGCTAATCTTAGAGAAGTGACACATTTTTCACCGAGATATTATATTTTCGTCATCGAGGTAGCTATATTTTTAATTCCTTATTGATTACTTTGTTTTGCATACGGCCAGCGGCGAGGTAAATTGTCTCACTGTCGTGCAATCGGGAGCTTAATTAATTGTCATGGCGATTCTTAGAGAAGCGACATATCAACTTCATTGATATAACCATTTTTAATTCCTCTTCGATCGATTTTACACTTGCCACCGTGCGAGCGAAAATTTGATTAGATAGTCGAGCTGTCGTGTCTAATTTTAGAAAAGTGACGAATCTCTCATTGAAATACTCTATCTCTTTCATTGAGACAATTACACTTTTAATTCTTTCTTGACTAATTTTGTACGTGGGTGTTGGAGTAAGTCAATTCATCATCGTATAATCGAAAACTTAATTTGACAATTGAGCTGTCACAATGATTCTTAGAGAAGTGACATATTCTTCACGTTAATATACTATATTTTTTTAGATAATTATATTTTTTCTCCTCTTCCATTACGAATGCCTTCGAGAATTAAGCGATTTCTCGTCTGAAGCTCTTTTCCTGATTGTTCCTTTAGAAAAAGACGGCTGATGCTGAGCCTCAATTAAATTTGTTCCACGTTCACGAGAACGGCCGTCCGAACAAATACAGGAGGCGTCGAGCGCGAATTGTCAGAATTAGCATAACACACCACGTTATCGCGGCACTAAGGGCATCGCGAATGCATCTTTGCACAGCGCTCTGTCCCCTTGAACTGCTCCGCGATAATCGCTGTTTGCGAGGCGATAACGCAGACGCAACGCGCGCCACGCGACTCCGCTGTCACGACGCTAAGTAACGTTAACGAGCGTTAAATACCGATTTCCCACGGGTCGTTGTTTCATCGCACGCGGCGTTACCACAGTCGTGCCGTTGTCCAGTTTACGAGATCTAAAACGTTTCACGTGATATCGCTCAGGACGTCGCAACTCGGCCGATTTTAACCCGTCGATGCACTCCGCGACTCGAGCCCGTCGCAGCTGTCAATTTGCGCCGCGCCAGCGACGCAAAGGTGTCGTCATCGCTTTGATCTATATCGTGCGCGCGTGATCTTTCAGACAACGAGAGAAATACGCGGTTAATGAGGAGATTAAAAACAGAAAAAAGGAACAGAGAAACAGAGATGGTCGGGGTGATCGCGCGCGCGTGCGGCGCGTAATCCCGAAATATCTCGAGGCTCTCTCGATTTAGCGACGACAACGGCGCGCACACATGTCCGACACACGTTTTCACCGGCACGTGTTACACTATCGATTGTGTATTTATCAACGGCGGTGCGTTACTACGTGATAATCGGCGCTCGCGCGAAAAGAGATAACGGAGAAGAGCGCGCGGGCCGGGCAGGGCCGCGCCACGCGACCATGCTTTCGCAGGCTCGTGAGTGTTAATGAAAGCTAAACGGCTCGTGGCTCTATGGCTCATTGTCCGCGATCGGGGGCGCATCGTGGCCCCGTAGTAAATGACGGATATCCTTGGGCGTGGCGTGTGTACGCTAATATCGGAGCGAAATCCAGGTCGTGCGTCTTGCGCGAGAGTCGGCGCGCCGACGACGACGCGACGGGAGACGCGCACCCTGAAGAATTTCGAGGCTCTCTCCGGGTCGTGGAGCGAATTTCGCGCGGCGCGTTCAACTCGGAGGGCCGAAGGGACGTTGTCCTGATTGATATTGCAGGGAAGGAAGCAAGCGCGAAAATGAACAAACTCGCGGAAATTGTCATATGTACATCGAGAGAAAACAAATGATCTACCTGAAATTATTGTATTTTTGGCTCCAATTATATTTTTTTATTATTCTATTCTAACGCAAAAATAGTAGTGATAATGTCATTAATTCTAGAGTTCTAAATATGAGTCAAATTTACCCAGATTTTTCAAACGTTATCGTCCTTAAAAACATGTGTTTTGTTTTTTCTCAATATAACTTTTTTCAATTTCATTGAATCGCAAAAAGCATCACTAGTTTCATATTATATATATTTTTATATATTTTATATATTTTTATTTTATATATTTTCATATATTTTATATATTTTTATTTTATATATTTTTATATATTTTATATATTTTTATTTTATATATTTTTATATATTTTTATTTTATATATTTTTCAGTGTTTTCTGTACCAATTAAAAAAGATAGATTAAATTTCGATCTTTTTTTGGAAGTTGTGGGTAAATAAAAATACGCTGAGCTGAGCAAATGAAAATTTGACCATATCTAGAGTTTACGTAACTTTTTGACGTTTAGGGTTCTAAGGTTATATATATATATATATATATATATATATATATATATATATATAATATTATAGCGTGATTATCCAATAAGATAGAAAGCGAAATTATTCCATTTTAGAAGAATTCGTAATTTTTATAAACAAAATACACAACATCGAGTATTTTTTCGGACATGTAACGAGTCTAGGACATCCTATTTTTTTTTAATACTTAAACTCCTTAAGAATACCTAATGGAAAAATGACAAATCTTTTACAAGAATTCTAAGAACCTTGTGTCGAGTGTACCTCAGGATCGGCCCAGATTGTGAAAGACGCGTTTAGCGCGGATTTAACACTGAATGCCACTGTTGTTCAGGTCCCTGCGTATTTCTGTACGGCGTGTGCGAGCGCACCCGATTCTGCGGTTTCGAAGTGAAAACGGAGTTCGCTCCACGCGAGAATTATTCGCTATCCTAGTCACCGACATTGTAATAACGCGAATATATGTTCGCATATTCGAAGAAGGAACCTTAATTATTTCTTCCTCATACATCCCGCACTTCGCAAGAAGTAAGTAAATCTCTTCCTGAAAGCGCACTCAGATATCCCGATCTAGCTCTTCGATTTACTCCACGATTCAAGTTCATCGCAGCTGTCAACTTGCGGCGCGTTAACGACGCAGAAGTGCGATGGAAATCGCGCGAGTTTTTCCGACTTTTTTCAAAAAAAATGTGCACGACTCGTAAGAGATCGCAAGAAGAGGAGAGAGACAGAGAGGGAGGGACGAGGCCTGTTCTTTGTAGCTGCACTGCTAAACTAGTGCAATAAGTTAGAGTGAGAAAACGTATATTTGTCCCACTTCAATATATAGCACCAGGGGGTTGATTGTGTATCTCGAAATGGAGTGAAAATTACAAAAAAGTGAGCAAATTCACTAGGCATTGACCAGTGAAGTTACAAATATTCTAGTAAATTTGCTCACTTTTGTCAATTTCACTTCGTTTTAAGATACACAATCGACCCCCAGTTCAGCAGTGCAGCTACAAAGAACAGGCCTACGGAGATGCTTGGGGAATTGGTGCACGCGGTCGGGCGCTTCCGGGAGCAACGCGATTTGCGTGCGTGCGTGCGAACGAGCGAGCGATTGCGTGGCGCGAAACCGACGTACGTACGAAGGAGCGCGCGCGCCGGCTCGGCCAAGATTCGACTTTATATCGCGAGGTATCGCCAGCCGCGAGACTCGCATAAAAACATATTATTCGCGTGTACCGCGCGTTTCACCGCGCGCTCGCTCGTCTCGCCTCTCGCCTCTCGCCGCCGTTCTCTCTCTCTCAGTGCAGCGCGTTGCGTCCGCGGAAAACGCATCGTCCGGCTCGACACAGCACGGCAACGGCACGGCACGGCGTGACGAGAGACAGACGTTCGCTCTGAAATTGACCGGTGCGCGTCTCTCGCGGGGCAAGAGGAACGACTAGAAGAGCGGACGTGCATTTTTATCAGGCGCAACGGTATCAGGTATCGGAAACACGAGTGGCGATCGCCATTCCGGAATGGGGAGAGCCGCGCGTCACTCAAATACGGCTCGCGGGGGATACGGTATTCCGGCCGAAAACATCGTCGTCTTCGCCGTCGTCGTCGTCGAGTCTAATCGGACTCGACTCTGGCGGGGAACGTGACCCGGAGATACTTTGGTCCTACTATTACTACCATTGTCGTACTACCGCTCACGGACGCGGCATAACAATGAGATGGTGGAGGCATCAATGACATAAGTAGTGAATGATGATAACGCGCGACTGTGCTCTTCGCCATCGCAACTCGGCGAGGAGGACGACCATGACGATGACGGCGATGGTGGTCGATCAATGGCGCTGGTTTTTCACGTAGTGTCGCGGAAGAGGAGCACCGCTCGTTCCTCGTCAATAGTCAACCGCGTTGCTGTCCGCGGTTTTTCCTGTGTATTTTTAGCGTTTACGCGCGCCTAGGATATACGACCGCGATAAAGTCGCGATATCATTCCGATTTAATTGTCGTCGCGTAACGTCGCTCGGCGAGCATGAAACTGGGTCGACCGGTCGTCTGGCGCTTACGGACACACAGAAAAATAACTTGCTCTCTTAAGAATTTGAGGAAAACAATCCAAAGTTCAAGGGAAAGTATAATTAAAAATGCAAAGGAAAATAAGACTTCAAAATGGTTGACTGATTCAATGGAAAATGTTTGAAGGTTGAAGAAAAAAATGACAAGGTTCAAAGAGAAATAAAAAGGTTCGATGAAGAAATGATTAAAAGTTCAAGGGAAATTTCAAGGGAAAGTTCAAGGGAAAATCAAGAGCTCGAGGAAAGATAATTAAAGATTTAAAAAAAAAATTGAAGGCTATAATTAAAGGAAAATAATTAAAGAGATTTAGTGAAAAATAAAGATTTAATGGAAAGTTATCAAGAGTTCGGAAAAATAGCTCAAGATTCGGAGAGAAATAAAGGTTCAAAAGGAAATGCCTACGAGTTCAAAGAGAGATTAAGGGTTCAAAGAAGAATAATTAAAGCTTCAAGGGAAAACTATTAAAAGTTTCAGGAAAAATGACTAAAGGTTCAAAGGGAAATGATCAAAGCCTCAGGGGAAAATAATTACAGATTCAAAAAAAGTAACTAAGATTCACGCGGCTTCGGCGCGAACGATTTGACTAATGTTGCACAAGGAGAAACCCAAAGGAGAAGAATATTGCGCAAGGTCTTCCGAGTTCCCTCGTCGTCCTCTCGCCATTTCTTCGCTGAGCAATCGAGTTCGAATGCGAGTTCGAGCATGAGTCGAGTCTCCGCCGGGAGACTCTTGAAGTTCTTCTCATGATCGTGTCCGCCGTGTCCATGGAACTTGCTCCCGTGCGCTCTTTCTCTCTCTCTTTCTCTCTGCGCGACTTCACTCTAATTCTTGCATAACACCGTGCGACACCGTCCGGGGCAAGCAATTAGGCTGATAGGATGTCGACGAGCGACGATAGTCAACGCGAAAAGATCCGTCGTAGCGGCGAGGGCGGTCGTACATCGCGTGCGTGCCGTGTAATTGCGCCGAGACAATTGCTCGGTAAATAAACAGGTCGCGTCGCGACCGGTCGCGATTACGTTAGGCGCAGATTTTGCTCGTATCCGCGGCGAAGGCCTCCCCTCGCCCATGAACGCTCTCTCTCTCTCTCTCTCTCGCTCTCGGTTGAATTCCACACGCGCCGATCCGGCTACTCTCCGCGCTGCTCGCGCGACGCCGCGTCCTCCCGCTGATTGCGATTAGTATATTAAACTATTCTGGTGCATGACGCCGCCGCGCGTTAAACTGCACTCAGCGAAGACCTCCGACGCGGCGATTATCGCGCCTCGCGGCGCGAGTCGCCTTTTCGCCGGCGTAATTCGCGGCCAGGAGATATATGTAGGTCACTGCCTACGAGGTCGCCCGTAGCGCAGATAGAAACGGCTTCGGGAAGAAAGAGAGAGAGAGAGAGAGTGCGTACGTTGCGCGGCCGAGGAGCCACGCGTCGTCCTTGAACATCGTTTAAAATTAGCGTTTCTACGTTACAGTTTCTACGGGAGTGTTATATATATATATTCGCGCATACATGTTCACGAGAGAGAGAGAGAGAGAGAGGGAGAGGGAGGGAGTTGCTCGTGGACTCGCGCGCGAATTCGGATGTTTACATTAATTTTAGATATTAAGTGAGCGAACCTCTCCCTCTCTCTCTCTTTCTCTCGAGCTCTCTGGATAGCGCGTGACGTCATCTGATGGGCGAAACGTAAGGGATTTGGGGTAACGTCGGGCGGATTCATCTGATCTTCTCAGAAACGCGACCAGACCATCGCGAGATGTGGAACGAGATCCGCGAAGGAGAGAGAGAAGGAGCCGATCGGACGGCCAAAGACGTTTTGCGTTAAATTCGTCGCGTTCTCTCCGCTGGCGAGCACAACTTCACGTCGGCCGAGACTTCGCTCGACGGGGCGCAGGGAATTCAGGGGATGCCATACTTGAGAACTTTACTGAAAGAATTCCGAGGGAATTTTTTTCTGCAAAGTTCACGTCGTACTCGTTGCACAGAATTGCAAATATTTTTACACTGTACGTATGGTACAGTGCAATAATGAATTGGCTTAACATGTGACGAGAACAAAAAGAAATTTTTAAATTGACATCTCGAATCGTCAGTTGACGTAAATATTTACATTTTACATAACATATTGTTCCATATGTAGACATATTTGGATAATTTTTTTTACTTGCATATTTCTATCATATGTATTAAATATGAGTGCCATATGAATCAGCTAAAGGGATGCAGCCTTTATAAAGCAACTAGCAAAGTTGCTACCAAGTTTACGCGTACACCTGTCTATCTGGGACAGACATAATATTTATTAAAGTGCATTACTGTTTTTTTTTTTTTTTTTTTTTTTTTTTTTT
>NW_022639469.1:2108685-2117047 GCF_010583005.1 Odontomachus brunneus
TTTTTTTTTTTTTTTTTTTTTTTTTTTTTTTTTTTTTTTTTTTTTTTTTTTACACCATGGCACACACAATGAGAGTTGGTCGTGAGTCTTATCAGTAACACGGAATCAATCACAACACCTGGCTGCGATTTACTCGTAAGGAATATCACTTTCCGAGCGATTCCACGCATCAGGTGGCCGTCGCCGCGGTGCATACGCACGTTTTCTCGCACTCCGACTGGAAGTATTCTCGATTAGCGTGAACGCACGCAGTTAATACGCGATTATGCTAACGGTACGCGAGACGTGGGAGGCAAATTTGTGGGCTGACCGTTCATTAGATAATTGTGACCTACATTCTTGCGTAGAATGTCTGATAATGCGCCGGACCGCAAAACTGACGGCACTCTCAGTCGTACGAAAATTGTGATACGGTTCGTACGTAACCTGACCAGCCGGCCGGCCGGCTTTCACACGTCTCCACCGAATTACGCTCGTTTATGTTACCTCTCGGCTCGTAAAATGTATCCAACCGTGACCTCAATTGACACAAGGTATGACGTGATTTGACGACGTTCCGTATCGTCGCCTGTTACCGCGATATCTGAACTCTCCTGTCTGGTTTCTGGAAGAAGAAGAACGGCTCACTCGCCTCGCAGACGCTTCCATTGAGTGTATAAAGAATATTCATTTAAATTACGGAAGGATATCAATCTAAAGTATCGAAAGGATATTAATTCCAAGTAATATTATGGGCTTCCGCGATGTGCAGTCAAATGCTGGATTTGGTTTCCGAGTTGGAGTCGTGTTTCCTGTGAATTTGTTTTCAACCGTTGGTGAAGATTTCCATTCGAACATGTCAGGGAAAACTGACAGCCTGGTAATAAAAGAAACGTGGCTCCAAGTCGGAAGTTGGTATATCAATTAAAAATCTAGTCTCTCGAGTGTCATGTTCAAAGAAACGTTCGTAGTTGAAATGAATGAAACTAATTGGATCAACTAAGCGGATCGACCGTAATTCGGGCCACTTTAGGAACGACTTCGTATTCTCAATGTGCGACTAAATTACAATGTCATTTTGTGACAGCGCTTAGACGGAATTAACAGGGTCGGGGCAGAAGGCTCCGCGAAGGTGAAAAAACGTTAATATAGCGCATATCACAGGATTTCTGGCGAGGTGGGAGATACGAAAAATGACTGTTTTGACGAGCCCACCACGGTGTGTCTGTATTTGCGCTCGAATCCACGGGTGTGTAGCATCCGCGACGATTTGAAATGACACTTCGTGGTCTATCGCGATAATTACGAGTCTGCAGTCCGGAATATTGCGGATCGTGTAATTTCGGGGTTTTCAGATTAAATAAGACGATTCTATTTGTAGTCAAACAGACAGAGGCTCCCTAAGAAAAACAACAAACAAACTGAGCAAATAAGAGCCAGCGCAAATCTTGGAGCAAGATTGTACAACTGATTGTACAAGTCATGTACAGAGACATTTCAAAAGTAAATGGACATGATTTTTTAAAATGGATATTTATTTCGCTTTATGAAAAAATGTAAAAATATATATATAAAAACTATTTATCAAAATCATATTTTTCTTTATTTCTGAGATGTCTGTGTATTCTATAACATTGCGTAATTAAATCAACGATATTATTACAAATATTGTGATAATAATATTGTGCATATTGTAATAATAATATCTTGGCCTTGATTTAATTCTGTAATGTTATAGAATACATGATTTATAAACAATCTCGCTCTCCAAGATCTGCCCTGTACTATTTGTCTGTTGATTCCATTTGTATTTCGCGTAATAAGTAATTTCGGTCTTTCCTCAAGTAAAAAGAAATGATCGTATTTTTATCTCGTTATAATTTCTACGAAGCAAATATATGCGAAGGAGATGGTTTCTCGTAGGTCAAAACGACTGTGCGCGCTGTGCTTCGTAAAATCGCAACGACATACAGATGCAATCGTTTCGTTTTACCTGAGAAGCCCGAGATTACGTGTTGCACAAACCGATCTTGAGTTCAGCGCCAGATAAGAATTCTGTATTTCGTTCACATGCATCGCATCGCATCGCAACATTAGAACGTCGTCGTTGGTAACGGTGACGTCACTTTGTCACGCTTTCGCAGGGAGATATCACACGATCGTCCTTCCATTTATTCGACGGATCACCCACGAGTCTCTCATGTCTCGTTTCAATCGTTATCGCCAATAGACAGGTCCAGGTACTGACAGAACACCAATCACCGAGCCACCAACCTCGCTTTTTACGGCTTCTTACTGCAATGATGTATTTGGCAATGGTTTCTTATTTTGTTCGTAGGCTCTCATATATACTCATTCCTCCACTTATATACGCATAATATATCCGCATACTTTAGACAGCATCTTTTGCGACGTTCACACATTTGTTGTGCAACTTGAGACATGTCTCATCTGAATTCTCAGCGATACCTTTGCGCTCGAGAAGCACGACGCGGCTCACCTGCGCTGATCCATCGCGCGAACGTAACACGACGACCGCGAATGTGTATGTGTGTGTGTGTGTGTGTGTGTGTGTATGCGTGCGCGCGCGAGTCTGTGCGTGCATGTATGTATGCGTATAGGATCTCATTTACGTTTTACTTTATGCGTTCAATATTTATCGCAGGTGAGGATCCGATGCTCAGCGACCAACAGCAGTATCGATACATGACTGTTGACGACATGAAATCCATGGCGGATGACTCGATGCGCATGAACGTGACGGACGACGAGAGAGACAATCGACATTCCGCAGGTACGTGAAGACACGTTAGACACATTTTTATACACTACGCTCTATTATCTATACAATTGAAGTCTATTCTTTTTAGAACTGGACTATACTTTGTCTTTTCGAATTGTTGCATTTTTTATCTTTTGATGATCTGACTGTTAATGTAAGTCAACTTCTGTCCGGCTACGATTAATTGCAACTAAATTGTCGAGTCGATAAGATTAGTCTGCTCCAAGGTCTAAAAGCGAGATCAAAACGCGTGCACGTGGCGATATCTTTTTCAGCGACTACCATAACGGAGACGATGACGAAAGAGAATTATCAGCGTACGAATGCGATCAACCTCAAGCCGGACAATGTGGACATCAACAAGCATCCAGTGCACGTCGGGTATGTAGCATTCCACGTATATTTTTGCCATTGAATTTGAAATCCCGGGAATACAATAGTTAACTTTCGACTTTGTCGTGTCACCGCGACTCTCGTGCTGTATCGAGGAAAACCGTTCGAAGTACACGCGATGATTTCCTTCGAGATCTTGATAAGAACTTAGAAAGGTGCACTTGCTCCTCCCCCTTATTGGAGAGAGTCGCGCGACAAGTTTTATCGGGAAACGTTATTGATTTGTGCAGTATCTCTCAGAGTGCCAATTAGAATGTAACGTAACGATGAATGTAACGTAAGCAGACTCCTCACATTATTCGTCAGTCGCGAACTTCATTCAAAAGTTAATGACCTAGAAAACAGACATAACTCGAAAATTAATGATCGAGATAGTAGAGAAACCGTCGATATAGTCGAGATCGAGTCACCGAAAAATTGCTGTGTCTGAACAATTTGAGATCTCAAAATATAACAGTTGATATTCAATTTTGCAATCGTGATACACGATCATAGTATGTACTACTACACTCAGTTGCCAAACTTGTTTGCACACTTTTTATCAAATGAAGTTGCAACGCTTCGAGTTATCAGAATTGAAAGCCGCTACTGACGTGTGTGCGCAGCAATCGTTTTTGACAGGAGTCGAAGTGGCGGCAGAGAGCGTGACATTTGTGAGATTTGAAAGAAAGAATTTATTTTAAATGAAGAGAACAAGTGCAGAGTGCGATATTTGGGAGAAAAAGTTGATGTCAAATTAAGAGAAGATTATTTTGAGGAACAATATTAACGTATTTGTAACCACGATTGTTGCGCGTACATCTCAGCAGTGGCTTTTAATTCCTGCAGCTTGCAGCTTGCCGCAACTTCGCTCGACGAAAGTTGTGCAAACCGTTCAGCAGCCGAGTGTACCGCCACGAGAGAGTCTCGTCGTGAAATATACATATATTACGATAGGCGTGACGCAAAATTCCGATGAGCTTTGCACGCAGCAACTTTTGTCTATTGTAAAGCTCTCACTTGAGCCGATGGGAGAGAGAGACACACCGTAGTGTAAATAACGACATCCAATATTACGCGAGCAATGCGATATTGTGTACGCGGCCTTGTGTTTCCGGTGTACATAACGCGATTGGCACTGTATTAATACTACGAAACAATAATGATATGTATTATAGTGTGATACGGTGTGTGTTGGTGAAAGTTTTCCCGCTGTGATTAACCCTACGGACGATTGGCTGCTGTATAAATTATCGCGATTTCCTCGCGTCAGATTCGATCTCGTCCGTGTTGATCATCGACCGCCGGAGATGCTCGGTGAACATCGCGATGCCGAAATCGCACGCGACTGACTCTCCTCGAATCTACCGGGCACACGTGAGCAAGTTAACGTGTCTCGACGTGCGATCGACGCACGAATCTTGGCCCGACGCGACGGAAACGTCCGGTTGACGCGCGAAGAAAATAACGTCGTGGCACGTGTTTCAGTGTTGAGGAAGTTCACGAGATATAATCATTCTTATCATTCCTTAACACGTGGAACACCGCGAACGGTCGTCCATAGACTTCTACGCATAGACTGAGCGCTCCGCGAGAGACTGTGAAGACGTGGCGAGAAGAAAATGTCTCGGAGGCATTCAATCTTTGCCCAGCTTGACTCCTAATGGAGCTACACGAAGTCAAACTGGACAAAGATCGAGGGTCTCTGTGGACAATGGAAGAGGAGCACAGCTGTCCTTCGAATCTTGTCTTAAAATCTCTCATAAGAAGGCGCAGTCTATACATATGAGTCTACGTGGCCAGCGCCGCGACATTACCGTGCCTTAATTGAGTCACGTGTAAAATGTAATTACTCAGTATGAAATATTAAGTGCTCTATAATATACAATAAGAAGAAATATAAATGAAATGTCTATAAGAGCCGTGAGTTAGAGTCTAGTCCGCTAAATAACTCTATAAAGAAAAATTATTTATCTGAGGTTTGTTACTCCTTGTACATTAATGACAAACGTCTCGGTTTTGTTTTAGGCCTTCTTCAGCACCTGATTTTTTTAAATATTCGTAACACGCACATAAAATAAGATATACAAATGTTTTGTTTGTATCTCTCATTGCTCATTTATTTCTCATTTTTACCGTTGTTCATATTAAATTATAATAAGGAAATTGATGAGGTATAATTGGGGAAACCGGTAAGATCTCGGCAATCTCCCCTACTCTATAAATTCTTATTGTGAATTCTTTTTTTATCGATAAAAGTATCTTTACAAGCCTTTCTGATTGGCTTTCAGTCACATTTAGAAACACTTCTATTAATAAAACAAGATCAAGTGTGAGTATTTATTTGTCGAAGAATGAAATGTTGTGATCTTTATCCTCATAAGAGTGCAAGTAAAACTGTTAAAAATCGTAGTCGATGCATTCATGTATGAGACCTGAAATCACAACATTTAATTCTTCAACGAACAAACGTGTCCAGCGTGTATTTACACTGAAAAGAGTTCAAAACGGGACCGGTAATACATCTTAGATGAGTAATTTTTCTTAGAAAGTTATTTGGCGCACTAAATTCTAGCGCATGACTCTTATAGACTCTCATTTTGAATTTTTGTGAAAGTACAATTAATTTGTATTTGAGAAAACGAAGTGAAAGGCATGTCTCGAGCTGCATTTATTTATCTTCGATGATTGAATTATCAGTTAAACTTTCGCACAATCAACGGAGATAAGTCGAGTAATTATCGCGTTAAAGTTTCCAATTAAGACACGATAAGATTGAATTGGACTGCAAGTCACGTGTTAAGGTTTGAGATATAACAATCATATGAGATCACTACACGACGACATAGTGTCGAAACACGAGTACTCTTTCACAGTATAATCGTCGCTCACGATGAGTCCGGCTAGTTATATCTCTAACTGGATAGTTTACTCGACAGGACCTTTGCGATTTACCTTACAGTCATTCAGCCAGCTCGACAAGGAACGCTTGGTGTTCTCGTTACAGCCTGCTTGCTCGTAGCCGAGTTCGATTACTAGTTTTTAAGCATGCTGTTTTTTTTCCTCACGTGTCATCCTGGATGAACGATTCTTTGGCAGCGTGTGAGTGATTTCAGCTGTCGCTGCGACCCATACTGAACTAACCAGCTCGCGACTGATCCGGATAGAGGCGAGCTCGTCGATAAAAGAGACCAAAGTCGCTCGTCCGCGAGTTCTCCTACCTCTTTCCCGTAAAGAATCTTGTTGCATCGCATAACCACATTAATCCACCCCCGTACTTATCGCAATCTCTAACCAAGCGCGTGTTTGACGAGAAGCATCCCGATTCGCGTTGGTTTCTGCACGTGTGGCAAATGCACGGGACACGCTGTCGTCGTTGGCGACGAACATTTGCGAATGCAACGCTCGCGTCGGAGAGAAAGTTGCAATTTGTACGCGCGAGAGACAGCATGAGCATGACGCGCGACACCACGATGGATAATCAAAGCCGATTCTGTTCCGAGATTAGCGCGTCTCTAGAGTCCCTATGCACTTCGCTGGCAGCCCTCAGTACCGCGCCCAAGGGACAAGGAATGTGGAGGGACAGGTACACCAATATCCTTTTTACGTTATCTTCTTTCTTCGCGTCTGTCACGCGTCCGTCTGAGAGCTCGTCTCGCTTGCGCAAATTCCATAGCGCGTGAATAATGTGCGAGTGCCGAGCGCGACTCTCGAATCACACTAGCGATTGATACACTGAGAGAAGAAATACTTGAAAAATGAAATATATTTATTCGGTGGGTCCCAATAACATATTACATTAACATATGCACATACACTGAGAAAAAACATTTAAAATATTTACTAGGTTATTTATTAAGATACCATTATCATGTTTACATAAATCAAAATTCTTTTCACTTAAACCGAATATTACTTATTCAGTTTAAATGAAGAGAGTTTTTGCTTTAAATAAATATATCAATGATATTTATCTAATAAATATTTGTTAATTTTTAAATATTCTTTTTCTTAGTATATTTTTATTTCGATACAACAACATAATAATTTCTTCAAATAAGAAAATATACATTTCCGTGGAACTAATAGTTTTTACCATGAAGAAAGGCAACCATTGATTCTAAAATAAAAGAGGATTTAAGTTTAAGTAATTAGTACCGACCGAGTAAACGTCTCTTTATTTTTTCGGTATTTTTTCTCTCCCACAGTGTAGATGTGAAAACTGAGATTATGGGAGAGAAAGGAAGAAGAGAAAAGAATCGTTCGTCCAACGAATTGTTGACTAGTAGAAAGTAGGGGATTTTTCAACGTTGCAACAGCTGCTGCTATATCGTGGATGTTTTCTTCTCGTATGATTCATTTGAGTTGAGCTATTTCGCGCGGATGCGGCGGAATCTGTTGCGCTCCACTGATGTTTCCTCTATTATCGTAAATCGTAATTGACGAATCGGCAATGTTGATCCATCCATCGAGAGGTGAATTCCATGAAATCAAAGAGGAAAATTGAATCAATCTCTTTCTTAATTGATATGCGCACGCAATAACGATTGATCCCAGTTGAGGGATCTCAACATCAGTGCCGCAACAGTGCTCGGCGCGTCGTTATTTTGAGTTTCCACCTCCCGAAGTATGTCTTCTTTTCGCAGAGTGTGAGTGGTGTGTGTTTATACCTCGTTGCGTCTCTACTATAATACATGATTATTATTGTTACTTCTCGTTTCGTAGCCGTGTACAATAGAAAAGTGGCTTGCGTGTGATGAGTGCGGGTTTTCGAAGTGATCAGCGACGAACATCATCACGACCTCAGAAGCGCTTCCCGCGAGGGAACGCTTCTCAGAAAAAAAAAAGAAAAAAAAAATAAACATAAAAGAAAGAGAGAAAATGAAATAGCAAAAGAACAGAGATGTCACATACACATCGTGCTGATTATGAATCCGATACGTTCGAAAATCTGTAAAGATGCGCTGGTACTAGCGACACATGTATACGTATATATATATCTCACAGTCTCATCTCTCTCTATTTCGTCATCTCATTACCATGTTTATGAACGAATGAATACTAACGCGTTTTTTATTTTGTTCCCGATCCTCTCTGTTATTTTATTTGCGCTACTCGCAGAATTCCACAGTGGAGAAAGTAAGTGATCTTCTCTTCAATCTTAGCTTCTCTGCCCTTTGCCGTACATATATATATATATATATATATATATATATATATATATATATA
>NW_022639469.1:2117057-2144380 GCF_010583005.1 Odontomachus brunneus
TATCACTCACCCTTCGATATTTTCTTTCAATTATTCATCCCTTTGTCGTACACACAGCCTATCTGTCGCCGCACCACGCAGCCCCCGTAGCCGCTGAATCTTCTCACAAGCATCATCGCTATGGCTCAGTGAATGCACAGTCTGTCCGACAGTCGTTCGAAGATGAGTCAAAAGTCACACTGTGAGGAGAGATATCTAAAAAATAAGAAACATTTATTTGATGCGTAATAACATATTTACTTGTACTCTAATATACACATTTTTATATTGAGAAGAAAAAAATTTCTTTCACAAATGAGAAAAAATATATTTTCTTGAAATACTATTGCTTTTTATGAAAGCAATTGCTCTTATTCTATTTAAACAAAAGAATTTTAAAAAATTTAGATTTAAAATGTTTAATATGTTATTAGTACCTATTGAATAAATATTCCTTAATTTCCAGATACTTTTTCTCTCGATACGATCTTTCTCCTTCAAAAGAGAGCAAGAAAGTACGAAATTTCTTGCGAAAAAATACGGAAATTGACGAATAGAATTGACGAAGATTTTCCAGGCTACTTCGAAGCCTGCTCGCAGCTCGTTCGATTATCCGGTAGTCGTGATCCCGCGGTTCAGTCAGCGAGAATTCATTAACGAGGAAACAAATTCCTCTGGCGGGCGCTCCTCGGCGGCTACGCACTCGACGAGCGCCGTAATGACTGCGTGCCGGGTGTCAATATCGCTGTTTAATTTGAAAGACGTCCTTGTCGGATTCCCAGCCTCTGTACTCACTGTGCATACGCGCGTTACACAATTTCCTTCTGAATAATTAATAGGCTCGTCAGTGGAACTCTCTGCAGCGCTAGCTCTCGCACCGCCACACTCTGTGTGTAGTAACAGCCAACGAGGGCGACTTTGAATGGACCCCATTCATTTGAGTCGAATTAGACGATATACTCTTTCGTTGCGTTGCGATGTACGTTAGTTTGGCGCTTGCGACTATAGTTACACGCCCATCCAACAGACGCCTCGTGCGGGCACACACATATTTATATATATTTATATATAAGTATTATAGACTTATAGATGTAGCTGTTTTATTTATATCTTATTTTGCCGCACATACACACACACACACATACACATACAGAGTGTTTGACGATAATATATAAAATTCTCATGTAGATTAGATCAAATTGAACGAAAGATTCTCCTATCACTTTGCGAATAGCCATGGAAAATTTTCAGTTATTCATTAACCTTACAGTCGTCGCGCTACTTTTCGAACACGAGTCGACGCCTGGGATTTTGAGAGACCCCAATATAAAAAATTATTTTATATCTTTTATGCTGGGAACTTAAATATTTTCTCTGTTTAATTAGGTTTTTGGGGTTCATGTAAAATATAAGAAAAGACTATTTTGGATATAATATTCTCTTAAAGGTCCCATGCGATGACTGTAGGGTTAAAGAAGATCAGTGATTATTCGCTAAAATCTTCTTTTGGCTGACAACTCAAAATTTTACGTGGTTGTTCGCAAAATGATAGAGGAACTTTTTGTTCAGCTTGATCTCATTTACACATATACGAGAGTTTTGTATCGTCAGGCACCTGTATATATACATGCACACACACACACACATACACACGCGCGCGCTCACACTCCTACACACATACCTCGTACTACGCTCATTGTCGTAACGTCTCATTGTCTTATCCGATTACATTGTGTGAATAATTACATCTACGCACAATAATCCAGTGTCGACGCGGCGTAGTGTGTCACCAAGTTACACTCGTCTCGCTTCAGAAGGAACATTCGTCGCAGCTAATGATGCCACGTTATTAATGCGCGTGCGACACGCGCGCGTTGTCCGGACTTGACTCTTAACAAAACTCTCCACAGACTCGCCGTAATCTTCGACGTCATAGCGCTTGTCACGATCTACTCGAGAATTGTGCTTCCTCGCTTCCGCAACTCTCTAAAACTCGTAGTGCTAGATTGAATGAAATTCTTCGCGTCGATCTATCCGCGTGCGTCGTGATTGAAATCAATCTTAAAGTACTGAGATTTATTGTCATGCTATTCACACTTGTTGCGATTTTCGTGAATTTTTCTGTATAAATTTGAGACATTTTCTTTCATCTTTTTTTGTGCTACAAAATCGACCGCGAAATCTTCCGACACTGCAATGTGTACAACAAATACAAGTCACTTTTATATCACCATGTGTCGTAAAATCACTGTAAATCGCTGTAGAGATTTGAGAGCCGAGGATGATGTCCCCATTTTATTTTCATTTTTTGTAAATCTTGGACAGCGCATTTATATATATTTTTTTTTATACGTAAGATATATAGATTTGGACTGCGTGTCTTTTTCTGAGCATCCCGATGCAAATACTTTTTTCTTCTCTGCAACACTGTCTCGTATCGCGGCGCCTCGTATTGTCGCATGAGCCCAGTCATATAACCCGTTACCCTAAATCTCTTCAGCTTCCTGGTTTCCTTCTTGGTGGACGCGAGAGGCGGTGCAATGCGCGGATGCAGGCACAGCGGCGTCCGCGTGATTGTCCCACCGCGCAAAGCTGCGATGCCTATGCGTGTCACATGCAGATACTTGAGGAGGGACAAATTGACGAATCCACCACCCTTGATGGAAGGGGAGGCGTTGGCCAGCCGCATCCTCGAGCTGGGGCCCGTGGGTGCAAAATTCTTAGGGTATGTCTCGCGTATCCTTCGCAATTCATTTTCTTCGCGTTCACGAACGAACGATTACGCTTATAATAAGAACGTGAGGTAACACAGGAGTTGCCTTAATTGACAGATTCACCTTAATTGACTTCATTAATTTTGACTTTACAGCCCTGTTATCATAGAGGTACCACACTTCGCGTCGCTGCGCGGAAAGGAGCGGGAGATAGTGATTCTTCGATCAGACAACGGGGAGACCTGGCGCGAGCACACTTTGGAAGCCAGCGAGGAGGCTGTCCAAGATGTGCTTAACGAGAGCTTTGAGGGAGAAGGTGCGATCTCGAACGATTTCTGCCGCAACTTTCAAACGCGCACAGTCTTGTCGGAGCCACGCGAATAATGTATCGAAATTTCCAGAGCTAAGCCAGCTGGAGGATCTCCAAACGTCTCGCATCGTTAGGATACTCACCGTAGATTTTCCACATTACTTTGCGGTGGTATCTCGCATCAGACAAGAGGTCCATGCGGTTGGTCCCGAAGGCGGCACCGTGTCGTCGTCCGCCGTGCCACAAGTACAAGCTGTCTTCCCGCAAGCGGCCCTCACCAAGAAGATCAGAGTCGGTCTGCAGGTATCTCTTCAATTTTCTCTCACCGCCGACGCTCCCGATTTCGTATCACAGTCTCATTAATTCATTTCATAAATTACTCACATTTAATGAATTCATTCAGTTCAATTCAACTTAATTTATTTAATGAATTAATTCATTCAATTACGACGCGATACTTTACATCTTGATGGCATTCTTATTTGTTTAATCTGGTATACTAGTTTCTTCTGCGATTTATTTGATTGTAGTTAATTCAATACTTTTTTGTTTTAAACAAAAAATCTTATTATTTAGTAATAATTATATTGTGGTTATTAGTTATTAGCTATTATTGTTATTATTAGTTAATTAGTTTATCTGCCACATTAGATAAAGTTAATTATTATTACTATGTGCAGGCACACCCGATACCTGCGGATCTCGTCGCTAAGTTACTCGGGAACAGAGTGGCGGTGTCGCCGATCGTTACTGTCGAGCCGAGACGAAGAAAGTTCCACAAGCCGATAACCTTAACTATCCCGGTGCCACAGGCGGCCAATAAAGGCATGATCAACCAATACTCCGGGGACGCGCCAACTTTGAGACTCCTGTGCAGCATAACTGGTAATATATGCTTGCACGTAACATTGTAGAGCAGCGTACCGTCTTACTGGAAAATCTCTTACCGATAGACGGCAGAAACTAACATCTATAAGCCGCATATACATATATATATATATATATATATATATATATATATATATTTATTTATTTATTTATTCATTTACATACGTCTCTTCGGTGTACATATACATGTTCTCGTTGCCGAATTGCCGTAATTGCGCATTCGAGTGTCGAACTTTGTAGTTTAGCAGGCATGAACACAGACGGTAGGCTATTCTCGAGCGTTCTCTCAGGTCGTCGGGACTGCCAACGATGATATTGTACGTTGCACGCGAAGAAGTGGTGATGGTGGTGATTGCTTTAATGGTAGTAGAGCACTCTTGCAACTCTCGTGTTTATATGTGCGGTATGTGCGGCGAACGGTCCGAACGAATCCTCGTGGTGGTTTGCACCAGCAGTGTGTTATAACGATGTAACGGGCAGTCAATGCGACGCCCTCACTTTGGACTCGGAGGACGATCGATTCCACGTGTGTATCAGTGTCGATTAATACGCGTCGTGTTTGTGTTTACTTTTTTCTTTCTCGTCGTAAATGACTCGCGCGCCACGCAACATGACACGCGTATTTACACCCGTGGAACGTCCCGAGGACCTTCGGATAGAGATTTAAAAGGGAGATGGTAGCTGCATGTCTCATAGAAAACATTTCGTTGAGTATCATTATTGTATACATATCTTGTTGTGATTCATTGTTAATGCTTGCATATTGTTAGGATTGAGTCATTTAGGTATGGATTATCAATTAAAGTAGATAACATTTTTTACTACCTAGCCCATTGTGAGCGTTAACTTGCCAAGTTTTTGTTTCAGCACATTCCGTTTGACTGGTAATCGCTTCAGTCTGTATATTAGTGAATAGCCATTTACATGAAATTGTGCTCATGAGATATGTGTATCTTAGGTTGTCATATAACAATATGATATCCAATTGTGATATCAAATAGTTCGGAAGGATTTGTGCGTCGATTGCAACGATATCACATACACACTAGATATTCTTGCTGAAATTTATCCTCAAAGTTACAGCATCTAACTCGCGACATTTTACTCTCGATGCAACATATGCGTAAAATCTTTACTTCCAGCTCGAATTACACACACACATATACAGTTACTTGTATATTCGATTCTTCAGATCGGTCTTGTGAAAATTTACACATTTCCTCTCACACATATGACGACACCATATGCTGATGACAACAACAGACGCACACCTGAGCGTAATTCGATCAATAGTCTCGTGATTTTGTATCTTTCGTTTGTCGCTTAACTGTCATCTTCTATTTCCACACACTCACGACTGCCTTTTACACGACGCCGGATAACGCTTCTTCTTTGTTTTGCAAGCATTACCATTCTCGGTCTTTCTCTCTCTCTCTCTCTCTTTCTCTCTCGGCCATGCGTCTACTTTTTACTTATTATTACACCGATAAAAAGCACCTGACGTCAGCGCACAGTTACAGCGACCGTTTTTAAATACGACACCTTCTCGGACTTGTTATTGTCGATTGTTAATCTTTCAAGAACCATTACTTTGCGGTAAGCATTCATTCACGTCCGACTTGTCAATTGTTCGTATTTAATTCCGGTCATGCGAGATCATTAAAATACTCTACACACAACACATACACACACACACACACAACACACACACATACACATATATTTCTCTCTTGCCATTTACGCGTTTGCAACACGGACATATTTTAATAATGTTATTGGACTTGGCATGTATGTCGTTCAGGGGGTCAGACTCGGGCAGTCTGGGAGGACGTCACAGGCTCGACGCCACTGACCTTCGTGAAAGATTGCGTTTCCTTCACTACTACAGTCTCCGCTCGCTTCTGGCTGATGGATTGCCGTAACATTTCCGAAGCCACGAAAATGGCCACGGAACTATACACGCACGCGACTCACGTGCCGTTCATGGCCAAGTACGTATTCTCCGATGATGTGACCAATGCGCCCTTCAAATTACTAAACGCAGATGCAGACCAGAACGCAGAGGTGACATGTCCCTTTTAACGAGCTCTTTTCCTTTCCCGCAGGTTCGTGGTGTTCGCGAAACGAGTGGATCCAATGGAGGCGAGACTACGCGTGTTCTGTATGACGGACGATAAAGAGGACAAGACTCTGGAGCACCAGGAGCACTTTACAGAAGTCGCCAAGAGCAGAGACGTTGAGGTAATTTAGTATTTTTTTGCAACGTTTAGTAAAACTTTCTATGAGGTTGGTGCAAAAAGTTCGTCGTGATTGTCAGATAAAATAAAAGACGAAATTATCCGATTATTGAAAGATCGAACGAGAACTTCCTATTTTCCTTTCGATATCCAAACTTTCTATAAGAATCGAAAAAAATGACAAATCTTTTGCACAAATCGTTGAAAACGTAATTACATAAGAGTAATTATTAACGTAATTATTCGACATGATTGTTACGGATATTTTATGTCAAAGCGACTGTGAACTTCGCATGAGGTGTATCGCAAATGTTCAAGAGGTCGTAAAATCTTGCCGTAGGTTCTGGAAGGGAAAACGCAGTACATGGAATTCACGGGCAATCTTGTTCCTGTGCTGAAGACTGGCGAGCAGCTTCAACTGCCGTTCCGAGCCTTCAAGGAGAACAGAGTTCCGTTTACCGCGAGGATAAAGGATCCGGACGCCGCGGACATGATGGGTCGCATCATGTTCATGAGCGAGCCGAAGGTGCCGCGGGGTGAGCTGCCGCAAACACCGATCTGCACACTGAATATCCTGCTGCCGGAGAAGATCTCGCCGGACACCGCGGTCTCCGAGCTCGACCTACTCGAGCTGTCGAAGAACTACAGCTTCCTGCGCGACGGCGGAATAAGTAAGCAGCAAGAACATTACTTTGAGCTCAAATTACACACCATTGTTCGACACATTCAATTCTTCAGATCTCGTGAAAATTTACATATTTCTTTTCCCACATAAAAAGGCTATATACTGATAACGACAACGGATGCCTACTTGGACGTAATTTGATTAAGTTTCTCGTGTTTCTTGTAACTTTTGTTTCTCACTTAAGCATTATCTTCTATTCCCACATACCTACGACCGCCTGTTACACAATTCGGAAAGCGATTACGCCCGGATTATTACGTTATGGGGATTCTTATCTCACACGTCACGTCACGTATGTTCCCTTTTCAGGCAGACCAGACGCTATCCACAGAGCAACTATCCGTCTGACCGACATCGCCAATCTGTTGAATACGGATTGGGAACAGTTGGCGGAAGAGTTGAACATACCGCCCAACGATGTGGCTCTAATCAAGCAAGAGTATCCCGATAAACCCGCGCAGCAGGCCGCGGCGATGTTCAAGATCTGGCAGAACAACGGAAACAAAGCCACGGGTGAGTACTACGACGGATTACGCAACTCATCTCGCGTCTGTATTGCGTACACTAACGTACCAGGCGGAAGTATCGGCCGAATTTTCGGTAAATGAGACGACCGAGACGACCGCTAATTGCCTCTCGGTAACATTTAAAAAAAGGAACTCATTCCCCTCGACAAGGTCAATTAATCGGACGCGCGCGCTATAGTTGAGTCACACGCGAGGAATCTCAACCTAGCTACGTAGATGATGATCTCATTGTGCATTATTATGCCTGACATAAGTCTATACAGTCCGCTCCCTCTCCTTCCTGCTAATGGCATTGCCTCGCGGCAGTTTCTGCAATCGGCAGAAATAACAAGCAGTCAGTGGCATAGTACGTGATCGGCGGCCGAGCGGCGAAAGTGATTAAGATATAAGTGTCTTCTTTCGTGCCGCGACGACGTGCTTCTACTTAATCGAGCCGATTTTTGCGAGTCGTCTAATAGCCGAGTGACCGTCGAAATTGAAGGCACTTGTACTTTCTTCGCGAGTGCTAACTTGTTTTTTTTTAGTTTCTTTTTACTTTTCTTTACTAGGACTCGAGTGTTTTACAACAGTTTGAGTTCCTTAAGAAGTTTACGGTTCGTAAGGTAGACTTTAGTTTAGTTTAGCTTGGATAGTTTAGTTTAGCTTGAAAATAGAAAATAAAAATACAAAAAGCAATGTTCATATCTCTGTATCAAGAATACGAGAGACAGAATCATTACACGAGCGAGCTCCTGTTAATATTTCGGAGATGTCCTTGCCCGCGGCCACGGTGCTTGCAGAATTATTCAGGTTTGTGCGAAACAAGCGCGAGCATAAACCGCGGATATTGACGATATAAATGACTGGGAATATGTTATTTCTATATGTTGTATCTGTGTAACTCTCATTGAAACTTGAAAATTGCTTTAAAAAATGCGCAAGATTAACATATCGTATTGTTCTTCTGATTGACAGGAAATACGTTAGAAAAGGCGCTCAATAAGATCGGTCGTGAAGATATAGTAAACAAATGTATTTTCAACGTCGAGTTAGTGACGGACGACGTGGAGAAGGCTGTCGCGAGAGTCAGATTAGATCAGCCTGGCTTTGACTCATTGAAAGAGGAATTGGGACCGTCGAGAAACACGTCGCTCCGTCGTGATGCTACGATGGACCCTAAGATGGACCCTGATTATGAGGAGCCTGACAGAATGAAGGTACATGTTTTATACAAGTCTACAAAATTTTACGCGCTATGTGAAGCTATGCACAGCTCAACTAAATACCTATCAAATTCATTTTGTGACAAAGTGTTTGGAAAGAAATTTCCCTTTTTTTTTATTAGTTTCTATTTAACGAGAATTATCATAGAGCATGCTTAAATGCGTATTGAGGATAAAATGAGAAAAATACGATTCATCTCAACACGATATCTCACGATAACTTTTTTATGTGGCTGTAAGAGCCAGAAGCTCCCCCACTTTCATGCGCAGCAGCAATTTACTCGAGTAACTGCGTTTCGACGAGCGTGGGACTCTTGTAATTCTCGATTCTTTTCATTCCAGGACTCTGAATCGGTCGAGGATCTCAGTATCACTGGCAGCGTACACGACAAGCGAAGTAAGTACAACAGCTACGGCTCCGCGTTTAAGTTTTTTTTGTTTTTATATTATTACTCGCTCTTGCATTGCGCTCTTATATACACACAATTCGTCAGAGTTGAATAATTTCAAAATTACATTTTCTCTTTCCCTTACTCTTACTGTACTTCTCAATGAGAATGTGACATCATGGCTCGTAATATTTGAATGAGTGATACACGCCAAGCCACACAATGCGCTACACTAGTAAGCAAATTGTGTGGACGCACACGGACACACACATATACACGAAAACCGTGCACCTTACTCGCGCTTACCTAGAAAAACACGTTAGCTGTACGCTTGGTGTACAATATTTTTACACAACGACCACATTCTCCTTCCCAGCATTCGTCTTACATTTCATACGATACAAATTTGTCTCTCATCGTGTTCGTCGTCATCCTCGCTATTATCATCATCATCATCATCATCATCATCATCATCATCATTATCATCACTATTGTTGTCGTCGTCGTTATTATTATCAGCATTTCATGTTCTCTGTTTCGTGTATCGTCGCTAGTCGTTTACACATTTTCTGCACTTCACAGCCAAACAGCACGTCACAATCACAAACGGCACTGTATTCAACGGAACCTCGACCCCCATCAAAGACAAATACGCGAGCGACGAGAAAGAGCTCGGCGACATGATGGCCGATTACCTTACGCACAAGTGTCACGTGGCCGACACGATGAGCAAAAAGTCGCGCGACGAACTGGACGATCCGGAGAAAAAACGGGAGAAAGTGATCGCAGACGCCAACAAGATAGTCTCTGGTAAGTGACACGAGTGCGCTTACGCGGTAATGGAATGGTGGGTTGAGGGGCCGTGCTTCACTCTGCTGGCAGAGCAGGCAGCCGTTTAATCGATCCTAAGCGCGGAGCTACGTCGCCAAAGTAAAAGCAATTAATAATATTAATAATAATTACCGTCATAATATTAATAATGATCAAAACAGAACATGCCGGGACTACTACGCATTTGTTTTCGGGTTTTCGGCAGCATGACTGAATATATTATAATGCTGCGGGCGCACGCTTCAGCCTAAAGGAGATCGATTATATTACTCGTATTAACCATCCGTCGACGAACTGTCGCGTTTCGCCGGCGCGCTATCATAGGACTCGCTATAATCGCAGGCGATTACTCACACCTCTCCCTCCCGGTGATATCGTGTTCATAGTTATGAGGCTCTACTCGTCTCCACGAAAGGGGATCTCTCGGACGAACGCTTCGGGACTGTAGAGTTCCACTTCCTTCTCTTCTCGAAGCTTGGCGCATTTGTTCGCGTTTAAACGTTATTTTTGTCTTCTCCAATACAATGAAGAACATATTTCTCGTATTGCATTATTGTAGATTACTTACGTAACTGTTTGAGAAACAGTAAGTGCCGCCGTGTTGGACTGCCGTGTCACGGACGGCGAAATAAACGCACGTACAGTGAATTGTTTAACGCAATTTTTAATAAGATTATTTTGACAAATGATTTATGAAATGCGAAAGCTCTCAGAAAGACATACATCTCAATGCCGATCTCTGTCACTGATATTAAATTTAACAACGTGATTACATTATTTAATAACGTGAAATTGAAGTAACTCATATTACCGTCGTCGTGCGCAGAGAACAACAAACTTTCTTTGATTTTCATGTAAGTATAGTGGATCAACATGATGCGCACGATTCTATTGCAGGCGGATTATTGCGCTCAGTCGAATCGATCCCAGTGCGAACTAGAGAATTGTTGTTGTTATAGTGGCACAATGATTCTGGACACGATTCACATCTGTGCAAACTCGCAATAAAATCCATCATCTCGGCTTACAATGAACAGAAACGTACGTCTCGCAAAGCGCGAACGGCGTACGTGAGCACTAAACGTTTTTTATCTCTGCGTCATCTTTTTACTTCCACTCACAGGTTCTGGAGGCCGAACCGTCTGCGGATTCTCTTCAATTTTTTATCAGCTTGCTTTGATTTTAATATGTAACAGATTATTTATATTTCGCCTGTCGAGCAACTCTTACTGTATATTATACAATAATTTTTATATCTCATTTTAACCCCTCTCTTTCTCTCTCTCTCTCTTTTTCTCTCTCTCTCTCATACACATCCCATCCCACTAATGTCCTTCTATTCTGCCGACACTTTCGATTAATTTGTTTCAGCAGGGTTTTCGCTGCAATTATTTGGCGTTGCATGAGTGGCCAATATGTGTGGCCTAATTGTGTGCGCGCACGGAGCAGCTGTCATTAGAAAGAAAAGAAAAAGAAAAGCAAACAGAGAGATCACTTGTTGTGTCGTGTAGGCCATCAGAAGTGTTTTCCATTCGTTTTACACATAGTTGATAGATTAAAAGCGAATAACTAAAGCAAAAGTCGCATCACTAATCGGAGAGTAATCGTATGCGGTTCTCTTGTGAGACAATAATCAAGAATTTCGTTTTTTATCTTGTGAAATTGATATTTTACATTTTACACGATTGATTGGACACACTTACGCCGCTACTTATTTTCTAACAACCTCATTTTTTTTTTTTTTTCGGTACCTTCAGCATTCATTCATACTTTAATGATCACAGTTTGATACGATACTAATCGAGATACTGCCGGTGAACTACAGTTCGGAATTGCAAGCTACTGTAAAGGTTCCGAGTACAATTTGAAAATATGTATACTTGAGAATTCATTGCACCGCGTAGTCGATTGTCGCGTGATACTGTGTACTCTTGATACTTTACTTCTCCTTCTTGAATCGTGCCTATTGACGTCTCTACATATCTGTATCCGGAAATTGATTGATTCAGATGTAGTGAGAAGATGGCTGCTCCACAGCACATACACTCCACGCACAATACCACACTACAGTCTAACCGCAGTTTCAATCAAAGAGCAATGTCGAGCGAGCCAGCTTACACTAATGATGACGAAATTGACAATAAAAAAAATGTGTTCCTTTATTTTCTGCCACGTATACAGATGCCTAAATTATATGATACTTAATTAACAGGTGTAATAGCAGACGCTGAGAAAGAGAAGGGGAAGTTAGCGAAGGAAGGGTGGTCGGTGGTTTATGATGATGATGATGCGCGGGACAGTAAAGAGGCGCGGGGTGCGGTAGGACAGACGTTAATTAACGTACACTTAGATAGAACGGCCGCAGAACCGGAAGGTATCGTTCCGAAAGCGGACGCCGAGCCGAAGGGCGCGGTTGCGAAAGCGGTCGCCGAGCAAATCCCGTCTGTTGAGCCGCCGATGGTTCGGCAGTACCGCGACGTTAAGCCGGAACCCAAGGTTAGCACTTCGAAAGTCGTAGTTTCCGTGAGCGATCCGAAAATAGGTGAAAAGATTACGACGAAGACCACGGTGGTCAAGCAGTTCGATCAGACGCCGGCTAAGGTAATCGCGAAGGAGACCGTGGTAGTTTCCCCCGATAAAAAAGACGTCGTTAGCGAGAAGGAGAAACTTTCCAAGGAGGGCAAGGAGGTCGACGAGAAGTTGTTGACATCCGCGGACGCGGGTCTCGCGAAAAAACCCAAGGTTGAGGCTACACGAATCGATGAAAAGCTCGACGTGAAGGTTCCTGCAGATAAGGATAAGGACAAGAAGAAGGAGAAAGAGAAGGATAAGGTTGCAGTGCAGGTTGACAGTGCACAAGCCGATCAGAAGAAGCCAGATTCGAAAGCTCCTGCAGACAAGAAGAAGGATAAGGAGAAAGAGAAGGACAAGGAGAAGGAGAAGGATAAGGAGAAAGAAAAGGACAAGGAAAAAGAGAAAGATAAGGAGAAAGATAAGGATGCAAAGCAGGTAAAAACGTCGGCTTACGAAGACGTTTACAATGTGCAGCATCCGCCAGGCAGCACCGAAGAGAAAGCAGATGACGAGGCGAAGAAGTCGAAGGACAGAGGCAGCGGAATATTCTCGGGTATATTTAAGGGCGCTAAATTGAAGAAGAGTAAGAAAAGCTCGAAGGACACGTCCTTTGACAGCGGTGACGAAGAGCCGAAGGCCGCTGCAATGAAGGCTCCTGAACAACAGACGGAACAGCCTTCCGACAAGATAACGGATATCTATTTCGACAGCAAGCTTCCAGAGATCATGGTCGCACCCAACGTGAAATCGGCCACCTTGGAGTTCCTGGATGACTCCAGACGAGTTGCCGCGGGTATGCACGTGCCTTACGAAGGTCCAGGTAAAACGGAGGATGTCATCAAAGAGGAGAAGAAAGCAGAGGAGGATAAAAAAGTTGAATCCACCGAAGGCGATGATGATGGCAAAGACAAGACGGGCTTCTTCTCGAGTCTGTTCAAGAGCAAGTCCAAAAAGGACGAGATCGCAGACGGGACAGTCATACCCGTGATCCACGTGGAGAAGCCGAAGGAAACCGCGGAGCAGATCGCAAAGAAGGAGAAGAAAAAGTTGGCGGCGCTCGCGAAGGAGAGTGAAGAGCTGGAGCAACAGCTGAAGGAGAAGGCGAAAGATGAGACAGTTAAAGTTACCGAGGTAACGTTACCAAGTGTGCCTGCCGAGAAAGAGATCGAGAAAGCCGTGAAGAACGGTACAAAGGTTGTAGAAGACGCAAAGAGCAAGATCGCCGCGGACGAGCAGCCGCGCGGCAAAGACGACGAGAAGGGCGAAGATCAAGTGAAGGAGAAGGGCGGCTTCTTCGGCATCTTCAAGAGCCCGAAATCAAAGGAAAAACGACTCGCCAAATCGAAGGAGACGTCTCTCGACAGCGGCGACGAAGAAATCCGAGTTGTCACGGAGAAACTCTTGGACGACACTCAGAAGGTCGCCGACGTTAGTATCGTGCCAGTTGCGTATAAGACTGACGGCACCAAGGTCATTCCGCAAGAAGAAGTGCGCACTTTTATCTCAGCCACCCACTACGATGCCGACACGCCCGCCGACAAGATCAGCAAGTCCTACGACGTGGTCCAAACAAAGACGACGATCGAGAGGACTGTCATTCACGAGGAAGTAAATGGGAAAACGGACGTCGATAAGGAGAAGGGTCGGAAGGAGGAGAAAGTAGTTGCTGAGAAAATCGTTTCGGAGGTGAAGCCGGAAACCACGGTGGAACCGAAAGTACCTGAAGCAGAGAAAGAGGCAACCGACGAGACCAGCAAGGAGAAGGGCGGCGGCTTCTTCGGCATGTTTAAGAGTCCGAAGCTGAAGAGCAAGAAGCGCAGCCGATCCCGAGAGCAGAGCTCCTCGAAGGAAACCTCATTCGACAGCGGAGACGAGGAAGTCCGTTTAGCAACGGCGAAGCTGCTGGAGGACACGAGACAGTTGGCAGACAGCATGCAGCATCCGGTTGAAGAGAAGATCCCGGAGCAAGAGGTTTCTGCGCTCGTGAAAACCGCTGTCGAACAAATAAAAAAGGAGGAGATGAAGAAGTCCAGCATTCCTGAGGACGAAGTGGCCGAGAAGGAGAAAGGAAGCGGCATCTTTGGGATATTCAGAAGCCCCAAACAGGCGAGGAGCTCCAGAAGCAGATCTAAGGAGAAGACTCCGTCGCTTGAGTTACCGGACAGTGGCCAGGAGGACTCGCGGGATGTAACAGCAAAGTTCCTGGAAGACTCGCGCACCGGATTGACAGATCTGGAGCAGCCAAAACCTGACAAGGATGACAAATTGACAACTGAGATAGAAGATGTCGGGAAAGCCATCAAAGACGGCAAAGACGCAGTCGCCAAGAAAGTAGACGAGAAGACGTCGGATGTCGCCGACTCCGCCGAGGCTGTGAAGGACAAGGCAAGTAAGGAGACGAAGAAATTGAAGGAGAAGGGATCGGGTTTCTTGTCGGGAATCTTTAAGGGCACGAAACATGCTGTGGAGGGTATGACGGACGACGTCAAAGAGTTCTTAGACGAGACGAAGAAAGAAGCCGCTTTGGAAGAAGCACGAGCGAAAGAAGCGGCAGCAGCTGGTTTGAAGGACATGGAGCAGACGAAGGACGCCGTAGTAGCCGACATTAAAGATAGCGCTGATAAAGCTGCAGCAGACATCAAGGACATCAAGGATAAGACGGTGTCGGCAGTGAAAGAAAAGAAGGAGAAAGTAACAGAGAAGGCAACGGATCTCGCGAAAGCTGCCGCCGATAAAGTGGCAGCAGATGCGAAAAAAGTTGACGAAAAAGTCGAGGCAACTGCGAAGGACGCCGCGCAGGTCAGCAAAGACATCAAAGAAGCAGTTGTCGCAGAGGCAAAGGAAGACGCCAAAATTGTCAAGGAGAAATTATCATCAGCTGCTGAGACTACTGCGGAAACCTCAGTGAGTATAAAAGACAAAACTGTGAAAGAAGCGAAAAAGGCGAAAGAAAAAGGAAGCGGATTCTTCTCCGGCATATTCAAAGGCGCGAAACACGCCGTCGAAGATGCAACCGACGACGTAAAAGATTTCCTGGATGAAACGAAGAAGGAAGCTCAATTGGAAGAAGAACGCACCAAAGAAAAGGCCGCGGCAGGTCTCAAGAGCTTGCAGGATAAGAAGGACGCTGTCGTCAGTGGAGTTCAAGAGACAGCCGACAAAACTGTTGCAGATATTAAAGATGCCAAGGATAAGACAGTGTCTGCAGTTAAAGACAAGAAAGATAAAATCATAGAAGAAGTATCGAAGGATGCTCACAAAGTCGCCGACACCACAAAAGCAGCCGGCGAAAAAGTCGCAATGGAAACAAAGAAGATTGGTGAGAAAATCGGCACAGCTGTAGCGGATGTTACACAGGGTGTTAAAGATACTAAAGATGCAGCAATTAAAGAAATACAAAAAGAAAAAGAGGATACAAAATTGGCGAAAGAAAAACTAGAAGCAGGTGCTGAAGCCGTCGCGGAAACTATAGAAGGTGCAAAAGATAAAGCGGGCAAGGAAGCGAAGAAAGCTAAAGAGAAGACAAGTGGTTTCTTCTCCGGAATATTTAAAGGTGCGAAACACACTGTAGAAGATGCGACAGACGATGTCAAAGAATTTCTGGACGAGACTAAGAAGGAAGCTGCTCTAGAAGAGGAACGTGCTAAAGAAAAGGCTGCAGCGGGTCTCAAGGATTTGAAAGATAAGAAAGATGCTGTCGTCACGGGAGCCCAAGAAGTTGCAGGAAAGGTGGCTGCTGATGTAAAAGATGTCAAGGATAAAGCAGCATCTGCTGTGAAAGACAAGAAGGATAAAGTTGTGGAAGAAGTTTCGAAAGATGCCCAGGAAGTCGCCGATACCACGAAGGCAATCGCTGAAAAAGTTACGACAGAATCAAAAAAGGTTAGTGACAAAATAGGATCAGTTGCGGCAGATGTCGCCCAAGGTGTTAAGGACGTCAAGGATGCAGCAGTAAAAGAAGTGAAAGAAGACACAAAAATGGCGAAGGAGAAATTGGCAGCAGAAGCTGAGGCTGTAGCGGAAACCGTAGATGAAGCGAAAGAAAAGGCGACCAAAGAAGCCAAAAAAGCTAAAGAGAAGACCAGTGGTTTCTTCTCCGGAATCTTCAAAGGCGCAAAACACGCAGTGGAAGATGTAACCGACGACGTCAAGGAATTCGTGGACGACACGAAGAAAGAAGCTACAATGGAAGGAGAGCGTGCCAAGGAGACCGCAGACAAAGCTGTTGCTGACGTTAAGGATGTAAAGGATAAGGCAGCTTCTACAATCAAAGACAAAAAGGACAAGATTGTGGAAGAAGTTTCGAAAGATGCTCAAAAAGTTGCTGACACCACGAAAGCAGTTGGGGAAAAAACAGGGGAAGAAACCAAGATAATCGGTGAGAAAATCAGCATAACAGCTGCAGATGTAGCACAGGGAGCTAAGGATACCAAAGATGCAGCGGTTAAAGAAGTGAAGGAAGACACAAAATTGGTTAAGGAAAAATTGGCAGCAGGAGCTGAGGCTGTAGCAGAAACCGTAGATGGAGCGAAAGAAAAGGCGACCAAAGAAGCAAAGAAAACTAAAGAGAAGACCAGTGGTTTCTTCTCCGGAATCTTCAAAGGCGCAAAACACGCAGTGGAAGACGTAACCGACGACGTCAAGGAATTCGTGGACGATACGAAGAAAGAAGCTACAATGGAAGGAGAGCGTGCCAAGGAGACCGCAGACAAAGCTGTTGCTGACGTTAAGGATGCAAAGGATAAGGCAGCTTCTACAATCAAAGACAAAAAGGACAAGATTGTGGAAGAAGTCTCGAAAGATGCTCAAAAAGTTGCTGACACCACGAAAGCAATTGGGGAAAAAACAGGGGAAGAAACCAAGATAATCGGTGAGAAAATCAGCATAACAGCTGCAGATGTAGCACAGGGAGCTAAGGATACCAAAGATGCAGCAGTTAAAGAAGTGAAGGAAGACACAAAATTGGTTAAGGAAAAATTGGCAGCAGGAGCTGAGGCTGTTGTAGAAACCGCGGAGGGAGCGAAAGAAAAGGCAACCAAGGAAGCAAAGAAAGCTAAAGAGAAGACCAGTGGTTTCTTCTCTGGAATCTTCAAAGGCGCAAAACACGCAGTGGAAGACGTAACCGACGACGTCAAGGAATTCGTGGACGACACGAAGAAAGAAGCTACAATGGAAGGAGAGCGTGCCAAGGAAACCGCAGACAAAACTGTTGCTGACGTTAAGGATGCAAAGGATAAAGCAGCTTCTACAATCAAAGACAAAAAGGATAAGATTGTGGAAGAAGTCTCGAAAGATGCTCAAAAAGTTGCCGGCACCACGAAAGTGGTTGGGGAAAAAATAGGGGAAGAAGCCAAGATGATCGGTGAGAAAATCAGCACAACTGCTGCAGATGTAGGACAGGTAGCTAAAGATACCAAAGATGCAGTGGTTAAAGAAGTAAAGGAAGACACAAAATTGGTTAAGGAAAAATTGGCAGCAGGAGCTGAGACCGTCGCGGAATCTGCGGAGGCTGCCAAAGATAAGGCTGGTAAAGAAGCAAAGAAGGTTAAGGAGAAAACAGGTGGTTTCTTCTCCGGTATATTTAAAGGAGCTAAACACGCCGTCGAAGACGTAACTGGCGATGCCAAGGAATTTGTGGACGAGACGAAGAAGGAAGCTGCACTGGAAGGAGAGCATGCTAAAGAGAAAGTCGCTATTGGAGTCAAGGACTTAAAGGATAAAAAAGATACCGTCGTGAGCGGAGCTCAAGAAGCTGCAGAAAAAGTTGCAGCTGATGTGAAAGATGTTAAGGATAAAGCAGTATCTGCCGTAAAAGACAAGAAAGATAAAGTCGTAGAAGAAGTTTCGAGAGATGCCCAAATAGCTGTTGCTACCACAAAAGCAGCCGGTGAGAAGGTTGCAACAGAAACAAAGAAAGTTGGTGAAAAAATAGGATTAGCTGCAGCAGACGTCGCGCAAGGCGTTAAGGACGCTAAGGATGCAGCGGTTAAAGAAGTGAGGGAAGATACTAAATTGGCGAAAGAGAAATTAGCCACTGGTGTTGAAGTTGTCACAGAAACCACGGAAGGAGTAAAAGAGAAGGCCACAAAAGAAGCGAAGAAAGCCAAAGAGAAAACCGGTGGTTTCTTCTCTGGAATATTCAAAGGAGCCAAACACGCCGTGGAGGACGCTGCGAGCGACGTAAAAGAATTTGTGGACGAGACAAAGAAAGAAGCTGCATTGGAAGAAGAGCGTGCTAAGGAGAAAGTCGCTGCTGGGGTTAAGGACTTGAAGGATAAAAAGGATGCTGTTGTGAGCGGAGTTCAAGATGCCGCAGACAAAACCGCCGCCGACGTGAAAGACGCCAAGGATAAAACAGTTTCTGCAGTTAAAGACAAGAAAGATAAAATTGCAGAAGAAGTCTCAAAGGGTGCTGAGAAAGTAGTCGACACCACGAAAGCAGTCGGCGAGAAAGTAGCTGCGACTGCTGCGGATGTAGCACAAGGAGTTAAAGATACTAAGGAAGCAGCTGTTAAAGAGATCAAAGAAGACACGAAATTGGCAAAGGAGAAATTGGCGGTTGGTGCGGATGCTGTTGTGGAAGCAGCCGATACCGCCAAGGATAAGGCGAAGAAAGCCAAGGAGAAAGGATCTGGCTTCTTTTCTGGCATATTTAAGGGCGCGAAACATGCCGCGGAAGATGTAACGGAAGACGTCAAGGAACACGTGAGCGATGCTAAGAAGGAAGCTGCAGAAGGATTAGAGGGTTTGAAACGCAAGAAAGACGATGCAGTAGACAGTGCCAAGGACATTGCGGATAAGACCATCGAGGGTGTAAAGGACGCCAAAGACAAGACCGTTTCAGCCGCGAAAGATACGAAGGACAAAATCACGGACACAGTCGCTAAAGACGCAGAAAAAGTAACAAGCACGTTGAAGGCAACCACTGACGATGTGGCTACGAAGATGAAGGAAGTTAAACAAAAAGCGGAAACCACGGCGGCGGACGTCGGACGTGGTGTAAAAGATGCCAAGGATGCGGTTGTCACAGAGGCGAAACACGACGTCAAGGTGGCGAAAGAAAAATTGGCTGCTGGAGTTGAATCCGTTGCGGATACAGCGGAGGCTGCCAAGGACAAGACAACTAAAGAAGCGAAAAAAGCCAAGGAGAAGACCAGTAGCTTCCTCTCGGGAATATTTAAGGGATCGAAGCACTCCGTGGATAGCACAGCGGAAGATGTGAAGGAGTTCTTGGAAGAAACCAGAAAGGAAGCAGCATTGGAGCAAGCGCGCGCTAAGGAGGCAGCAGAAGCCGAACTAAAAGACCTGGAACAAAAAAAGGATAGCATCGTGACTGAGGCGAAAGAAGCGAAAGATCGTGTGGCTGAGAAAATAACCGAACAAGTTGGCAAAGCTGCTGACGCGACTAAAGCAGTGGGTGACAAAGCAGTTGCTGATACAAAACGAGTTGCCGGCGATATCGCGCAAGGTGTCGCAGACACCAAAGACAGTGTGACGAAAGAACTGAAGGAGGACGTGCAGAGATCGAAAGACAAAATTAAAGCAGGCGGCGATGCAGTGATGGATAGCGCGGTAGCTACGAAGGACAAAGCAGCGAAAGAAGCAAAAAAAGTTAAAGAAAAAGGTAGTGGTTTTCTTTCGGGAATATTTAAAAGCGCAAAACATACCGCGGAAGAAGTGTCCGACGATGTGAAAGAATTCGTAGACGAAACGAAAAAGGAAGCTACAGCGGAGGAAGAACGCGCCAAGAAGAAAGCCGCCGCAGGCCTCAAAGATTTGAAAGATAAAAAAGACGCTGCCGTTGCAGGAGTGCAAGAAGCTGCAGAAAAAGTTACAACTGATGTGAAAGATGTCAAGGATAAAGTAATATCTGTCGTAAAAGACAAGAAGGACAAAGTTGTAGAAGAAGTTTCGAAGGACGCACAGAAAGTTACTGATACTACGAAAGCAGCCGGAGAGAAAGTGGCAACGGAAACCAAGAAGATTGGTGAAAAAATAGATTCAGCTGTAGCAGTCGTTGCGCAAGAGGTCAAGGACACCAAAGATGCGACGTTAAAGGAAGTAAAAGAGGACACAAAATTGGCGAAGGAAAAATTAGCAGCAGGAGCTGAGACTGTTGCGGAAACTGCAGACAGTGCAAAGGATAAAGCCACCAAAGAAGCGAAGAAAGCTAAAGAGAAGACTAGTGGTTTCTTCTCCGGAATCTTTAAAAGCGCAAAACACTCTGTGGAAGACACAACTGACGACGTTAAGGAATTCGTAGACGAGACAAAGAAAGAAGTTGCACTGGAAGGAGAACGTATCAAAGAGAAGGTTGCTGCTGGAGTCAAGGATTTGAAAGAGAAAAAAGATGCCGTCGTGAGCGGAGTTCATGAAACCGCGGACAAAGCTGTTGCCGACGTGAAAGATGCAAAGGATAAAGCAGCTTCTACAATCAGAGACAAGAAGGACAAGATGGTAGAAGGAGTCTCGAAAGATGCCCAGAAAGTTGCTGATACCACAAAAGCGGTTGGAGAAAAAATAGGGGAAGAAGCCAAGATGATCGGTGAGAAAATCAGCACAACTGCTGCAGATTTAGCACAGGGAGCTAAAGATACCAAGGATGCAGCGGTTAAAGAAGTGAAAGAAGACACAAAATTGGTTAAGGAAAAATTGGCAGCAGGAGCTGAGACTGTCGCGGAAACTGCAGACAGTGCGAAGGATAAAACCACCAAAGAAGCGAAGAAAGCTAAAGAAAAGACCAGTGGTTTCTTCTCTGGAATATTCAAGGGCGCGAAACACGCCGTGGAAGACGCAACCGATGATGTCAAAGAATTTTTGGACGAGACGAAGAAGGAAGCTCAATTGGAAGAAGAACGTGCCAAAGAAAAGGTCGCGACAGGACTCAAAGACTTAAAGGATAAGAAAGATGCTGTTGTGAGCGGAGTTCAAGATGCCGCAGAAAAAGCCACCACCGACGTAAAAGACGCCAAGGATAAAACAGTATCTGCCGTAAAAGATAAAAAGGATAAAATTGTAGAGGAAGTATCTAAGGATGTCCAGAAAGTCGCCGACACCACGAAGGCGGCTGGCGAGAAAGTAGCCGAAGAAACGAAGAAGATTGGTGAAAAAATCAGCGCAACTACTGCGGATGTAGCACAAAGTGCCAAAGATACCAAGGATGCAGCGGTTAAAGAAGTGAAAGAAGACACAAAATTGGTTAAGGAAAAATTGGCAGCAGGAGCTGAAGTTGTCGCGGAATCTGTGGAAGCTGCTAAAGATAAGACAGGTAAAGAAGCGAAAAAGGCCAAGGAGAAGACAGGTGGTTTCTTTTCCGGTATATTCAAAGGAGCTAAACACGCCGTCGAAGATACAACGGATGACGTAAAAGAATTTGTAGACGAGACGAAGAAGGAAGCTGCGTTGGAAGAAGAGCGTGCTAAAGAAAAAGCTGCTGCGGGTCTCAAAGATTTGAAGGATAAAACGGACGCTGTTGTTAGTGATATTCAGGAATCTGCCGAAAAAGCCGTTGCAGATGTCAAAGATGCAAAAGACAAGGCAGCTTCTTCCATCAAAGAGAAGAAAGACAAGATAGTGGAAGAAGTCTCGAAGGATGTTCAAACAATTGCGGACACCACGAAAACAGTCGGTGAGAAAGTTGCGATAGGAACTAAGAAAGTCGGGGAAAAAATAGAATCAGCTGCAGCGGACGTCACGCAAGGTGTTAAAGACGCTAAGGATGCGTCAGTAAAGGAAGTCAAGAAAGATACAAAATTGGCGAAGGAGAAATTGGCAGCAGGAGTTGAGGATGTTGTGGAAACAGCGGAGGGAGCGAAAGAAAAGGCAACCAAAGAAGCGAAGAAAGCTAAAGAAAAGACCAGTGGATTTTTCTCCGGAATATTTAAGGGCGCGAAACACGCCGTGGAAGACGCAACCGACGATGTTAAAGAATTTTTGGATGAAACGAAAAAAGAAGCTCAATTGGAAGAACAGCGGACCAAAGAAAATGCCGCCGAGAGTCTCAAGGATTTGAAAGACAAGAAAGATAGTGTCGTTGCTGGAGCTGAAGAAACTGCAGAAAAAGTTGTTGCTGATGTGAAAGATGCAAAAGATAAAACAGTTGCCGCTGTCAAAGATAAGAAAGACAAAGTTGTAGAGGAAGTCTCTAAAGATACCCGGAAAATAGTTGACTCCACAAAAGCAACCGGTGAGAAAGTGGTGACAGAAACGAAGAAAATCGGCGAAAAAATAGAGTCCACTACTGCAGATGTCACTCAAGGAATCAAGGATGCCAAGGATGCGGCAGTTAAGGAAGTGAAAGAAGATACAAAAGTTGTGAAAGAGAAATTAGCGGCGAGCGCCGATGTTGTTGTGGAAGCTGCTGACAGTGCAAAGGACAAGGCGAAAAAGGCTAAAGAGAAAGGAAGTGGCTTTTTCTCGGGCATATTCAAAGGCGCGAAGCACACTGTAGAAGATGTAGCTGATGAGGCGAAGGAACTCGCAGACGATGTCAAGAAAGGAGCAATTTCAGAAAGTGAACGTGTCAAAGACGCGGCGGAATCCGGTCTGAAAGATTTGAAGGATAAGAAAGACGCTGCGATCAGTAGTGTGAAGAAAGCGGAGGACGAAACTAAAGCAGCCATGAAGGACGCGTCGGATAAAGTGGCAGAAAAATTATCTGATGGTGTCCACAAGGCTGCCGACGGCGTTAAAGACGCGAGTGATAAGTTGGCGACCGATGTAAAAGAGGCGGGCGAGAAGGCGAAGTCAGCCGGACGAGATATTGTAGAAAGTATCAAGGATACGAAAGATGCGATTGCGAAGGAAGTTAAAGAGGACACGCAGGCAGCTAAAGAGAAGTTAACGGACAGTGCGGAAGTCGTCGCGAGCAAGGCGGAAGCGGCGAAGGATAAGGTTGCCAAAGAAGCGAAGAAAGCGAAAGACAAAGGTAGCGGTTTCTTTTCGGGAATGTTTAAGGGTGCGAAGCAGAGTGCCGAGAGCGCGAGCGACGAGGCCAATAAATTCTTGGACGAAATGCGAAAAGACGCAACGTTGGAGCAGGAACGCGTGAAGGAGGCCGCGGCGGAAGGCTTGAAGGACCTGGAGCACAAGAAGGATACTGCTGTCAGTGGTGTAAAGGACACGGCCGATCGAGCTGTTGCTGACGTAAAGGATGCCAAGGACAAGATGGTTGCAGCTGCGAAAGATACGAAGGAGAAAATCGCAGAGAAAGTATCCGAAGATCTCGAGAAGGCTACTGATGCGACAAAAGCCGCTAAGGCTAAAGTGGCATCAGAAGCGAAGGAAGTTGGTGAGAAGATAGATTCAACAGTACATGACATCACGCAAGGAGTCGCGGATGTTAAAGACGCAGCTGTTAAGGAAGTTCGAGACGATGCGAAGATGGCGAAAGAGAAAGTGGCAGCTGGCATTGAAGCTGTAACCGAGGGTGCTCATACTGCAAAGGACAAAGCCAGCAAGGAAGCGAAGAAAGCAAAGGAAAAGGGATCTGGCTTCTTATCGGGCATTTTCAAAGGCGCAAAACACGCCGTGGAGGATGCAACTGACGACGTCAAAGAGTTTTTGGACGAAACAAAGAAAGAAACTCAGTTGGAAGAACAGCGGGCTAAGGAAAAGGTCGCCGCAGGACTCAAAGATTTGAAAGAAAAGAAGGACGTTGCCATTAGCGACGTTCAAGAAGCTGCCGACAAAGCCGTTGCAGATGCGAAAGATGCTAAAGATAAGGCAGCTTCTATCATCAAAGACAAGAAAGATAAAATTGCGGAAGAAGTTTCCAAGGATGCCCAGAAAGTCGTCGATACTACGAAGGCAGCTGGTGAAAAAGTAGCGGAAGAAACGAAGAAGATCGGTGAGAAAATCAGCGCAACTGTCACGGATGTGGCACAGGAAGCTAAAGATACCAAGGATACAGCGGTCAAAGAAGTGAAAGAAGATATAAAATTAACTAAAGAGAAATTGGCAGTTGGAGTTGAGGCTGTAACTGACGGTGTCGAAGCTGTTAAAGACAAAGCGACGAAAGAAGCGAAGAAAACCAAAGAAAAAGGATCCGGCTTTTTATCTGGCATATTTAAAGGCGCGAAACACACCGTAGAAGAAGCGACCGACGACGTGAAAGAATTCTTGGATGAAACGAAGAAAGAAGCTCAGTTAGAAGAACAACGCGTCAAAGAAAAGGCTGCGACAGGTCTTAAAGACTTGAAGGATAAAAAGGATGCTGTTGTAACCGAAACTCAGAAAGCCGCAGAGAAGGTTGCAGCTGATATGAAGGATGCCAAGGATAAGACAGTCTCTACAGTGAAGGACAAGAAGGACGAAATTGCAGAAAAAGTTTCGAAAGATGCTCAGAAAGTCGCCGACATCACTGGAGCAGCCGGTGAGAAAGTCGCGACTGAATCGAAGAAGATCGGGGAGAAGATCGACGCAACTGCAGTGGATGTTGCGCAGAGTGCTAAGGACGTAAAGGATGCAGCGATGAAAGAAATTAAAGAAGATACGAAGATAGTAAAGGAAAAATTGGCAGCTGGATCCGCGACTGTAGTGGATAGTGCCGAGGCAGCTAAGGACCAGGCGACTAAAGAAGCGAAAATAGCTAAGGAAAAGGGTTCCGGCTTTCTGTCAGGCATAGTAAAAGGCGCGAAACACGCTGTGGAAAGCGCGAAGGGCGACGTCAAGGAGTTCCTGGATGAAACAAAGCACGAGGCGGAGTTGGAGGAAGCTCGTGCTAAGGAGACAGCAGCAGCTGGATTAAAGGAGCTGGAACATAAGAAGGACACTGTTGTTAGCGGCGCAAAAGATGCAGCTGATCGAACTGTCGCCGGAGTGAAAGATGCCAAAGAGAAAACAGTGACTGCTGCGAAAGACACGAAGGATAAGATCACCGAGAAAGTGTCCGAACAGCTGGACAAAGCTGCTGACACAGCCAAGGCAGCTAAAGACAAGGTGACGTCAGACGCGAAGGAAATCGGTGAGATGATGGATTCCACGACGCGCGGCATCGCGCAGAGAGCTGCTGACGCTAAGGGCGCAGCAATTAAGGAAATTCAGGATGATGCGAAGATGGTGAAGGATAAAATGGCAACCGGTGTCGAAGTTGTAGCCGACGGTGCCGAAGTCGCTAAAGACAAAGCGACAAAGGAGGCGAAGAAAGCTAAAGAAAAAGGTTCTGGCTTCCTGTCGGGCATAGTCAAGGGCGCGAAACATGCCGTAGAAAGCGCCAAAGGTGATGTCAAGGAGTTCTTAGACGAAACGAAGCACGAAGCTGAACTGGAAGAAGCTCGTGCCAAAGAAGCAGTAGCGACCGGATTGAAGGAGCTGAGGGACAAAAAGGACAGCGTGGCGACTGACATGAAGGACGCCGAGGATAAAATAGTCAAAGAAGCGAGCAAGACTGTAGACACGACGAAGGCAACGGTGGAGAAGTTGGCGAGCGAAACCAAGAAGGTCGGCCAGAAAATAGAATCTAAAGCGACAGATATTGCGCACGACATAAAAGACACCAAGGAGAGTCTCAGCAAGGAGATTAAAGAAGACACGAAGGCGGTGAAGGACAAATTAACGATCAGCGCAGATGCCGTCACAGATGGTGTTAAAGCTACTAAGGACCAGCTGGCAAAGGATGCCAAGAAGGTAACAGATAAAGGCTCGGATCTCCTGTCTGGAGTAATGCAAAGTGCAAAGCAGACGAAGCAAGACATTACCGGCGACGTGAAGGACTTCTTGGAGATGACAAAACAAGAAGCTGCCGCTGAAGAGGCTCTAGCTAGAGAAGCTGCAGCGACGGGATTGAAGGAACTCAAGCAAGCGAAGGATAAAGCTGTTGATGAAGTTAAATCCACGACGGCTAAAGCTGCGAAGAGTACGAAGGATGTCAAGGAGAAGAGCGTATCCAGCGTAAGGGACGTCAAGGACAAGACCATTTCTGGGATAAAGAGTGCAACTGGCAAAGTAGTTGGCGAAATTTCCGACGCTACGAGGACGGCAGGCGAGAAAGCCAAAGCCACCGGTCAAGACGCGACGCAGAGAGCGAAACGTACCAAGGACGCCGTCGTAAAGGAGGTGAAGGACGACGCGCGAGCCGTCAAAGAAAAATTGGCAGCTGGAGCGAGCGCTGTCGCTGACAGCGCAGACGCCGCCAAGGACAAGACCACGAAGGAAGCCAAGAAAGCGAAGCAGAAGGCTGGCGGATTCCTAACAGGCGTGGTGAAGAGCGCCAAACACGCAGTGGAGGGGGCGACCGACGACATGCGAGAGTTCCTGCAGGAGACTAAGCAAGAGGCAGTCGCGGAGGAAGCTCGCGCGAAGAGCGATGTCACTCATGCGAAAGGCAGAGCCGCCGTTAAATCGGCCAAGGACGACCTGAAGGCCAAGTCCAACGGCGCCATGAAAGACGTCAAAAAGAAGGTCGCCCCGAGAATTCCCAAGGTCGAGAGCGCGAGAACGAGATCGTCGTCGTCGTCATCGTCGTCTTCGGCGACGGACACGCGCGTAGGTAGTTATCGCGAGGTCGCGTCCGAGCGCATTCAGGGTGCGGTCATCCGCGGCCCCGAGGCCGCCATGCCGGAGAGGTCGACTCCCAGCGACGTAGAGCATTTATCTGAATCAGTTAGGGTTAAGAAAGTCTCTCGCATTCCACAAAAGATTAGTCCAGGGAAAGATACCGGCGGGGGGGAGGGCGGTCATGCGTCGACCGTCGCGTTAGACGATTCAGGATCGAGTTCAGGTTCGGTTTCGAGTAGATTAGAGACAGTATCTGTGGTAGGGCACCCCGAGCCTCACACACGGCACACCGTCACCACAGTCGTGACAAAGTCTGTGCGAACGACCCCACCACCACCCGGTCTCGCCGAGTTCAGTGACAGTAGAACCGAAGGTATCTTGCAATAATTGCGTTATCCATATCTCTCTCTTTCTATATATATATATATATATATACACATATATATATATATATATATATATATATATATATATATATATATATATATATA
>NW_022639469.1:2144533-2164062 GCF_010583005.1 Odontomachus brunneus
ATATATATATATATATATATATATATATATATATATATATATATATATATATAAATATACCAGCTGTGTGTAACATGATTAATGATTAAGTTGACGCTTTTCTGTAACTTCAGTTTTCTTTTGACTAGTTGTTCTCGTGACATCAGAGAGATAAAGAGTTTCATTTGCACCTTTGTCACCTCTATAATGAAAGCCTAACCACTCTTCTAATTTGATCAGTCATTTTGCAGTTCACTAATATTATCCCTGCGACTTCTCGAGTCGATCGAGGAGAGAAAAACACTCGAGATTCATACTCTACTGCTTGTTCCTGTTTCAGTTATCTGCATATTATTTTTGGATTTTTCTTTCTGTTACCGTATGTTGAATGGGTATATTGTTGATCGGAATGTGAGATGATTTTCTATTACATGAATATATTCATCCGTACATTCGTCGCATTCCATCGAGATGAAATAATCAGGAACAATTTGTTGCAGTATGAAGATTCAAAGAGACATCTAATTTAGTTCCCTCTTTCTCTTATTTCCTCTCTTTCGTTTTCACGTTACGCGAAGAGAGGAGTAAATAATATACCTGTGCACTAGATTTACTTATTTGCTGTACTTATTTTCAGTTTTCCGGTCTTAACAATAATTTTCTCGATAACATCTGTCTGATGCATGATTCCAGGTTTTTTGCGCTATTTTTTAAACGTCTTACTATTTACGGATATAATTTCTTTCGTACTTGTATACGTTGTCGAGAACGCCAGAGCCTTATTTTACCTCATTAATATGTAAAAGTGCATACGTATATACATACATATATGTATATATGTGTATAATTTCGTCATAACCATGTATCTCTCTTTCGTTTATAGCATAACATTATAGCGATCACGTGTTACGATTATGCGGTAATATGTCTCATTGAATTAACAGGAGTACCCACAACTAGCGAAGCATGAACCGAGGTATGCCATGCAGGGAAAAACATCATTCATCTAATCTTTGTTGAATCATTGCTTTCAATGTACGACTTGCCGATACCTGATGTAAACTCAATTTTCGACCCTATGACCTTTCAGACGTGACCGAAGAGGCTGCAAGGCGGGCACAAAACCTGGCGGAACAGGCGTTCACTTCGAGCAAAGCAGGTAACGTAACTTGTCTCAAGTAAAAAAGATAAATAAAGGAAAAACAAACAAATGTAAAGACTTCACGTAAAACGCGGATCACACCATCCGGTTCTCTCTTTCTCTCTCTTTCTGTCTGTCTCTCTCTCTCTCTCTATCTCTCTCTCTGTCTGTCTGTCTCTCTCGAAGAAATCAGTACGGTAGCAGACTCTGTTTTTTGGTGCCCTCATTTATATTTAGCTTTATCTTCCATAGTTAGCACCTGCCGACGCTTTCACACTAACTGATACTGTGCGCACGTCTCTTACTAAATAGTTACCAATCTCTTCCATCACCGATATATATACATATATATAATATATAAATATACATTTCTTTATATATATCGCAACGCGCGATGAAGAGAGAGACCGTTCTCGCGCGAGAGCTGCATTCGCGTTTCGTTGATCTCGAGATCAATTTGTTGTATATACATAGTCATAGATCCGTATTAATAGTCGTTATTTGATACTTGCTCCGGATGAGACACTCCGGACTTGAATTTAGAGGTTTGATGTGAGTTTTTTTATTTTTGTAATCGCTGAATCGCGATTACAAGTATAAATGTGTCACATAATTCAACTAAAATCTTGGATCTAACTCTAAATCTCTTGAGTATCTCACATGAAAAAGTTCCAAATGACAACTATTAATACGGATCTGAGATCCATGTTAATAGTCGTCAGTTGAAACTTGTCTCAAGTGAGACTACACTCGGATTTGAATGCAGAGTTTGATGTTTCAGTTGAATCGCGATTACAAATGTAACGTTGTATATATATTATATAACTCAAATCAAGAACTCAAATCGAATCCTACATTCAGATCTGGATATCTCACGTAGGATGAGTTTCAAGCAACTCCTATTAATATGGGCCATAGTGTACTTGAACAGAGTAGTCGTAGCCAGTTTTGACTCGCAGAATGTCTGGTAACTTATGATACAACCAGACCAGAAGGTAGCTTTCTTTCTGAAGAAGATTATAGTAAAGGATCTAGAAAATAGACTCGTTGATTCCTCGTGTAGTTCCCAAGAGGAAAGATGTTGTATCGTAGAAAGTAATTCTTGCAAGTAAGTCTTTTATCAGACTCCTCGTCGCGTTCATTGTCGCGTCGACGCACGCGCATCAATTAGTAACTCTCAAACGCAATTCCGGTTCTCTTCCACGGTACAGGTACGTTTTAGTAAGACTCAGGCGCCACGAATAAACACCGTTCTCTAATGAGTGTATACTTTTTTATTTCTTGACAAACAGACTAATCCTGTAATCGTGCGGTACCGTAACTAACAACAGCCCGGAAACTAAATATACGTGTACGCGGTAGTGTGCCGCGGTGCACGCGCACACGCATCACACGCCGAAGCGCATTCTCTTCCGAATCTCACCTGTGTGTCCTGACGCACCTTTGACCCGCTGCGTGCGTGCGTGTGTGCCTGCGTGCGCGCGTACGCACATGCGTGTGTTGTCCATCTGCGTGCCTACGTGCGCACGTGTGCACCGGCGCGAGTCTCTCTTAGTGTGTATGGCGCGTACACATACGTATGCGAGGCAGACACGCTGAATTCTGTCGGTCCAACTTTGGCAAGCTGGGCTAGAGTTGAGATTCTTAGTGTGTATCAATGTGCTTTATGTCCTCGTTCCTGTTCTTGTCCATGTCCTTTTGGATGGGTCAGGGCATGATTCGGCTGAGATTGATGGGACTGTAGAGAGGCATGCTACTTCTGCTCCATCAAAGCAACCTGTTCCCGCCCCGCGTCACTCCACCAAGCCGTCTACCAAAGCCGAGCTCCGCCTGGAGCTCGGTGACGCCTCACGAATACCGTCGCACGGCTCCAGCAAAGGTAAAACGCTCGAGCAGGAGGCGCACTCGCCGACCAAGAGCAGCCCGAAGAGCAAGATACCCGTGAAAGCGGCGAAGAGACAGTCCTCGGAGAGCGAAGAGCCTCCGATCGCCGACAAGATCGAAAGTTCCGACGCGATCATGAGATCCACCGTCATCGAGTCGTCGAGGAAGGAGCGCGCTGCTCCGAGAACGATCTCGCGGACCGTCCGTTGCATCACCAAGGAATACACGGACGGCGAACTCACGAAGGAGACGGTAGAGGAAACTGTGTCGCCCAATGACATGATTCAGACGGCCAGAACAGATCATGTGAGCGATGTCATCGACGGAATGGAAGTGACTCCATTGAAGGATGACAAAGTCGAACAGATACGAAGAACGACGACTACCACCGTGGCGACTAGTAGCGATCCATCGGTCGACCCCGAAAAGCTGGAGGAGCTATTAAAGACGGGTGGAGTCGTGGAGACGGTGAGAACCGTGACTCTCAGCGCGGAGGGCAGTGATCTGGAACCGATGACGCGCGAGGAGGTCGTAAAGAGGATAAACCTGGTCGCCAGCACCCTACCGAGCGAAATCTTCGACTTCGGCGACAAGTTCCCGGACTCCACCACCACCGGCGGCAGCACCACCACCACTACGATCAAGACTGACAGATCCATGGGCTCGGAAGGTATCATGCAGACAGTCACGACCGTGCAGCGCGTCACAATGGAGATGCCGGAGGTGGAGAGAACCGAGAAGGTGGTACGAACGGTGATCTCCTCCAGCAGCGGGGATGGCGACGGCAGCTACGAGGACGCTTTAAAGAGGAGCTTGGAAGAGCGGGTCGTAAAAGCAGAGGTTGGGGACACCGCCTCATGGGCAGCGGCGGCGGCTGCGACGACAGCTGCTGCTGCCGCCGCTGCTGGTCGGCCGCTGACGAAGGACGAAAAGTCTGAGATGGCCTGGGAGTTGTCGATGTCCAAGCCGCAGGAGGAACGGCCGGATCAGTGGGAAACTTCGCGTTTCTCCCAAGACACCTCGCCCGGCTCCGGCAACGGCGACGTTTACGCCGCTGCTAACAACAACAACAACGGCGGCGGCAACAACAATGTCAACAACAACAAGAACGGTAGCGCGAGACACGAGGTGCACAGCGACACCGATAGTGACGGTTCGCCGCAACCTAGAAGACGATCTCCGAGCAAGAGGCGTACGTTGGGCAGTTCCAGCGGGTCGGATGTAGCACTGCACGAAGGTGCGGAGCTGTCCCCGTTGGAGGACGACCAAGGTACCGCACTCTCACAGCTAAACCTTCTAAGTAAGCAATGTACATACCCCCCGCCCTCGCTCCCCCGCCACCCTCCAACCCCTCGCCCGTCCTACCCCGCTAACCGATCGTCACGGATAAACGGGCCCGTAAAAAAAGAGAAACAAATGCGATATATATGTTTGTATATTCTGTACAGACATACGGGTTGTTGCACATCGAGCTTTCGTTGTTGAAACCCCCGGCCTACCCTCGCACGCATCCACCCTCCTCTCTCACGCACTCTTCCCTTTTGACGTACTCTACCCGCTAGCCGCACGGTGACTCGAGAGCACACCACTGCTTCGACGACTTGTTTGATGTTCGCTCGGGTAGAGTGACCGGCTAATTTGACGTGTTTATTGGTGATGGGGCTTGTGATAACTTGTGATCGCTCCTTGAGCGACTGAGTCCTGGACGCTAAAACTAAAATTGGGTATTGGATGTATTGAGCATGTTCTAGGGAATTTGGGAGAGGTTCTTGTGCTGATTCGCAGCGCTGTCTTCATCTTGGCAGGACGAAGTTTCAGTTTTAATGAATTTAAAGTTTAAGTTTGCTTCAACTTGATTTATAAAGTTATTTTTTTTTTTTTTAATTTAATTTATTATAAAATTTAAAATCTAGGTTTGCTTTTTGATTTTATTTAAAGTTTAGTTTTCTAAATTTGATTTGAAGTTGAAACTTCAGTTCCTTTTAACGTGTCTTGCAACTGCTAAGATACGATAAAAAATTCTCTAAACGCTGACAGTTTGAAGTTGAAGCAACGACCTGCTGAAGCGAAGACCTCAGACTTTCCGGACGTTGTTGCTGGAAAGCGTCGGTTGCTTCCAGCAACAACCGCCGACGGGAATGATCTTGCACGGGAACTGCTGCATGACCTGTGGTCTTCGGCATAGTATGTGTTACATGTTTGTGTTTGCATGATAACGGCGGTAGGTCGCGCGTACAAAAGGGGCAGGGTGAAACGAGAAGGAAAAACAAAGCTTGTGAAGTGTTGTGGCACTTTCGTCATAGAGGACCGCGCGGAGATGCGCGGAAGTGCTCCCGTTCGCGGGCGCGCTGCGAGAGGATTATAACGTGTTACGGTGTTAATGGAATGGTCTCGATTGTAAGTGTTGCTTCGTCTTGGGGAAACTCGTGGAGTAAGCCTCGTTGTCCTTTGGGGGCAGAACGCTGTTTGGCGACGAGCTAACGTTGTTCTCCCTTGTCGTTGGTCTTGGCTACCGGATGGATGTATATGGAATCTTTTGTGATCAGGGGCTTCTGGGACTAGCATACTCTCATCGAGACTCACCCCGTGATCAGTCACGTGCGATCGTCACATCGCGCATCTGTCACATCGTCGAAGTCCGACGTTATTTTGAAAGTAAACGGAAGGACCGGAGGTGTATCTCGTTAACGCGACTTACGACGGTGGTGGTCGCGAATCGCGACTCGTGATCGATCGATCTCATTCCTCCGTGTCACATATTCGCTCCTCCACCAAAGGAGTAGAGAAAATAGCGACGTGTATACAACGTGACGAGATCATCTCGATAATCTCGACTCGAATCTCGGGACGGAATACGGCTATCCTACTTTCGGCTTGCTCATACTAATCACGGCGATGGAACATCATCCAGATCAATCAATCAAACAATCAATCAATCAATCAATCAATAAAAAGATCGGTGATTCATGGCAACTGATAATCTTTATAAGTGGCAGAAACGCACGGTACAGTACGGTCGGTTCGCTCAGGCGATGCGATAGAAGTGAAGACTAGGACGAAGACACCTGGTAGAACCAGCTGCGCGTGTTGGATGAGCATAGCCATGGCTGCGTTGGCGCTTCTAGTAGCACTTATACTTGTCCTGGAGCCACAAACGTTCCAACGTGTCATCTACACCCTGTCTAACAATGCCCCGAGGCAAGCCGGGTACGACCACCCTTTCACATTATATTTTTATATCTACTAAAAGTACTTTTAATGTTAAAGCGGCCAAGTGAAGCGCGACCGACGTCACGATGTCGTTCCAGCCTATTTTCCAGGGTAGAATTTTTGAGCTCTCGACTTGTATCCTCACTTGATATCTCGCCTCATCTTTGAAAGCGACACGACTCGAATGAGCGAGAGTTTCCAATGAATTTGAATAGTACAGTTGTGAATCAAGATTCGACCGTTCTGACGTTATCATAATTCGCATTAATAAAAAATATTAGTCGCATTATCTTTCTAAAATAATTAAGTACGTCGCTTTTGAAGAGGAGGCGCGATATTCAGTCGATATATATCGTCGATTGACATGGATGATGTCGAAGTTTCGTTACTTCCACGAACGATCGTGATGTTAATTATGATATTAATGATGATTGATATTAATTACGAAGTATGCAATGTCCCAGAGACACACGACACTATTGACAAGAAAATTCACGGACCGCGGTATTCACCGTATTCCGAGTCTCCGTATTCAATCTCCGAGTCTGTTGTGGGTGAGCATTTGCAAAGCTGTGGATATCTTATTCGTCAATGAATCACGTGGAAAGAGTGCAGAGTGCAGATTTATCTTGATCGCAGGGAGTGGCACGACGCTTCTAGTGATTTTCGCAAACAAAATGGCGAGGACTGTGATGGTTCTGTCAAACAAAAGTGCTTCCGTCTTGCGCAAACACACGCATATACAATAGTCAATAGAAGAAACGTTGCGATATTTTCTGTTTTTCTTAATGAATTGCGCAACGTATCCATATCCAAAAATTTGAATCACCTAAATATCTGGCAAAGTAGGAACAAACCAGAAATTCCGTTTGATGTTACTAGAATTCTGTTGAAATTGATAAAATTTCTGATTAACCAGAACTTGCATCTATTCAAATTAACGAGAAATCTTGTTAATTTGAACAGAATTCTGATAGATTCAACCGAATTTTTCTATTTCATAAATTTCATCAGACATTTAGTTAATCTATTTTCTTGCAGAAGATAAATATTCCCATTGCATATCGCATGTATTACAAGATTCATCGAGGCAAAAGTATACCAAACTTTCTTCTGTCGACTGTATTACACACACACATATATAGGATTGCTCTCGATATCGAAGATACCTCATGTATATCTGACACGATGAAAGCCCGCTGATTTACCGTCACGAGGACAGATAACTCTGAAAACGCGAGCGCGGGAAGCTCGCTCCGCAAGCTTTCTTTTTTCTGAAGCTCGTCCAGTTTGTATGCGCTCTCTGCATGAATTCTTGTTTTTTATAATGACACCCCTGCATGACCGCATCTCTGCATCATCTTACCGAACTTAAGTTTGCGTTCTTCGCAGCTGTCCTCCGCGCAGAGGAGGCACGACGATCCTCCTTGCGGTGATCTTTCTTGGGAAAGACACCTAGTTGCACGAAACACTCTTCGCATCGAAACAACCTCCTATAGACTCCTCCCCTCCTCTTTTATTTTCTTCTTTTCCAATATTCTTCTTTTCTCTACTTGTTTCTTTCAGTTTATCGAGCATCCTGATAGTTCACCTTTACCCCTCTAGCTCTCTCTCTCTCTTTCTCTCTGTCTCTATCTATCTGTATCTCTCTTCTGACAATAAGCAACTCAAGATAAAGCTAAAGTGTAGAGGGACCAACAATCGTGTTTTCTTAGTCACGTTAGGATTGTTAGGCGAATCGTCATGTAAGTAATCTTTACGCATATATGTATATGTACGTATCATAAATGTGTAAGCACACACGAGTCTTACGAGAATGGCTTACTTCGAATCTGGTCGATATGTACGGATGAGTATCACGACTACTTCCCAAACGGCACCAGTTAACTCTCTCTCTTGCGCTATGCTGCAACAAAGAGCGAGTTGTGTTGCACCGAGCGACTCATACTTGCAGCTTCTTAACGAACCCCTTGCCTCTTATCTTCCCTTCTCTGACCTCGCGAGACTGTTAATGCGTACGTCACGGAGGACGAACGACAAAATCGAAACCTGGAGAAACAGTTCCTGCGAATTCGATGCTGCAATCGATATGTTGTATTTCCATAAATAGTTATATTAATATATATAATTTATATACATATAAATATATACATATTATATACATATAAATATATAAAAAAATATATGTAAGTATATATATATATTTATTATATATAAATGTTAATATTATTGTTTAATATTTAATTAAACGATAATATTTATATCATTGATCTCACATAATCGTGTTTTATATTTGTATAAAGTGTATTTGCATTGAATGTAAATGTATTTATACAAATATATTATGATTTATTTTATATTTGATAGACAAATAAAGCGATAGTCACACAATCAATAATTAATAATTGTATTATCAATAATAATTGTATACAAATAATTATAATTAATAGTGCAATTTTTGGTATCTGCAGCATTGAACTCACTTGAATCTCAGGGACTAAGAAATTGAAGTGGAAGACACAAATCGCCAAATGGCGATCGTTCCCTGCCACTTCTCCCTCTGACTCTTCGAGTCTACGATCGTTCTTCCGACTGACGACTCGTGTCCAAAAGACAAATGCAGTTTTCACGGCCAAGACAGATCCTCGAACGCGCGAGTTTTCTCACGCGATTCACAGAACTCCCTTCCCGTCGACGTGCCACGGAAGCGAGGGTGCGACTGACTCAAGCGCAACGACTTCGTGTCGTCGCCCCGAGCGACTCCGGGTCCACAGAGAGACGCATTAACGTTCTTCTCGCACGCGAGAGCTAATGTTACATCGAGAACTCGCGGTTAATACCCCTCCAGCACTACCTGATCGTTCGTCTAACAATACTAACTGGATGTAGTTAGTACAGACCTCGTGCAAAGTGGTCGTGAAATCTGAACGGAGCGGTTTGCAGAACTACGGTCAAAACCAAGAGGGTAGACCGGGAATCGCGATGGAGAATCGTAGAAAGGAGTGATCGCGAGATGGATATCTCCCTCGTGTCCTCGCGGAACTTCCGTTTCGCGCGAGTTGCCGGATCGCCGGACCTCCTCTCTTACGAGTTCACTCCGGGAGACACTCTTTTCACTTGAGAGAGATGAATGTGCATATTTATTTATTTATCTGTTTGTCGTCCGTGCAATATGGTGCATCGATGTGGTGCACTTTGCGGGATGAAGACTCTTCCGATTTCTCGCTGCAAAATTCTTTACAATCTGAATCACTTGTTCTCACTGGCGAACCATTGGCGTCTCGCCTCGAGCATCTCAGGCGATGATGTTCATTTTTTTTTTCTATTTTTCAAAATTCACACACTCTCTGGACGTGTTCGAATCCGCAATTCAATCCGAGCTGTCCAATCGAACCACTTTGAGTTTTTACCGTAGTATACTTCTTCTGTTGTATCGAGAACGTTGAGTACTTATATATCTCTTACGACTAACTGCTAAAATGCTTTGTTCAGCGGCTTTTTTATCAGCGCTTCACACGAGCTCGCTGCGCGCAGCACAATCATACTGAGAAGTATGTACAGCGATACTGCTCAGTAATAACATGATCGTAATCGATTAACTGCAGGACTACGAGCGAACTCTTGTCGTTTGTCTCGAGAGCGCTGTTATACGATCGATGCTGTTTTCCTATGAAACGTAGCTTCGATTACTGACGAAAGTCCAAACGATAAGATAATCTTCTGGTCTCGTGTCTCAACGAGATCAAAAATACTGTGTAAGCCCTAAATAGAAATGTCAAGGTCGTTTGAACAGAAAATCGTATTTTCTACTTTAGAAAAATTATCCGATGAAAGATTAACAAACGGATATTTCAGATCAAGGTACTGATCAATTTTTATATCCGCTCAAGAAACATCCGATGAAAGATGTCGATTCTTTGGACGATTTATCTGAAATGCCATTATGGACAGAAATATTCGATTAAATTTAATTGGATATAAAAATTGATCGGGAAGTATCCGCTTGTCAGTTCTCTTACGGTAAACTTTGACGATAAAATCGATCCATCAGACTCTTCCACTATTTAGGGTTCAAAAGCAGTACCCAACTACTCAGTAAATATCAACCATTAGCAACATTACAACAATATTATAATTTCCTACTTAATAATTTTTAATTGTAACATAAACAGGTGCAACAGTTACATTATTGAGTGAGAAGTTATAACATTGATGTGATGTTGCTGTTCATGCTGATGTAATTTACTGCTGGTATTTACTGGGCACTCGTTATCTTCTCGTCTAATGGGAATATACGGGATATCCGGGGTAAATCGTCGAACAACTGACGAAGAGTCAGGAGTGCCGCGATTCTCTCTCGGATAGTCGGTATAATAAGTCCCATTTGTCGTTGTTATTATACGACACGTGATTGAAGACATAGGAATTCGGCCGAGTTTGACAATTTACAGCTTGCTGTAGCACTCGTATCAAAGTAATTAGTATCACAGTATATGAGAAAATGAGTATCGTAGATGCAGTAAAGAGTTGTACAAGGAACGTCGGAGTCACGCGAGACATATATCTTCCGTGATTGACGCGCGAAAGTCACGAAAGAAAAAAAAACGAAAAAAAAAGAGAGAAGAAGAAACAAAAAACAGAAAAGGGAGATGCCGCGTGAATTGTAAGGAAAGTGATTGCATATAGTTTTGGCTGGTTGAGTGAAAATGCGTATTATATATATATATATATATATTATATATTATGTATCGTCAAATGTTTAGAGCGATGTTGTAACTTTTTTTATATGTGTCTAGTATTATCCCCTTGTTTTGGGCATGATGTACAATTGAGAGATATATATACGATTCGTACTTGTTTTCTATGTAAAGCAGCAGCAAAAAATAGCGAAATCCGCCGCGACGCGGAGGCTCACGCAAGGTGTTTGATTTGTTTTTGTTTGTTGTACAGAATCTGACTTTTTGCAACATAGCGAGCCATCCTTCATGGAAACGACAACGATCGAGGTGGATCCTCTCACGCAGGAAAGGTATATATACGATTTTAATATATTGAGTCGGTCAAACAATTCAGTTCGATATTTTGAATGAGATTTAACTTTATTGCACTCAAGGGAAAGAATAAATTGTTCATCTCAACCAAGTAATCTATAAAAAAAACTGTAAAAATATAATTTATTACTATATATGTAATAATACTTTATATCTTTAACAGCGCCAATGCGCGTATAATGCGCATTTAATGCAGTTGAATGCGCATTAGCGCTTCTTGGGATAATAATTAGATCTTTAATAATTATTTTATAATTTATAAGATACTTATCATGATATCATTATACAATACATAGACATTGTATTAATATTGTTGCCTGTATTACATATGTGTGTGAAACTCGAGCCGAATTTTTTGATTGGCCCACTATATTTATTTATAACACGCTGAAGGCAAGTATATCAAGTAGTAGCATTAGAGTTTTCCTCCCTTTTTTTATTTCTCGACGTATAATATTATACGATTATCAAGCAAATTTGTTTGAAATCGCACTATCGCACAGACCTCGAAATCCAAAAGCAAAAGTACCGTCAAGTTCATTTCTCCTTCACATATACATACCTGAAGACTCCAGGCGGCGGTACGATGTGTAAGGAACAGTAAACACAAAAGACAAGGAAACGAGATAAATGTAATCTCAAGGGAGTCGTCTTTTGCAGTATAACGACGACCACGCGAACGGAGACAAGAACAATATCGTCCACGGGAGCCGGCGGAACGGACGAGCTGCGAGAATCTATGCAGAAGATCATGGATACGTTCATGACGGAGGAGAAGAAGGACCACTAAGAGCGGGACAACCAACTACTCCTCGAGGAAGAATCGTGAAAGAAGAGAAATGGGAAGGAGGAAAGAGAGAGAGAGATACAGAGGAGAAATCGCCGAGCGGTCTCTCGACGCGGATTCGCCGCGTTGATCACAAAATCGACGCTTCAGAACGAAGCCATCGGCTCTCGTGAGGCTCGACGCGTCCTCGGGTGTCGAATGACGACGAGTTCTCGATTTCCACACACCTGTAGAGAGCCGCGGGGCGCAAGAACTCACACGACGTCCCAGAGTGTCCTGAGTCGTCGTGCGCGCGCGCGCGTATCTTCGCGGGGACAGACGACGTCCTCGTCTCCGGGGCTACACCAAGCATGCACGGACTTTTAACTACCACGCTCTCTCATGGCCTATGCTTCGGATTTGCTTGCCTTTCCGTTCCGCTCAGTTGCCTTACACTCTTTGCGTTCTTCAATCTCGCGCGATCAATCGACGATGATGACGATAATGATGATGATGATGATGTTGTGTATTGTCGTTGCTAGTCCGACTAGCCGATCCGCGCTAGTCTTCACTATGCCAACCCGTCCATGTACAACGCCTTTCTCGTGTTGTTCGAAGTTAAATGCGAATTGGAAGAGAGGGAAAGAGGAAGGGAAAGAGAAAAGGAAGGAAAGACAGGCGAACGTGGAGAGACGAGACGAAGGCAATGAGAATAGGAAAATATTAGAAAGAAGATGTGTGAACAAGACGGGAGTGCACAGGATAAAGGATCGTCTCGAGCGAACGATCTGTCGATATCACCGATCGTTTTAAACTAGTAAGATTCTCGCGATAATAGTCCGTTTAAGCTTTAGGATGGTTGTATATCTCTATCCGCGCAATACATCGCTTAATAGGTCGGCAATATATATATATAAAAAAAAAAATATATATATATATATATATAAATATATATTTCATTAACATACTTTCGACGATGGACAATTGACGAAGTTTCTGAGAGGGAATGGGGAAAGTTTCTCGCTGTTATTCGACTCAATCGCGAGTCCGCGCACAATAAAAATAAAGGGGGGGGGAGGGGATGGAAAGAAAAAATACTGAAACTAGCCGCTCACGTTGATTTGATTAACAGCGAGAGATAAATGTTTTTATGCATCGGGATATAATGTAAATTTAACTTGTTTAAAAAAAGGATATTTCCTAACAGTTTTTAATTGTATATATAATAAGTTTTTAGCGTATAACTTATATAAATGTACTATGGATACGATTGTAATAATTATAAGATTCTAACAGGAATATTTTATTTACATAGCGGGCCCCCTGAATAAGAAGGAGAAAAGAACTCGTTACGCTCGTTAATTTGTAATAAGGTCGGGTGAGTTTCGACGTCGTCAGTGTTGTGTCATCCACGTGAATCAACGTGAATTAGTAGTAGAGAGCGGAGTGGCGGACGATGCGGAGATTATGTTGTTCGAAATTTTAACGATTCGTTCTCAATATATCCTAAGCGGTGTTAGCTTTCAGTGTATGACACAATTTTAATGAGCACAGAAAGAGAAGGGGAAGGGGGATCATATAATATATATGTATATATATATCGCATTATCGGAACATACATATATATATATATATATGTGTGTGTGTCCAATATATATATGTATGTATACACTATATGAAGACACACACAAAAAAATTTAAATAAGGTATTCTATTAATGTATGATACATTGAAAGATATATAATGATTATGCATCTGAAGTTTATAAATTATTATATCTATGATGACTGTTATACTACGTTTAATAGACTTGCCTAGAGCCTATCTGACCTAAGGACCAAAGGCACAATCACACGCGCATCAAAATAAAATAATATGCTCCCATGTATTGTCGTAACATTTAGTATATAGTTCATTATTACGAATCGGCCGCGACGCGCTGGCACCTCAATGCTGTCGTCGACGATGCCCGCGCACTTCGTGCTTTCAATCGCGTTCAAAGGGAATATTTTCTACGCGATGTATGTATCTTGTTATACATTGTATTACAATGCGACATGGCTGTTATGCATACAAACGATACGCGCATATATTCTTCGTGCAACAACAATACACTTGGTATTGTTTTATGCTGCTGGTATTTATATATATATATATATATATATATATATATATATATATATATATATGTATTTTAGACATTTATATTGTCTAGTTTGCGTGTGTAATATCATCTCGACGACGCCGCCACCGCCGCCACTATCACCGTTCACCGTCGTCGTCGTTAAAGCATTGATGCACCAATCGTCCGGTCGACGCTTTATATCTCACATACTTTTGTACAACCTGATTTTCGCGGACAACGTGACACGTGAAAGCAGCCAAGAGCATTTCTCTCTGTACTCTATAATTACGTGTCCCTCTCCTTAATACTATAATAGCATTAAAATTACTACAATGGCATTGCATGGCGTCAAGATATCAAAAAAGGAAAAAAAACGAAAGAGACTATAATTTACTATATAATATTGTGTGATAGAACTATCAGCGGCATAATAAATAAAATGTTGCATCAGAATCACGATGTTCTCTACAGTAGAAGGGCGAAGGCGCGCCGGAAAAAAAGAGGGAGGGAGAGAGTGAGGACGCTCGTCCCACTCTTTCGCTCGTATATTTCACCTTCGATTACTATGTATCAGGTCCAGCCGAGGCTTTTTTCATATGTATCTCACGTGAGAAAAGTTTCAACCAACGACTAGACCTATCTAAATATTAAGGTAAGATATGAAATCTCGTTTATATATAATTATGTTATATTGTCTTAAGAGAAAAGGAAATAGCAAACACATCGGAACATTTAAATCCGTTTAGATCTAGAAACAATCTAGCGTTACCACACGATTTTGTAACTCTTAACGATAACACATTGTCGTTAAGAGTTACAGAATCGTAATGCAGCGACGTTACGAGAGCTGGCAAAATAACGGTATCTTATCGACGCTCTTCAACGTGGCATTCCCGAGTAGAGTTGTAGGAAAAGGACATTTGGATACGCACGGTAAGTACTTGACCATTACGACTCATTAAACGTACATAATTCTTTATTCATCGTAATGGAGAAATCAAGTTTACGGTTAATTTATAACTTATTGTTCTGCTTAATTAATTATATAATCGATCGAAACAACGGCATTACACCTTAGATTTTCTCGTTAATACAAATACAATTGAGAGAACTTGTTTTTCATTTCTTTTCCCTTCGTCGTTAACGGCGCATCTGTAGACGGTACTTTATATATTCACACAAAGTGACATTCTACGCAAGACGACGACAACAATGGACAACATATTCCGAACGATTGCACTATTACGCAGCGAAACGTATGTCCCGAGGATCACTCTCGCGTTATTCATCGCAATGCGAGATCTCCACATTGTCATTAATCGCAATACCGGTAAAACAACATCGAAACGATAGAAAAAACGAGTAAGATCTACGATCCACGCGTTAACTTTTTACAGCAATCCTCTTGGTAATTCCAAAATCCCACTAACGTAAGAGACAGATCTAATTACACACATATGTCCTAACGGACATTTTAGGCTGTGTTTCAAAATTACTGATAGCGCTGAAAATCTATAATGCCTATAGCTTTCCAATGCTGGCAGTGAATTTTAGAATACAGCCTTAGTGAAACATTAAAGTATGTAAAATTGTGTTTACTATGATATACATGATGATACTTATATTTTTTGTTTAAATAGTGGCGTACATGTATATCGTTTTTGTTTATTGTAGTGGATATGCAAATAAAAAAACAAATTTTATCTATCAATTTATGTATAAATATAAAAAAAAAACTATACTCTCTCTCATATATATAAATATATATATATATATATATATATATATGTGGTATATTATTTTGCAACAAAAACGTTTCTATTCTATTTGAGATTAATGTGAAATTTCTTATACTATAATGTAATTTTGTTCCACTACCAGAAAATTTTTGTCTATAAAATTTTATAAATATCACAATCCACTACAACTTTAAAACGGAGCACAGTGTTACCCATTAACTGATAATTTATTTATAGACACGGGAAGATATATGGACTATTTGATAAGGGAAAAATTTGATGTGTAATTACGTCTCATAAAATGAATAGTTGTCCTCATGCATTTTATGTGGTGATGTATTTTATTCATAATAATAATAATTTTATTATTATTATACTGTAGGTCATCAGATCTGTAAACACAATAATATATTATATTTTATCATTATTAAATTAGCATGAAATTAATCAGTTTAATAGAAATTTTGAGATGTTTAATAGTTAATAATAGCTAATTATACTATATGTCAATATAAAATCCTATAGAAGTAAAATCTAAAGAAGTTAAAGAATACAAGTTAATTATAGTGATAAAAAAGAACTTATACAAAAATAATTTCAGGAAAGGTATATGCAAACTTACATTGTCAACATCATCTTCATCATCATTACTAATTTCATCACCAAATTCAATATCTTCATCGAGTCCATCTTCCACAAAGGTGACTGTATCGTTGATTCGTACTGAAAGAAATAAAAATTCTGTATTAGTTCAAAACAATACAAATATAAATTATATCACAAAGAAATTCTTGATGTAAACTCTACTGAACCATATATTCCATAATTTCAATTACAATGCTCATGTAATATAATATCACTTACCGGTCTCTGGGAATTCACCATAAGTTTTCAGATTACGTGCTTCATCAGATGTGTATTTCAATATAACATCTGCCTTGGCATCTTGATAATCTCTCAGCCCAATTAATATGATGTCTCCTTGATTTATCCAGACCTTCTTACGCAGCTTTCCTCTGATGTGACATAATCGTTTGACACCATCAAAACACATTGCCTCTAGCCTACCGTTACCCAGCATTTTTGTAACTTGAGCATATTCTGCATAGAATAAACAGTATCAAATTATTTCTATATATGTATATATATATAGTATCTGATACACAATATCGTGAAGGTAGAATACATTCTGAGCATAAAAACTTGAGTTTGCAAACAACCACGTAAAATCTCGAAATAATAATAAAAGATTGATAAGATCTCGCGCTTGTGGAGCTCAACTCAACATTGCGCATTTTGGTTCGCGCAATTTTCATTTTTTAATATCTCAAAATTTCATGATTGTTCGCAAACTGTCAGGGATTTTCGTGCTCAGGCGCAACGTCAGACATACAACGTGTCGTATTCTCCAAACTGAGATTCTTACCTTGTCCATCTTCCTTGAACACCAATTCTCTCTTCTCAGTTTCATTTTCATTCTTTCCCCTTCTCCTGTTTTTACCTCCCTTTCCTATGAAAAAAAGAACAAATTTCGCGATAACGCTCGATGTAGATCGCGAAAACGAGTATCGGTCCAAAAAGAACTTAACATTATAAACACAAAAAAAAGAGATAACGTCAAAGTTTGGTATTGCAAGGTTAGGTTAGGTCAACTTGAACCACATTGCAGAACACAAAACGTAACAATCATTTCTTAACAAAATAATCGTGCAGTTTAAACGGGAAAGACTAATACTGAAACTACTCGTCGTACTGACCTTTATTCTTTGGCATTGTGCTCTAACAGTATTCTCAAACGATAAATATACAAATGGTACAGCAAAAAAGCACGAGGACCAGCGACACACCAAGCTGCTAACAGAGACCGACGACTGTGGATTATTAACGATGAGAAAACAGCTAGTCGCTTTCTCGACACTGGTGCCTAGCCAACAAACGTTCCCGTTATTTTTAATGGCCACGTAGATGTGCAGTCGACGAAAAGATTTATGAAGATTTTCGATTTAACAACTTAATTGTCTGGAAAGTGACTGGTCTCACCTCGATGGCGGATAAGAACGGCATGTACTTCCTCTCGACTCACCACGATCCACCTCGACCTCATTCGTTTTATCGGGTCTAGCAAAAAGACCTCTTAATTCGAAATGTAGTTCTAATGGCTCCTGCACACAGGAGCACGGTAATGCTTGCCGCACGGCGGAAGTTCGCGCGACAGCCAATCAATATGCTGCTTTCTGTAATAACTTTTTAGCTCTTGCGGAAAAACAACATATTGATTGGCTGTCGCGCGGTAAAAGTTCGCGCGACAACCAATCAATATGCTGCTTTCCGTAATAACCTTCTAGCTCTTACGGAAAAACAACATATTGATTGGCTGTTACGCGGACTTCCGCTGCGCGGCAAGCATTATCGCATCCTATGTGCAGGAGCCATAAAATCTTCCGCTACGAATTGCTAGGGAACGGTGCACTTGGACACGGTGCATTTGGATACAGCCAATCACAGCACCGTGTGATTAGAGACATTTGTAGGGTCCCTTGGAACAGCGACTTGTAATTGGACTGTGTCCAATTGCCCCGTGTCCAACTGATATACACCCGAATTGCTACTGGGTTTTCCAATTGCTTATGCAGGATTCACACCGCATCCGATGTTTGATATCCAATAGGAGAACAGCTTTCTAATATAGAATTCTATTCTTCATCAGAAAGCTATTGGCCTGACTTACATCGTGTACTTAATACGCCTACTAAATAATAACTTATTAGATAATCTTAATATCGACAATGCATATCAATGGCGACGCATTCAATCAATACAATACGTCTTGTTGATGAGTATTATACTAGCTTAATATACCGTTGTTTATATATATCATCGATATTAAGATTATCTAATAGAAAGTTACTATTTAGTACACATATCAAGTGCACGATGTAAACTAATAGCTCCTGCACACAGGACGCGGTAATGCTTGCCGCGCAGCGGAAGTTCGCGCGACAGCCAATCAATATGCTGCTTTCCGTAATAACCTTCTAGCTCTAAAGGCTATCGCACACAAATTGACATAACTGCATATGCATAGCATAAGATCGTATGAACCAATGAGCATCGAATATTAAGCATCGAACACCAATATGGCAACTTAATACTCGATGCTCATTGGTACATACGATCTTATGCTATGCATATGCAGTTATGTCAATTTTTGTGCGATAGCCCTTAGGGTGCCGTCCCATTGAGCACGAATCGGAACGCCGGATCGGATTTCTTACTATAATGAGCGTTCCGTTCTCTAGTTCCGTTCCGTAAAAGTTTCCTCTACTAGTCCCATGTAGCAAAAGCGGAACGGAATGGCGCGTCGGTCGCAAATAAATATGTTTAATTCGTCAATATTTCGTTATTTTGACGCGACAGAATTAATTATATACATAATTTATGCAATTATCTTGCCGATAACATTGTCATGAATATTCTGAAATATTTAATTGAAGAGTGAAATATATTTTATAACTAGAAATCCATTCCGTTTTTGCTACATTGGTAGAGGAAACTTTTACGGAACGGAACTAGAGAACGGAACGCTCATTATAGTAAGAAATCCGATCCGGCGTTCCGATCCGTGCTCAATGGG
>NW_022639469.1:2164164-2184205 GCF_010583005.1 Odontomachus brunneus
TGGGCGCATTCAGTAGAAAAAGCGCTCAGTGAGCAATCAACGATTATTGGTTCTTGCTATTAGATCCCTAAATCTAGACCAATTACATTGACAAATTACTCAACTGTTGTGCAACTGTGAGTCTGCTGAATGCAGCCAATGGGACGGCACTCTAATGGCGTAGAGTCACTCACAGGAAAAGTGTGCTCAGCCAAACATTAGCTGCATTCAGTAGACTCAACAGTTGTACAACAGTTGAGTAATTTGTCAATGTAATTGGTCTAGATTTAGGGATCTAATAGCAAGAACCAATAATCGTTGATTGCTCACTGAGCGCTTTTTCTACTGAATGCGCCCATTGAAACTGAAACTGAAACTTCGCTATACACACACATCGCTTCTCGGCACTATGTGCTAAGATCAAAAGTGTATTGAAGTCTTTCGCTATACACACATCACATGAAATTGTATAATATAAAATGTGTGTAACCTCATGTGAAAAATTTAAATAGAGCAGTTTAAGCAGTTATACACATCCCTTTGATAATAAAAAACGTTATGTAATTGACTTTTAAATCACTTTTTAAGAAATATTTCATTACCATGTTTAAAGCCACATTTAATATTGTTAGGAGATCTCTGTATAACAATGCACGTACACTTTATTGCTTACCAATAAATTTTACATACAATAACAGTACTAAATCATATAGTGTACAAAATCATTGCAACTTATATATAGCAAAAAGATTCAAGTCTAGCAATAAAAATAAGGTATAGAACTTATAATTGATATATATAAAATTGTCCAAATATCTCTTATTTTTGTCGTAGTAAAAATATCACTTTTTAAATATAGAGGAAACAGAGTCAGAATCAAGAATCTTTTAATGAAGAGGAAGATATTGTGGAAGAAGAAGCACCTGCTGGTTCAAAAATCATAACAATAAATATCCAGTCTATTCGTTTGGATGCCATTTCCAAAATTGCATTTGGATTGTCGCGCAAGTATGCCTGATTTAATTCTATCTAATATAAGATTAGAACATATATCATGTTTACTGTGACAGTGTTATTTTTGTATTTGTATTTGCATATATCAGAATTAGTATTTTATCCTGATATATATATATACCATATATTTCTATCTTTACTTTTAGTAAAATAGAAGAAGTATTTTATGCAAGTAAAATTCGTTTGAATGAACAGAAAGTATTTAAAAAATCTAAAGAGGTAAGTTTATGCATTTGCAGTTAAATTAATGTAATCTTTTAAATATCTTTATGAAAATATTATTTTATATTATTAACATAATATAAAAATGTTATTATAGCTGGATATAGGAGATCAAGTTGACTTAATCCTACATCGAAGTGAGAATAACTCTTCTTTCCTAGTTATACATAGAATCATAATTTTATCAATGGTTCCTTCAGATAATAATATAAAAATAAAAATATCCAGAGATAGAAATTTACTAATTGAAAATTACAAGGACCCATGGTTATCTGAATAGTTTTTGATATGCCGTTAATAAGCAATGTATTTAATAAGCAATGTATATATACTAATAAAAATATTAAGATATTTTGATAAATATAAAAAAAAGAAATATTGCACCCTAAACTTATTTACATATTTTACACATTTTATTTTCAAGTGTCTATAAGGATTTATAGGAAAAAATTCATTTTATATTAAAATTTATCTAAAATTGTAAAGCATTTAAATATCTTTTTTCTCTATTATATAGTTATTTTATTAAATATTCTATTTTTGCTGTGTAATTTGTTTTGCTGTGTCAGGAAATGGTTCATTAATTACTCCTAATTCTTGTAGTAGTTCTTCCTTAGATTGAAAATAATCTTTGTACCACATAATGTGATTGATTTTTTCTTGAATCGTCATATATGGGTTCTTGGAGAGTCCCACACACACCAATTCCATAAAATGACGTACGGGACCTGATGTAGGACACCATCCTTTCAAATAACGTTCCGTAAAGACATGCTCGGAGAAATGAATATTTTGTTCTTCCATTCCTGAAAATGGCATAAATGAGATGTTGTGTCGAGCATTGCGAATATTGGGGGAAAAAATGCAATGTTGCACGATATATAAATACCTTGCTCATTGTCGATCGGAAACTTCCATAATTTTTCTTGCTCCGTCCAAAGAATCATTTCTTGAAAAATGTTGGCAGGCGTATAAGTTGTGAGTGCTTTTAATTCTCTTTGCTCTAACGCTGCCCATGTTTTTAATTCAGGCATATCTGGTAAAACATCGCCTATATTTTCAAAGATCTTACTAGGTGCTCCATTCCATAAATTGATGTCTTGTCTATTATAAGAAAATTAAATCAAAATAATTAGAATATCTCATAGATTATAAGTACAAAAATGTATAATCGGAATATTATAAATTATTTAATTTATGACACAGAATATTTATAATAATATTCCATGATATATACTTAGAGGCAGATTTCTTCATATAATTCTGCGATTGCTGCACAGATGTTTTAGCTTGCTTTTTGTAATCCTGTAAAAGGACTTGTACAACAGACTTCTTTTTTGAGTGTCTTTTGGATGTGTCTTCCTCAATTTGTTTCTTATCCTTTGACAATTGTTCAGATCTTGCATATTGCTGCACAGATGTTTTAGCTTGCTTTTGGTAATCCTGTAAAAGGGCTTGTATAACAGACTTCTTTTCTGAGTGTCTTTTGGATGTGTCTTCCTCAATTTGTTTCTTATCCTTTAACAATTGTTCAGATCTTGCATATTGCTTCGATTTTCTATAATTAAATAGGAAAAAAGTATTTTAATAAATCTCTAAGATATTAACGTTCAATGAGTTATGAAAAATATGTATTTCATGTTAAATATATAATTATTTACATACATATATTCCATTAAGTTTACGTCGTTTTTGGCGCTATTCGTGTGACTTTTCAGTTGTTCGTCTTTTTTCCTTACTTCAGTTTTATCCTTATAAAATTTCTGAAGTAAATCCGACGTGATCTCGGCTTTGTTTCCACCAAGTTTGTCAGCCACATCTTCAGCTGCTTTTACTAATCGATTTTCTGCATAAAACATTAAAATACATAATTTATTATGTATCAAGATTTATATATCCTAATATTTTTGTAATTATTATTATATCACGTTACCATAAGACATAGGTTTAATTTTCCTTGACATCTCTTTTTTAGGCTGTATAGCAACTTTGATGGTTTTTTCTAGTTTCCTTGCCTAAACATAACAATGTTAAATTCATTAACTTTCAATTTCCTCTGAGAAATATTGCTTTTGTTGCTACTTTTATTAACACTTCATTTCAAGACAACTTTACCTTTAACATGTTATTTACAAAATCATTTAAATCAATGCTTCCAGTGCCTGCTATTGTTGTTGTTGTACTTTTCTAAGCAAAACAGAACATTTTTGAAATAGTTCTAAAATAAGATATAGGATATAATTCAAAAAACACATAAAAGAGTTTTTACCATTTCTGTTGAAGAAATTGCAGGTGTGTCTTTAATTGTTTTCAAAGTTTTAGTCTGAAAATAAAAAAATAAAACTTAATTGAAAGAAAAAAATAAAACTTAAATGAAACTTAATTAATACTTCACTATCACATACATATATAAATTAGAATATAAAATATCCTAGACATGATGAATAATTAAAATAATCAAATATGCTTATAGTTTACTTTTATCATATTATTTAAAAAGCTTCCTAGATTATCTTTGCTATCTGGTATTGTAGGATTTGTGCTTCCCGCAGAAGACAATTTGCTCTTGGCAAGGTTCCTCTGTTTCACTTTCTCAGTATCAGAATCAGAATCTGAAGAATCTGAGGAATCTGATGAGGAACACAATCTCATACTAATATTTAGCCATTGCGATAACACTCCACTGGAAGGTCTTATGTTATATCTACAAAATATACATTTAATACAATACAAAAATAAAATATAATAAATAATAATTTAATTATAATATATTAATATATAAATACTACATATTTTTTCAGAAACAAAATTTCGTCATTTGTAAGTGTACTTACTTCGATACTATATATATGGGTAACATATTTGTAAATAATTAATACAAAATGATTATGTCACTTTAAGTATATGAAATATTACACCCTCTGCAAAACTGAATGAGTATAAATTAAACTAATAACAATTGCGAATTAATGACACTGATGGCCACACTAATGTCATATATTTATGCAAGATGATCGTTAATTTGTATTTAGTTTAAAAGACATACATTCTCTCATAAATATAACTCTACATAACCTAAATTCAAGGGTCTACAGAAGCCAAAGGCAAATCCTCATTAAAGGGTAAACTTATTATGGCTCCTGCACACAGGACGCGGTAATGCTTGCCGCGCGGCAGAAGTTCGCGCGACAGCCAATCAATCAATCAATATGTTGTTTTTCCGTAAGAGCTAGAAGCTTATTACGGAAAGCAGCATATTGATTGGCTGTCGCGCGAACTTCTGCCGCGCGGCAAGCATTACCACGTCCTGTGTGCAGGAGCCATTAGACTGCACCTGCGTTGAACATTAAGGCTAGTTTTATGTCGTTTGTGCATATCGGAACCAGTCAATGGTCCAATGAGAAAAACTCGTTTATGGAAAATACACTTTCTCATTGGATCATCAACTACATTCCGACATACGACTCCAACAGATAACGTATTGTAGAACCGGCATAAAAACCCCCTCTCCTTCTTTCTATTACAACTCAACTGGCACTATCGAAGAGCAAGCGTGCTCTTTTTACCGTCGGTTTTATAAAGTGCAAACATGGCAGAGGTAAGTCCTCTAAATTTGATATTAAATCTAAAAAATATTCACACATCCATCATATGGAACATAATTGAACGAGTCACACGTTTTAACCATATTTGAAATTATATAAAAAAGATGATATTAACTTACGGTAATCTCATTGCCGTCATGTATATGTCGTAAATGGCTATTTCATAGTTTCTTCTTTTATTTTTCATAGGTAGACGAAACGCAGAAGAAGAAGAGGACTTTCAGGAAGTTCACTTTCCGAGGGGTTGATCTCGATCAACTCCTGGACATGCCCAAGTAAGTTACATATTGCGAGTAATTTTCTAAACATAACCTGCAGTAATCATTTGACAAAGTGTCTAATTAGTATACATATATTGCCTTTGTAAACAATAGTTATAGTTAACTAATTTCCAATATTGTTTCAATTTTTATAATAAAATGTTCAAATAAGAGTAAATAGCATATGTAAGAATAATATTGAAAAATAGACTGTCAAAGTTAATTTTTCTTCTAGTGAGCAATTAATGGATTTGATGCATGCAAGAGCACGTAGACGGTTTTCCCATGGACTGAAAAGGAAGTCTATGGCACTTGTTAAGAAGTTGCGCAAGGCAAAAAAGGAAACTCCTCCTAATGAAAAACCTGAAATTGTCAAGACCCATTTAAGAAACATGATCATTGTTCCAGAAATGGTGGGTTCTATTGTTGGTGTTTACAATGGTAAAACATTTAATCAAGTTGAAATTAAGCCTGAGATGATTGGGCATTATCTTGGAGAGTTTTCTGTTACATACAAACCAGTGAAGCACGGTAGACCTGGTATTGGTGCTACACATTCTTCACGATTTATTCCACTTAAGTGAGATATATGTATTTATATCAATAAATTATATTGTTTATGCTAAACTGTACATATTATATCAAAAAAGTAACCTTAGTCGTTATCTTTTCTCATAAGCAGCATTTTTAACATAAGCATTCATTAATGGGAATACAATAAGAATTTGACACAAAATATACTGATATGTGAGATATAACACAACACCATTACTTATAACATTGCGAACTGTCAAAACAGATTAGTAGTTAATATTTAAGGCTCTGTTATCTCCGCGTAGAAAGTCAGAGTTGATGGTAGCACCTAGCAGTGTCGAGAACACAAAATAACCGTGTCAGCGTAGTTGATTGGCAAACATTAGGTCAGGGTTATACTAGGCCTCGCTTGACACTTAAGAAAAATAATTGCATTTTATCGCGTTATTTTGCAGTTTCTCCGTGAACTGTATATATTATCGTGATCCTCACAGCTGTGAAATGTGCAGCAAACTCAGTGATACTAGTGATACATTATGAGAATCGAGAAATTAAATGTGTTCATACAGGCTGGTATCAGCCAATCTCAGCTATCAAATCATCGTGACAGCCGAAAAATGTATCATTATTTCAAGATTTATTTTACGATGTTATGTGATATATCAGCTAGATATCTGAGTTTGCTGAATTTTTTACAGGTTTCGAGATTAGCAAAATATTTGGTTCTTCAGGGAAAAGTAAAAAATAAAGCAATAAAACGCAATTATTTTTCGGTGTCATTTCTCGCTTCTGACGTCATCAATCCAATATGGCCGCCACAGAAATAGCAGAGTACTATTATAGTACGTTGTATTTAACACATTAAAAATAAATTTGTATATTACTAAAGTATATTTTTTACACACATATGTATATATATGTGTGTGTGTGTATATATATATATAACTATAAATATATATTTTTCAAACTCTTTCTAAAATATAATAGGGTCCATACAGTACCCTAATTTATATATTTCCTTAAGCTGTAATCATTGCACATGTGTCAACTGAGCGTCTCATCTCGTTACACTGATCTATTTTCGACACTTCAATAAGATGATTGATAAAAGAATGTATAAATGATTTATTTATATGGATACAATCGTCTGTATATATACACACACGCGTATATATAATAATAGTGACAGATAAACTAAAAAGTTCGCATTTATCAGAACATATTACGACATATATGAATATCGAATTAACATGATAACAACAACAATTCAGTATTCTTCTTCTTCTTCAGTGTTAACAGCATCCTCTTGTACCTCGCGGTAATCAAGCTCCAAGGCGGCTAAATCTTCTCTGGCTTCTGAGAATTCACCTTCCTCCATACCTTCCCCAACAAACCTGCGAATGGTTTTATATTACATTGTATTCATTTTATTTCACTCATTGTTAATTCTTAATGCAAATTTAGGTCAGATTTCTCGTACCAGTGCACAAAAGCTCGCTTGGCGTACATGAGATCGAATTTATGATCGAGTCGAGCCCATGCGTCGACGATTGCCGTCGTGTTGCAAAGGCAACACACTGCTCTTTCCACCCTCGCGAGGTCACCACCCGGTACGACGGTGGGTGGTTGATAGTTTATTCCTACCTTTAATAAATACATATTAATGTTAACTTCTAAAAATCAAATGCCGGGGAATAACATTTTTTTGATGATAATATTTTTAAAATAGAATTATTAATTAAATTTCAAAATCTAATAAAATTACAAAAATAATAACAATGTATTATTCAAATAATAATAACGTATAATAATATCGCATGGAGATACAAATTTTATAAAATATAAAACATACAATCTTTGAGATTGGAAATTTTACTATTATTCAAGCTATTTGTCTATTATGCGACACATTATCTGTTATTATTTGAGACTTCAAATGCTTTTATATATTTTATATGTTTTATAACTTTTTAATTTATATATGATTTCAGTCTCCCCTTAAAATTTTTTTGATATAACTACAACTTACCTTGAATCCCGTCGGACACCATTCAACGAACTGCACATGCTTCTGCCGTTTTATCGTTGCGATCGCCGCATTCACATCCTTCGGCACCACGTCGCCCCTATACAGTAGACACACTGCCATATACTTCCCCATGCGCGGGTCGCAATTCACCATCTGATGATTCGGCTCGAAACAAGAACTCGTTATCTCCGAGACCGTCAACGTCTCATGACCAGCTTTCTCCGCCGACAGAACAGGTGCATATGTGGCCTGTATGTGTAACATCATTAAAATTAATTTATAAATTTATATATAAATATCTGAAGGGATACATACACACACATAAATTGATTGGAATACGAAATATTGATAAAATTTATAGCAATTCCAATCAATCATATTGTCTATTACAGGTAATCATTGATAAAAAATTATATTTTGAAAATTTTACACACACATATACTATGCATATGTTACGTTAAAATCGATAAAATTAATTAGCAAATATCGCTTACGAGCGGGAAATGAATACGCGGATAAGGCACGAGATTCGTCTGGAATTCGGTAAGGTCGACATTCAAAGCTCCGTCGAATCGTAAACTTGCGGTGATGGACGAAACCATTTGTCCAATCAAGCGATTTAGATTCGTGTAGGTCGGTCGATCGATGTTTAAGTTCCTCCTACACAACTCGTAAATGGCCTGCGGATATAAACGCACGGTTAAAGAGACACGTAACGTTGCTATATCACTTGAAATGTAGCGGCATAAACCAGGACATACAGTCATGACAATGGAAATATAGCCTTTGTTTTATGTATAGAGTATTCGGCGCAGAACACGCAAGTTCTCAGATAATGAAATCTAAATCACGAGACATAGCTGTGATTTCGCAATCGATCGCTCCTCAACAGGAAACTTAAGTATAAAAGAAATTCGGGTGATTTGGAGTCTTTACTAATATATAAATATGTGAAAAAACAATTTTTAATCGCCAAAATACACAGCACGGAAAAGTGAGAAGTGACGCGACGAATGATGATTGATTTTCGGTGAAGAGAATTGACTTTAAAATTCATCTACAGACCTGGTTGTCTACGATAAAAGCCACCTCGCTATGCTCTAGCGTTGGGTGAGTGTACAGAATTGCGTTGTAGGGTTCCACTACTGCGGTAGACACCTACAAGAAGTGAAAAGGGCACTTGCAGTGATGAATTAATTACTAATTACGTTCATTAACCAATTAGTACAGATATGTGAATCAAAGATTTTTTATGTCGAATCGAATCAAATCAAATTTCAGATTTTAATTTCGAATCGAATCGAAATGATGAAATTTCATCCGAATCGAATCGTTGAAAGAATTTTTAATTAACATAATCATTGAATTCAACATGATAATAGTGACTTCAGCATGAGAGAGATAACATTGATCATGTGATATCAATTCATTTTAAGGTAAGAGATATATAATATATAATCGATAAACGTCTATGAAAAACAGTTCCAGCCTTGAAAGCTGCGCAACGACACATATCGATCCGACAGTTGTCGCTAAAAGTTTATCTAGAAGCCATTATCTTCTTTTAATATTTTTGAAGAAAATCTTAATGTATAGCAAACTTTTCAAGTCATGTTAATTCCCGTAAGGCTGGATATCTTTAATAGTTCTTCGTTAATACTAATGTACGCAATCTGTATTCGAATCTTTTCGATTCGAAATTTTCGAATTATTTGGACTCGAATCATAGGAATTTGAATCGAATAATTCGCACATCTCTACCAATTAGATAATTGAGCAAATTTTATATTTTTAAGGAATAAAATTGCTCGTTAGATATCACCACTCCCTGATTGTATGATTGTATGATTGAGTTTCTTCAACATGTCAGAATTTTTATGCGCATGGAATAACATTACCTGGGGCGCAGGATAAATGCTGAAAGTCAACTTGCTCTTCTTAGGATAGTCTGCGGACAGTTGTTCCATGAGCAGACTCGAGAATCCGGATCCTGTGCCGCCACCAAACGAATGGAAGATCAGGAAGCCTTGCAAGCCCTTGCATTGCTCCGTCAGCCTGCGTATTCTGTCTAAGGTGAGGTCTATAATCTCTTTCCCTGTAAATCGTAGAACAAATTAACACGGTTGTGCGAACATTTTCCCATACAGCACAAATCTTCAAAGAACGTTCTAAAGACGTTCTAAGGACATTCATATATCCTAAGAACGTCCAAGAACATTCTCTGAAGATTTTGTGCTATCTGAGTTCTATGAAATTCGTGTCTTTCCTTCTCCTTCCTTCCGCACTTTCCAATTTGCATCATTGATCGAGATTTCAGGGGAGAAATACGAGTTGTTTATGTAAAGTTGCAGCGGAAAATCGAAATACCTATTGTGTAGTGGCCCCTGGCGTAATTATTAGCCGCATCCTCTTTCCCGGTGATCATTTGCTCCGGATGGAACAGTTGTTTGTAAGTGCCCGTGCGAACCTCGTCTGAAATATTGATGCACTGAGAGAAATTATTCGATAAAAAATTAACATACAGGATATCCGATTAATTTCAATCGAATACTTCCGATCATAATGGCATTTCGTCAGATAAACCGATCAAAAAATTATGAATCGATATTTCTCATCGGATACAAAAATCTATCGGTATTTTGATCGAAAAGATCCGTTTGTTAATTTCTTATCAAATAATTTCTCTCAGTGATGAGACTATTTATCAACTTGTATCTATCGACTTTTGACACGCGATGCATATTCCATACAAGACATGTACAGACTAGATTATTAATATTACACAAAGAGAATAACGCTTTGCTAGAACGCTACTCTTTTAAAGTGAATCAGTGAATAGACATTGATATCAGTTATAAGTATAGTACTGAGCACTTTCGGTGCTATACTTATAACTACAAATCAGTGTATATTCATTGTTTTCAGTGATGTTTGACTGATTCATTTTGAGAGAGTAAATCTCTGATTTTAATCAAACGATATGCATTCGAGAATTCGCGATAATTTTACCTTACAGTATTACAATATTTGGTAATCTGTAATAAATAAATCTGAGATGTGCGAATTACAATTATCGCGGGAGGTGGATACCCAGATAGCACAGAGAATTCAAGAAGAATTCAGTCGTATGTCACCAATTCTGAATTCATTTTTAGATGCAAAAAGAATTCTTTTCATTGATCTGAATTCTGAAGAATTCTTTTTGTATCTGAAAGTGAACTCTCAGAATTGGTGACTGAATTCTTTCTGAATTCCTTTTCAATTCTCTGTGCTATCTGGATAATCATCGCTCGAGACACTTGCCTACCACCGTCGGCTCGAGATCAATCAGAACCGCGCGCGGAACATGTTTGCCTGAGCCCGTCTCGGAGAAGAACGCGTTAAAAGAATCGTCCCCATAACCCACAGTAGTGTCACTGGGCATTTGCCCGTCAGGATGGATACCGTGCTCTAGACAGTACAGCTCCCAGCAGGCGTTTCCCATTTGCACGCCCGCTTGCCCAATGTGAATCGATATGCATTCCCGCTGTGAACAAAAACAAATTGATATTGCAGGTCGTAGCAGCAAAGATATCTTTAACTCGGAGAAGACTATCTAAAAAAGAATACGAATTCTCTTCTTTTTCCTTCCGAGATAAATAGCGAGATGTACGAACATAATGATGTTGTAATTAGATACTTCTTCTTTATTACTTTTAATTAATTATGTTAATTACTTTTTTACCCAAATAAAGTAGTCTCTCGATGTTATTAACAGTCTTCTAAATGTGTCGTACATTAAAGATAAGATTATTTCAAAACGACTATTGCTACATCATACTTAGCTATGATTGCTACGTGATGTCGTTAAAAAATTCACGACAATCTCTGCGGCGTTTATGGACTCGTAAAAGACGCGCGCAAACCGCTCAACAAAAGTACTGACCTCGTTCAGATCTCGTTAGAAGCGCATTACGCGAATTACCTTTTTCGCCATTTCTCCAAAAGAAACTTTCTTTCGCTTTTGGTTGGATGATTAGATTAGATTGCGTGATAATCGCCAATAGCACTCATAGAAAATTATACACCATACGCACACAGAAGTGATACTAAATACACAATAATGTCAAGACAGACGTCCAGTTCACTTTGAATTGATTAACTTGAGTTTAATTGACGATATCCTCTTGCATCAGATACATATTCGACATAGCTGAATATTCCATGTTATGTTATATTATAATTTAATAACTATAAATTTCTGCGAAAACACACACATTAAATTTCTTGTCGAATACATATCAAATTTCTTATATTTTAATACAATATTTTTTCCTTATATATATTTTTTTTATATATTTTTCTTTATATATTTTTTCTTTAGATATTTTCTAAGTAACTATACTCTGAAAGGTAGATGACTTAACAAGAATTGGTAAAAATTCATTTTGTAAAATTAGAAAATTTCTGATATTATATAACGAAACTTAACTTACAATTGACTGATTTTCATGAATTTCTAAATTTTACTTTACAATTGATTGATTCTCTCTTCAATTTGTATTTGTTATTCACTTCACAATTCTCTTAATCCATCGGAAATAATAATAATAAATCTCTCGTTTTTGGAGCGGATAACAAATATTCAAATTATTCGAATGCAAAATTTCTGTCTCGAAATATTTTAAATACTTCGAATAATTTGATTTTATTAATTGATGTATTTTATATCTAAAAAAATTCGGGCATTTTCATTACGAATAAACATCTAGACTTGGAGTCGAGTTATATCGATGTAAACTCCTTGCCGCAGTAAATTTATTAAGTGCATAAAATAAATAAATAAGAGTCAGAATTAGGAGCAAACGCACGCGGCATGCTTCATGCGGAAGGCGCGTTACAAGTCACCCTAAAGGACCGAACACCCGATCGAGTTCAAGTCAGATCTGTCGAACGCAGTCTAACGAGGTTGACTGAGGACGGAACTATGCTCAACAAGGTGTGATTACTGACTGAAGGCCGGGACATCGTCGACTCAAGTGGTGCTTTACCCATCAACAACGTCTGCCAAGGTGGAAAATTGTGTGCCTTGACATAACGTGTCCCCCTTCAATAATTCAGCTCTGTCCTAAAAGTGTGCATCTATATCGACATGCCTATAGCCGGCCTACTTCTCCGGCTTGCAGGGCTACATACATGGACGACGCGTTGTCTCTCGCGATATTATACCCTGCACATCTGCATGTGACGGTAAAAATCGATTTTTTACAGGTTGACACATTGTAACCATAGCAGCTTAATCGAACATCATGTTGTACAGCCACGTGCATGTGACACGGTTCCGCGATTCGCCGAAGAGGTGATCTCTCCCGTGTGAGAGCAAAGAAATCGCATTTATAAAGCGCATACACACATCGATCAAGTATCTAGGCCGAATATGGATCGTTAACATGATAAGAGTCTGATAATTATTGTTATGATTGGATATTGTCGAATAATTGTTTAATATATTCGCTATTTGACAGAGATATTCATTAAATTATGCACGAAGCATGAATCAAAATATTTGAACATCCAAGACATATCCCAGCACAGAGAATTTTAAAAAAATTCGAAAAGAATTCAGTCGTATGTCATCAATTCTGAGTTCATTTTCAGATGTAAAAAGAATTCTTCAGAGTTTAGTTCAGAATTCTTTTTGCACCCAAAAGTGAACTCAGAATTGGTGACATATGATTGAATTCTTTTTAAATTCTTTGTGTTATCTGGGATGTGCTTTGCGATTTGTAATTTTTTTTATAAAAACTAATTTTCGAATCGCAAAACTGCTAATTGCAAGTTTTTAATTATATTGTTGTTTTAATTAATAATATTGTTAATATTAAGTTGTTAATATTAATTTAGCCATACTTAATTTACACTTTTACTACATCTTATATGCTTATTTTAATAAATGAATTTTAACAGAATGAAAAAATCTCGCTAATTGTAAAAATTGCAGGGAAAGAAAAGTGATTTTATACTATATATAATTATACCATAGGTCGTGATTTGTATTCGTAACATGAATCGTTCCATAATTTAAATTTCGCGTGTAGCTTTAAGAATATACCGATAACCTTCAGCCACCGTGCGCGAATTTTCGCCGAACTATAAAATAACAGAAGACTAACATAAAAAAGAAATAATCTGAAAAGTAAAAATTATTTTTTTTTTCCTTCGATATTCTGAAAATTTAAACTTAAAAAGTCACAATATACATAACAGTAACAAAAAATATTTTTGTTAAAGTAACATTTTTGTAGGAAATGTCATTCAACAAATCGGATTCGTGAATTTTATATCGAGTGCATTCTTTTGGAATATTTTTTATTTACTTATTTTTTATTCAATTTTGTTCTCAATTTTCTCTATACTTTTTCACTTTATCCACGTTCTCGGAAGAACTTTTAATTGGCCTCACGAGCTGTAAGCGCATAAAAAAATTATATTCACGAGAGTACGTGGCGCACGCTACAATGTTTTCCAATGTTTTCCAATTCATACATTTTGTTTGCTTGTGACGTGTATACGGTATATGCCATGCGCTTTATCAAGAATAGTGTTGTCATATAAAGACGCGATCAATTCCTGTTATTATTAAGATGTTTACGAATGCGCGCTTCGTAAACGTTCATCGTGACGTTATCGCAAGTTTCAAATCTTTCTTTTAAAAAGATGTAAAAAATCCACTTTTATTGCAGGTGACTTTTTTCCTCATGTAGATGGATCAATGTGTATGTAGGAAAGGCTTTATTTCAAACATCGATTAGAGACAATGAAAAAATAAAACGGCAATAAAGCGCCTTTATACGACAGCATTAACGTTACCGAATGTCTGTTTTCGCGTTTCCTAAAGAAATAAGTCTTAGACAACCGTTCTCTTTCTATAAAACGTGCATTTTGATCACAAATTTGAACGAGTGCGAATAACACTTTATCGACACAAATGTGTACATTCATTGCAAAAATAAATACATAATAATAGAAAATATTCGATAATTAATAGAAATGATGAAAAAAATTAGCACTCACCATTTTTTTACAATTGCGTATGTCCGGCAGCGAGCAACGTGTCGGACGGTGCCACGGTTCGATCACTGTCTGACTTCGCGGATAGTCCGATCACTGTGCTTCACCATTTAATAACAGCAGCGCTATATACACGCGATATCTGTATATCAGAGTCATAGGCGTCGCGAATCACTCGCCTGCTATAGCATGCGATGATCATATACACGTATACGCGCATATATCTGCACGTAGACCGCTAAGCTAGCTTGTATAGTCAGGTTTCTCGGGAACGAAGGTTCAAGGTATAAATGCGGCTTCCTTTCAAGGATGAAGTATCTTACGTATGAAAAAAAAGTCCATACTATGTTTCGTGTATATAATTTACAACTTGGAAGATATTTATGATTCTTGATACAGAATTCAACGGACAAACGTCGATGCTCTCTCCTAGAATATGGTAGCCTTAATTATAAAAAATAGTTGTAAACGCTAAAACTTTCCATACACGAGTCTTGGAAGAGATCTATCCGCTTTTTTACAATATATAAGCTACTGTTTCTTAAGTTCTCTTGGGCTGGACAGAGTTATCAGTTGCACCCTTCTAGGTGCTTTGTTGGGCTTGATTGGAGCAACGTTAGTTTGCAAAGGAGCACTTTTCGTTTTCACCTTGGCCGTATCGCTAATACTGTCTTCGTGATACACTAACTTGATATCTTCAGTTTCTTCTGCGGCGATTTCTTCCTTCGATTTGTTTTCTATTTGCGGATCGCTGCTTTTCCCTGTGTTATTTTGATCTTGCACGACTTCTGACTTCTCGTCTGACTTCTTTTCGATCGGATTTTGAGGAGAATCATTCGTTCTCGCGACTACATTGTATTTTGTAATATCGATATCCACCGCACTTTCATCCACGTCCAACGTTGAGATCTTTTTCTTGTTTACGCTATCTTTGACTACGATGCTTGAAGATTTCTTGCCAGAGCTCTTAAGCGTCTCCTTCGGTATATTTACAGGCTCCTTTGCTGTGTAAATTTCACCCAATTCTTTCTCGTCAAAGTGTATTATAGAACAATAGCCATCGCTCGAGGATACAATCAAAATTCGCCCGTCACTAGACCTACAAGATAAACAAGAGAGAAGTTAAAAGCAATTAAAATTGAATACGTTTCGATTAAAAAGCTCTGAAATGATATCCAATCAACAGAATCTTTAAGAGTTAATAAGAGCCAACTTGGATTTTTTGACTAATCAATTTTATACTTTCGACTATGTAAATCACAAGTAAAAGTTTTTACTTGTCTGATTACACTACTGCACCTGTGTACAGGCTTTTATTAACTCATAATTCTATTAAGAGCAATTAACTTAGATAACTGATAAGCACTGAGTCACATCCTTGCTTTAAGGAGCTGTAAGCAAATTGATCAATCATAATCGATTATTTTAATAATCAACCGATTATTGGTCAATATGCTTTACGGCCTCTCAAAGCAAAGTTGTAGACGAGAATTAATGTGATAGTTAACGTACCACGAAATGTCATTTAGTCTGCCATAGTGAATATTAGATACCATGGCGATCGGCCAAGTTTGTTGTGTGTCATAAAATAATACGGAAGACTGTGTCGCGACGGCAAATACCATTCTATAAGGCAGCGTTATCACAGAGAATGGCCCGTCCTTTCGTAGCTCAAAGTACACAGGACAACATCGTACTGCTATAGTACATTCGTCCTGAGTAGGTAGGATCATTATTGGCCTGAAAAAACAATTGTTTTTTTTTTTTTTTTTTTTTCTAGAACGAACTTTAATCAGATATCGCGAGAGATACCAACTCTTTTATATTTTGTCTGGAAAAAATCATTGTCGCATTCGATATATTTCCCGTGGTCTCTTGCGGCTCGATTATTCCAGAAGGAACGATAATCAGCGAGCCGTCTATGGTAAAAGTTAGCCTACGGAAAAAAGATTTGAATGTGTCGTCGTAAAATAAACGGACGACCTTTCCTTCTAATGGGTGACCAGGTGGCGTTGGAATTTTTGACTTGTGGACACGTTGAATGACCTTCTTCTTAGCAATGTCTATTAAACGACATTGTCTGTAAACAGTAACGTTTATTATACACATTGGTACAAATAATGCTTCTAAAATGTGACAAAAGTTATAATTAACGTTTGAGGTTTAAGAATCATTTATCATTTATATAAATTTGTATATCAAAGTGAAACACATACCTGTCTGTGCTAATAGTACACACATATTGATTGCAAGGATCCCAAGATACTCCTTGTACAAAACCTTTATGATCTGATAATATCGCAATATTACGACCCTTTTTAATATCCCACAGTATAGCAGTATTATCAACAGAACCAGAAATTAGAAAATTAGAGTTTGGTGACCAGCTGATATCATAAATATCTTCGATGTGGCCCTTTAGTACTTTCCAAGAGGTCCACTGTTCTTTGTTTTCAGTGTCTGAAGGTGGAGAACAATCTTGTTCTTCTTCCTTTAACTTCCATAAGATAATAACAGACTCTGTAAGTAATGTTAAAGTTAATATTAGTCTATGTTTATATAAAAGGGAAGAAAAGTATACTAAATAATATAAAAATATACTAACCATCATCTCCTGATGCTAAAATTTTTTTGGATGGGGAAAATCTTACTACATTCACTGCCCTCTGATGACGTTCCAAGTCTGCTACATAATTAATAGTAACACTATTGCATTCTGTTATCGTCATGTGCCAAATCTATATTGAAACATTGAAATTGTACTTAATCAGTTACTCTTAAAATACTCTTGAGTGAATAATTGCAATTGAATTAATCATCTTAGAAAGAATATTATTGAAAAGTTTTTATCAACAATACTACTCCATGTGAAAGTATCAAAATTATATAAAAAAAGAACCTGATTCCGGCATTTCTCTTTTTTTTCAATAATAAATCCTTTCTAAGACAAGTAATATAGTTCATTATATTACCAAAACATGATAATCCGCTCCTCCGGTCGCAATTCTCCAAAACGTTTGTCCTTCTCTATTCTTATACGATCCACTTTGTACATCAACGCTCAGTACAGGATCGCGATTATGCCATGAAATTTCAGGCGTTACACACCTCATTGTTTCTATTAGGGCCGATAGACGATTTTTATACGCACATAAAACAATGTAACAGATAAGAGTAAAATAGATTACTGGAAGAGGGTGTTTGTTAATTTTAACCTCTCAGCAGTCAAACGTTTCGCGCCAAAAGTTTCGCAAACAATTTACGGTGATTGCACTCCGAAATTCACTACCAGTACTAAAAATCTATAGTTCATGTTAAGCCCGTATCAGACTACCGACTTCACAGGCTGACCGACTGCCGACTCTCAATGGACCAATCACAGTGAGGCGCCGAGTCAGCAATCTGAAGTCAGAAATCTTTAAGGCTACGTTCGGAAACACACACTGTGTGCACACTACTAGACGATAGCCGTTCGGAAACACTCTGTGTGGCTCGGTGTGCACTCGTGTGAGATCGTTCGGAAACGGAGAGAGATGCAGGATTCGCACCGCGTCCGATGTCCGACGTACGACGTTCGATATCCAATAAAAGAATAGCTTTCCAATGGAGAATTGAATTCTATATTAGAAATCTGTTCTCCTATTGGATATCGGACGTCGTATGTCGGACGCGGTGTGAATCCTGCAAGAGGCACACCGTGTGCCACCAAATCACTCAACAAAAAAGCGAGGGGAGTCGGTGTAAGTTGGTGAATTACTAGTTACCTATATTATATGGTTTGTTCTTTTCAGTTGCACTGCTGAATTAGTGCAATAAGTTAGAGTGAGAAACGATGAAGCTGAAAAGAATAAACCAATAACCTTTTCGTTATCGCATTACTTCACAGTATAGAAACAGAAAACCCTAGTTTATACTAAAAGTCACACTGAAAAGCGTTCGAAAACACTCGACACACGTAGGCACACGGTACCCCAACTACTTTCCCACTGAAGTCACGAAAACACACGAGAGAGTGATGTTTTCGAACGCAGATAAATTATATTGTGTAGAGATTTTCTTTGGTACCAACATTATCCCCTCCACTTTTCGGGAAACTGTCGCCTAACCATAGCAACTGTGTTTCTGCGTTCAAGCGATACAATAAACTTACAAATGCATATGTTTAATTTTAATTGTACAATAGCTTTTGCAAGTGATAAATGAATACTTTAAGTACAAAACAGTACACGACGATCGTAATAGTGCAATACACAATATTACTCTTTGATATTTGTGTAAATTCATTTGCAAGTTTCTCCAGACAATACCCGATAGATTTGTTGGTGCTTTATGTGTATGTAATAAATTTTACTATTTATCATATTGCATATTGTACAATTATACTTATTTACTACATAATATTCTTTTTAGAATTCAAGATTTCTGCCTTATTGCAAATTTAACATTTCTTTTGGTAAACTTCTTTTCTACTTATATTTTTCAGGTAATTACATGTTAATTTATATATATATATATAAAAGAAATAAATTTAACAGAAATATGTAAAGAAAAAATTGCCTTCTCCAGGCAGGATTGATACAACTGTTGTATACAAGATTCCGTATGACATTGATATTATGTATTGTATACATGATACTATCCATTAGTTTACATACATGGCATATTACCATACATTGGTCAGCACCATTACAACATTATTGGACTAGAGGATTTCATACTCTTTACTCTATGCACAGAACAGGTACAACTTCAGAGATCTTAGAACATATCTGCTCATAAGCATATGTTATAATGTTAAATTTTATAAAGTTGCAGTACTATATTATTACTTTTACAAGAGAGCTTCTTTGAGAATTGGTGATCCAAGATTTTACAAAGGCTCTGCTTGGTTACAGAAACAGCTGAGCATTCCATGAGTAATTACATGTAAATGAAATTAAATAAATTAAATAAAATAAATTAAAATTAAATAGTATATGAAGGATAAAATTTGTAATCTTAGTATTTAAGCTATTTGTACAGTGCATTTATATTTATACAAGTTTATACTAAATATACAAATACAGTAATAAGATTTATATAGCTTATAATTTATGTACCAAAATAGACTGATTTCTAAATTTAGATATGCAAAAATTTTATATTTATAATACTTATTTAATATATTTATAATACTTATTTACACATGCATATACGTGTGTAAATAATACTAAATAATACGTGTGTAAATATACTATATATATATATGTATTTACATATATAAATATATATATATATATACATATATATATATATATATATATATATATATATATATATATATATATATATATATATATATATATATA
>NW_022639469.1:2184215-2204796 GCF_010583005.1 Odontomachus brunneus
ATATATATATATATATATATATATATATATATATATCTATATCTATATCTATATATATATACATGTATAATATAAAAAAAGACTTCTATTATATATAATATATATAAATACAAAGTATTTATATAATTTTTAACCATAAGAGAGTATAGAAGAGAATAATTTTATACATTGTTATTATACATGTTTGTCTATAGTAGTTGCATAATATAGATTGTATCACTAATAAAAATATTCAGTGCAGTAATTAAGACTAAATAGCAAGTGATAAATTTAAAATGATTGTCCCTAATTTAAACATCTCTGAAAATGAAATTATTGCAGTTGTTTGTGTGTAACATTTTTATTTTAGCAAATAATACCAAAAAAGTTTCCTAATAGGTAATATTTGTGTGTACATTTAGCAGTTCTATATTTTCATACACTATTAAATATTCATGCCATTATCAAAAAACAAATATCTTTTGTTCAATGTAAGCAGTCACTCAACAGCTAATGCTAGATATTCTCTGACCTTCATATTTAATATAGATCATAGAAAAAAAAAAAAAAAAAAAAAAAAATATACATTCTTAGTATTTAAAAACTTTAACTTGTTAATAAATAAACGTTGCGCACAACCAACTACGGTATAACTCTCATGTGCTATTTCGTTTTGCATTAAAATGATCGTGATAGAAAACTTTCAATTGTCTACAGTCATATGTCTCTATTTTTGTACAAACGCAAAATTTTAAGTAAATATCACAAATTAATATCTTCTCATTAAATACACTTCAGAAATCACTAACTTACGATATTCGTCGTGATTATAATACTAGTTAAAGTTATATTATGCAATGTAATGACAAATATTACAATGATTCGTGCAGTTTCAACAAATGCCAAGAAATTATTAGAAATATTCATTGTAATATCATCCAACAGAAGAATTACGAGTATTCTTTGTTTACATGTTATTATAATGTAAATTATATGCTTTTTGTAACTATATGTGTAGTGCAGTTACAAAAAATAAAACTTTATTAAATTGATTTGCATGTGTGTGTAATTGTGTACATTATTCACAATATATATTACTTTTTACTTGATCAATTTTGATATTACCAAATATGGTAATATTATAGAGGTAAAATTATATTGTAAAATATTTTATTAAATTTTTTTACACGTTTCATAAATTCAGGAAATAGTTTCATTACCAAAATAAACACATTGTGTTGAAACAATTGTTCAACGAATTATTTCTTAATTTCAAAGAAAAATATTTTTTAATTTTGTAATATAATGAATTATTTTTTTATTTTGCGATATAAAAATGTAGAAATAGTAAAATATCTTAAGCTTTGTGATAAAACGGAACAATCATACTTTTATTAAAGTAGTCCAAATGTACAACCTTAAATTCTTGCTCTGAAATTCATCATGCTTTATCACCTACAATTATATTATACAGCGGCATCGAATCTAACTGTAATCAACGAAATATTCGCGATCGAAAACATAAAAATTCCTATATTAGAAAACGGGAAAGTTCTTATATTATCTATATATAATGAATTCTCCCCCCCCCCCACACACTGTCTCTCTCTCTCTTGTGCGAATTACTTAAACTTCAATTATAAAGAAAGTTCTTTACATTCTTTATGAAAATATTTTTAGCAGAGATACACACTATTCTATCGGGCAGTTTTCATTAAGAAAACATAAAATTCTCTTCACACCGTATGATTACCGTGCAAAAAGAGTAGTTTGTCAGTTAAATGGGGTGGTATCGCGGCTCGCCTCATGTCGTATAGGATCTGCACATCCGCTGGTATTCGTGTCGGTGGTGCACAGCAAGCGGGCACACAATGATATCTGCTCGCTAGTTTCCCTAGATTTGGACACTTCGCGGAAACTTTAGCCCACCACTGCAAGGGGCAGTAGTCAAGTGGAGCCGTCGTTTCCGAGTGATACTGGACTATCTCCAAATCCGCTTTCTTTTCCGCAGGCATTCCACCCGTCTGTGAAACGCAGTATGCTCCGAGTAAGATCCCAATTGTACCTGTAACGAAATATATTCGGTTTGAGTGACGACGTACTTCACATTACTCTTGGAGATGCGTCATTCTAATTACAGTCTAAGAATACCTGCTGATGATCTGCTTTTTTTAATCGGTAGCTCATGTTGGGCCCTTTCGGAACTGTTTTCTCCGGATTCTTCATTAATCAATTTCATGAGCATCTCCTTTATGGGGTTGGCAACCATCTTTTTATCCTCTTCCGTAGCGTACGGCAATTGTTTGAATCTATATACGCGCGAAAATAATAGTTTAAAATAAATTTTAAAAAGATATAAGTTTAAAGAGATCCTACAACGGGAGATCTACCTGGGATCCAAAGTAGTTGCGATTTGTAGAAGTAGCGAGACATCGTTATTCGAGTATCGCTCGTACAACATATTTGACAAGGATTCTTTGAATGACTTGGCAACCTCATTGTCCGTGTCCTTCACTTTGAGATGCGCGGACACGAGTTGCCAAAGCAATGGTTTTAATAACGATATCAGAGGCATTTTCTCCTCACTTAGCGTCATGATAGTAACTTTGAATGGTTCGAGAACATTAACGAGATCCTCCATGATTTTCCATTGTTCATTGGTGAGCTCGATTATTTCCTGATCTATACCTTCCATATTATCCAAGATAGATACAATTATGTTGCGACGCATCACCATTTGTTCTAGCATTGTGTATGTTGACATCCAAACAGAAGGGTAATCTATCAGCATTGTATTTTCCTCCAGCTGCTGGAAGCAAAACAAAATGAATAAACGAACAAAAATAATTAAATTATAAAATACTTGAATTATTTACTTATTCGTATATGCGTGTAATAATTTATATGCTAGATTATATACCAAATAAATATTATAGAATTGAATAAGTTTGGAGTTAATGTTATAAAATTAGTTAAGTTAAAAATTGTATAAGTAAAAGTTTAAAAGTTAAAATTAAATTAATTAATGCTTTTTGCACAATTAATTTTTCAATCATAGATACAATTTATGTGAAATAATCGAAAATCTTTCATAAGAAAATAACAATTGTTTAGTGCTCAGGATTTCATAAAAGAGAATAAAGCTCCAAAAGATGAAAATAACCCTGTTTGTATTATTTTTTTATTTCTTTTTCTATTTATAAACAGACCAAAATAACTTTAACATTTATGAATTATTTTAACTTGTATAAAAAGAAGTTATTAAGTTACATTTGATGCATTTTACTTTATTTAATTAGTTTAAAATTAACTAAACGTTATTAACTTTATAACTCAACTTTTAATTATTACCTAATTCTAATAGAAAATGAGTGTCCGACAATTCATCACGGAGCTACGGTGTACAGGTAAATTAAGTGAAACTGAATATGAAAGTCTTCTATCATTTTGCAATCTTTTTAAATTAATAACTCTAAATTTTATGTAGTTATCAAATTAATAATGAATGAAAACAAAATGATAGAAAACTTCTGTTAAGGTGACCAGATTTCTTAACTCCAAATTCAGGACATTTCATAAATGTGTAGAGCAGGGAAGCAGATTATCGAAAACAACATATATACGCAAACAACAACACACACACACACATATATACAGAGTGTCTCACTTTCCTCCAAGCATTTTGTGGGACGTAGAACAAGTTGAGGTGAACATAAAAGTCGTATACCGTTTTACGATATTCGCAATAATTATCGAGATATTAATTGTAGAAAACTTGTAAATAATCATGCAGAATATGGTAAATGAGTTATAGTAGCGACGACTGCCGTCGTGTACATATACTTTAGGTCAAATTGAACAAAAAAGTCCTCTACCATTTTCCAAATAATTATATAGATTTTTAATTATTTATTAAAGAAGATTATTGCACGCTTTTGCGTGATAATGCACTCATCTTCTTTAATTAATAATTAAAAATCTATGTGATTATTTGCAAAATGGTAGAGGACTTATTTGTTCAATTTGACTTAAAGTCTAAGTACACGACAGCAGTCGTCGCTATTATAACTCATTTACCATATCCTGCATGATCAATCACAAATTTTCTACAATATCTCGATAATTATTGCGAATATCGCAAAACGGTATAGGATTTTTATGTTCATCTCAACCTGTTCTACATTCCCACAAAATGCCCAGAGGAGTGTGAGACACCCTGTATACACACACACACACACACACACACACACACACACACATGAAACAATATCTTATTATCAGATACTCTATACAGTATATATTGATATATTTGTATAAGAGAGAATTGACACTTTAGCAGGAACAGAAAAGTAAAAAGTAATCTCGCGCTGGTAGTTAGATCAGTCGGCAATTTCTGCTTTTCTATCAACGCGAGTTCCGATTGGCTTCTTGTTTTTCTGCCAAAAATGTGAATTTTCAAGGATACCTCCGACAGTTGTTCCTGCATGGTCAACGTCGCGGACGCTCCTGGATGGCCTATGATCGTTCCAATGACTGCTCGACATTTGGCTAATATCGGAGCCACTTCGGAATCCTCGAAACAAGTCTGCGCGCACACCTGCAGAGAATACAACAGGCACGGCACAATAATCACATTGCGACTCTTCAGCGCGTTGAGCAGCTCTAGTCTCGAGGTGCTGACAACCACCGCCGTTACTCTCTCGATCTTGATCTGCCACTCGTACAACAGCATGTCTATGACATTACCCCACTGAGTCTCGTCCCAGTCCAATGGCGCGTGAATAGTACTCAAAACTTTGCACTCTAAGGCTGCCTCACCAGAGTTCTGGTAATAGATCGACACAGTAACGAAGCTCTCGTCAGAGTTCGACTTCCACTCCTCAATCGTGAGCCCTATGTCTGAGCTAATGCCTGACAACACTTCTATCACCGAGTCCCGGAAAGTATCGTATATCTTTGGTATGATCTCCTCCTCCAACTTATTTTTGCTAGGAATCTCACAGGGTGAGCGTAAGGTGGCTACCAATCTCTGGAAACCACGTCCTTCCACAACTTCTGGCAGCTGCAGGTCCATTATGATGAACTCTGCTATGGCATCCGACACAGTCTTCCCATCTATGCTGGACTGACTGGTGCCATTGTCCTCTGACATGAGAAACGCCACATTCTGATTGTTGCTGCTGGGTCCTTCTTTGATCATCATCCTCAGTGGCTGACCAATGGTGATGTCATCCTCTATATTGGACAAGCTTATATTGGGATCTGTGACAAACTGTATGTCACCGTCTATCTGAACCGTGCCATCCACATTGGTGGTGTAAATGTGCTGCGCTGGGCTGAGACCTTTCATCAGTCTCTTCTGCAGCCTGCGCTCCTTGGTCTCGGGGGTAAGCACCTGGCCCTGCTTGCGCGGTGGGTTCGACAGCTCTAGCTCCAGCAGCTCCTGAGCATGCTTGTTTTGCAGGTGCATACGCAGATTACTGGTGTTGCGATTATAGGCGATCTGGGTCTTGCACAGTATACATACGATCTTCACTTTGGTAAGGATGTCGCCGTCGTCAGTGGCTGGGAACCCGAAGAACTTCCAGTAAATGCTCCTCATCGACATCGGCACGACCAGTTTCTTGTAGGTAAACGTGTGCTTCTCCTCCATCATCTTCGCTAATACCAACTGCATATCCTTGCCATCCTCCAGGCCGCTCGTTTTCGTCGAGCTGTTTGTCGCCGACGACTGCTTGTTATTCTCCATATCGGAAGGAACAACCTGACACCCGCGTGTTCGTTTCCTCCTAATCTTCGTGGAATTCGTTCGACGCACCGTCCGTTTAACGCCACCGCGGCGTGTTAAGCTACCTCACATATTACATTGTGCGTATCTCGTCAATATGGTGGACTTTCGTTGCATAATTTTAATCACGATGCTGTGATGCTCAAGGAACATCATGCATCAACGGATCACGATTCCGTCCGCCGGCCGCCTTTCGCAGAATCAACAAATTTACCGCGTGCCGCACTCGCGCCGATATATCTATCTATCCTCTCGTACTCTCCCCGTCGATGAATTATTCCGTAGATATCGAAGTTCAATTTCTCGCGTCGAAGAGACCGATGCCTAAATCGGCTATATCGACCAATGCTCGCGCTCGCAACGATGCTATCGACTTTGCGCACCGTTCGTCCAAGGAATATCGTTATCCATGAACCTCGCCAGACCCGCAATCGATTCGACTGTTCGGCTCTTGCGCACAAAATTCCGATGATGCACTTCAATCGAAACAGAAGGCAGGAAGTGACGTATGCATTTGCTTGTCCTTTGTCGAGAAGTGCGACATCTCTCACTGATAAGACGGTGACGAATCGCGCAGCCAATCTGCTCGCCGCTTTTCCTCGAGAGCAACGCGTTTATTGGTTGTTCGAACGTCGTTTGGCTAGGTGTCGTTTGTTTTGCGTGGCACAAGGGAGCTTCTGTCAACGGAACTCGTGAGCATTTAAAGCGGGAAGCACACACTCTCGCATAAAAACATAATACACACGCATAAGGAAATGAACCAATCAGAGTCTTCATTTTTATTGCGCGATGAAGATGAAGGACTCTGATTGGTCAATTTTCTTATGCGTTGTGCATTGTACCTTCATGCAAGAGTGTGTGCTTCCCGCTTAAAGCTAGCGGCACACGATACTTCCCTAATAGCACGCATGTTCAAAAGACGTCCAGAAAACATTCAGAGGACATTTTATGTTCTATGGATATCCACTGGACGTTCCCTGAACATTGCGTGCTATTAGGGTTGTTTTCATGCCGAGTTGTATTCTCTTGAAAAATATTATACACGATGTTTCGAGAAAATTATAATATACGTAACATGAGCTATAGCTTTTCATATAAATATCGTATGCGATATTTTTCGAGAATGAGGCCCCTGATTTGCTTGCTGAATGGAAATACTCTATTCTGGGGCATTTCTGAAAATGGATGGAAATGTACCAATCAAAACAGAGTATTTCCATCCAGCATGAAGCAAAGCCGCTGGCTTTAGTCCCGATCTATATATAGATGTAGTAAGTTTTAAGAAATTGACCAATCATAGTCGAATTACAGAAGAATAAGTAATAGTGATTGGTTAATTTCTTACGGCTTAAAGCTTACTACACCTATTGTAGATCGGCACTTATATGGAAAATCATTATCATTTTTAGATAGGTTGATTGGTGTATTATTTGAAAACATTTGCAGCATCAGATGTTATTTAATTCAAAATTCTGTTCGTTTTCTGCACTAATAACAAGTGCAGTGTTGGAACCCAACAAGCTGGAATGTAACAAGTGTAACAAGTTGGAATGAGAGAAAATATACTTTCTTTCGCTCTAACTTATTGTTCAAATGTTCTTCGAAAACGAACAAACCTCAAGTTTTTATCCTGTCTGTCCCTTATGATTGTGCTACTGAAGGTTTGTGATATTATTGGCTGCGTTCGGTAGAGAAAGCTGCTTTGCAACTGTGTAAAATTCGTGAATCTGATTGGTACATGCTCTTGGATTTAACAAAAATTAAGAGCATACTCTAATCAGATTCACGAATTTTATAAAACAGTTGCAAAGCAACTTTCTCTGCTGAACGCAGCCATTAATTAGATCGATTAAAACCCACGCAGTCGAAAACTCTATAAAATAAAGTTCAGTCAGCGACATCTTTAGCATTTAGAAAACATGCGCTGCGACTCGTTCTTTATTCCACGTTGTCCATGATTGAGTCGCATGTCAGCTGATCTAACCTAACTTCATTGGTCTTCGATGGAGCGTTTGTGAGCGACAGCGATCGTCACAAGATCAATTTAGAAATGTGTATTCGGTAATAATACATATATATTTCTAATAATAAATGAAACTGCTATAGTTAAAAGTCGCGGCACGTCCGAGATCCATTCGCTCTTTCTTTCTTTGCTAGGCAATGTAGTACCGGCTTTCGAGATAAAGATATCAGCAGTGATCGGGGCTAAAGTTTCCGGCGAAAAAGAATGGCACGCACGGATTAGCTCGAAAAGAATGCTCCCGATACTGAGAAAGCTCGGGATACTGTCCCGTCTGATACTATGGCGACTCTCCGCTGTGTTCCTGGTGCAGACCGCTCATGTGCCAGACGAGTATTGGCAGTCCTTGGAGGTAGCTCATCGTGTGGCCTTCGGTTACGGACACCTGACCTGGGAATGGGCGGCGATGATCCGTAGTTACGCGTATCCGTTCGCGATATCGATCCTATATCGCGCACTCGCTGTGTTCTCCTTAGACTTCGCGTGGCTTCTGACCACATTGCCTCGGGTTTTTCAAGCAATTCTCGTTGCTTACGCGGATTACAGATTTTACCAGTGGACCAGGTGCAAGTGGATGCTGCTGGTCCTGTGTCTCAACTGGTACTGGTACTATTGCGCCACGAGAACCCTGATCAATACCGTCGAGACCGCCGGCACCACCATAGCTCTGACGATGTTCCCGTGGAAGGACAGTCGCGTGCAAAGTGCCAAGTTCCTATGGATCGTGGGCTTCCTCTGCATGGCGAGGCCTACCGCGGCGATCGTGTGGCTGCCTCTGTGCGCGTATCACATCTGCACGGGCGAGAGAGTCGCGTTGCTCGGTCGATACGCGGTGATTGGCGCCAGCTGCTTCGCGATCTCCGTGCTGATAGATAGCGTCTGCTACGGCACTCTCGTCATCACCCCGTTGAAATTCTTCCAAGTAAACGTGCTCGGGAGCGTCGGCGACGTGTACGGCAAGCAGCACGCGTTGTGGTACATCTTCATCGGGCTGCCGGTGTTGCTCGGGCCGTATTACATTCCGTTTCTCTTCGCCGCCTGGCGGATACTCCGACATCCCGTTCGTTTCCAGCGGGAAACGGTCATGCTCGCGGTCATCGGTTGGACGTTGACGGTTTACTCGTTACTGTCCCACAAGGAATTCCGCTTCATCCTGCCGCTTCTACCAATGTTTATCTGCGCGAGCTCGGCCAGCACGTATCACTTGAAAATCAGGATCACAGAGTATAGTCGCAAATGCATCTTAGCGTTGTTGGTGTTCAGCAACCTCGGGCCTGGCCTCTACTTCTCCGTGGTCCATCAGCGCGGCACGTTAGACGCGATGACGCTCTTGCGGGACGAGATCTCGCAGGCGAGTCCTTCGCAGCCGACGGACACGCTGATCCTGACCCCGTGCCACGCCACGCCGCTCTACAGCCACTTGCACACGAACGCGTCGGTGAGATTCTTGACTTGCGAGCCGAATCTGAACCATTCCGCGGATTACGTGGACGAAGCGGACCGGTTCTTCGCAGACCCGGCGGCTTGGCTTGACGCTAATTATGTTAACGATAAACTCACCGCGTACGTGTTGGTGTTTGATAACGTTCCGGGCAAGATAGCGGAATTTTTGCGCACGTACAAATTGATCGCCAGGGTATTTCATACGCATTTCCCCGAGTCGAATTATGGAAGATACGTGTTGCTGTACAAACGCGCAACGTTCGAGTAACGCTCCATCGCATCTTCTTAAGACGTACTCTCGAAAGTAAAATCAGTGTTATTCTTCATTGGAGTACTGAGCTACATGAGATTTCGCCGAAAGAATCAATTAATAGTAGCAACCGTTATACCCGTATTAGATCATGGATTGGAAATTAGAACTTGGCCAATTGGAACAAAGCAAACTAAGACCAAAGTTCATCGATTCGTCGAAATGTAATTTTCAATCCGCGATCCTCTATCTCCTGTCCATAGTGTGATACGGGCTTTAAGTCCATATCAGACTGAAGATTGAGAATTATAATCGGATCAATTAGGTAATATCGAATCCTTGATTTTGCTTTACTTGATCGGTCAAATTGTAATCCTTATACTGCAATTGTAGGCAAAATCGTAAAACTCGTAACTTGTTCTCGTAAGACTCATAAGAACTTATGAGTAGATCTGCTATTCTATGCGGATCGTATGTCATATAATAACTCGTAAATATCTACGATTTTTTTTTTGTTTTTTTCGTAAGCTACGACTTTACGGTTTTACGTATATTTACTTAGAATTGCAGCATTAATCTATAATCTGATACGGACTTTACCATTATTGATGCAGTTTAAAAATGCATCAATTAGAATTCTTGAGTGATGACGTCGAAAGCGAAGAAATGCGTGTTCAAAATTTCTCAGCAAAGTATGTTGAAATAAAAAGATACATCTAAAAAATTACCAACAGTCGATTAAGCACACCGCTAAAATACTCCGAATATCTTTCTTCTGCTCTAACAATGAATGAATAACCGTAAAATTAACGTGACATGCAACTTTCCTTCTTAGCCTACATTTCCGCGTTACTTTGTCACGTTAACCTTACGGTTATTTATCGATTGCAGAGCAAAAGAGCAAAAGAGAAGTGCTCGGAATGTCTTAGGTCCATATTAATAGTCATTATTTGAAACTTGACTTACGTGAGACACTTAGATATGAATTTGGAGTTGTATTTGAGTTTTTTTTACTTCAATCGCACAATATATACGACATTATAATTTGAATCGCGATTCAGCCGAAATATTCGTATCCAACTCCAAATTCAAGTCTGAGTATCTCACTAAAGCAAATTTCAAGCAACGACTATTAGTATGGACCTTAGAAATGTGCTTAAGCGATTGCAAGTGTTATTTTTCAGATATATCTTTTATTTCGACGTATTTTGCAGGAACTTTGAGTACACATTTTCTCGCTTCTGACATTACTAATCAAGATGACTGCCAGGCCAGGGGCCAGGAGTCTTAAGACAAACTTAGATATAAGATCCGGCTACGAATACCGACTATAGAGTAAGGTCTCAGCTATAAAATAGTAGGGCACTGAAGTCTGATTATGCAAATTCGCTATTTTGAAATTTTCTCGGATCCTTTGTGAAAGTTGACGTGCGACCGAATATTGCGGATATTACAAGCCTAACATTGTACGCGAAGGATTAAACGAGTAAAGTGCTTCGTCACGTGGATATGGCAAGATAAATGGAGATTGTATACAGTGAGAAGAAATTTAAGTTTGGTAATAAAGAAATATACATGTGTCTTTCTTGTCTCTTCTCATGTCATGTCATGTCTTGTCTCATGTCATTTATCTCAAAATTCTCTCTTAATGCTCTTTGACTTTTCTTTACAGTATTATTTACTGACTTGACTGTGTGAGAGAAAGAGACAACATTTCCTGCGTTCCACAATTGTCTCCTTTTTTACACGGTTAGGGGAGAAGACCTCAATTTCTTGCAATTTCTCAAGGAAATTAAGTTCGCCGCCGTGTGATGATAGAAGGAATGCGACGTTCTCCCGCTATCGATGACAAAAAGCCGCACCTCCGACTCGCTCGGTCATTAATAACGATTAGGTGATTATCGTGAAACAGTCATAAAGCGGAGGATCCCTCGCGCTAAAAACGACCCAGAGAGGAAGGGGGAGGACAGCCCTCTCCAGCTTGAAATAAATGAGTACCGTTAGTAAGTAGGATTCGAATCCCAGACTCGATGCGGGAACGATAACGATTCTAACGGTACTTGTAACTCTGCACTAGAGACGTGCCGAGACGCAGTCATCGCCGAAATTACCGTAGGATACCTTTCGTCGACGGTATTTTTTCAGGACGCCTGGCTCGCCGCGAAACTCTTGATTGATAACGTCAGAAGCATGCCCAAAATTTCTATATGCAAGATATGTCGAAATAAAAAAAATATATTCAAAAAATGATGCAATCGATTAAGCACACCTCTAAAATACTCTGAACACCTTACCTTTTACCCTAACAATCGATAAATAATTACAAAATTAACATGTAACCTTCCTTTTTAACCCACCTACTGTTTCTCATAATTTTACCACGTTTATTGTCGCGGCTGCTTATTGATTAAGAAGAATAGTTTTTGAAACACTTTACAAATATATTCAAGTGACCTCAAATCAAGAAGACAAATATTTTTGTATTTGGAATTGGCACGCGCAAGAATTTTCAGCATGTCATTTCTCGCTTCTGACGTCACAGTGACCAACATGGCCGTGGCGAGTGTCCAAGAGCCCGTGAGATTACGTATACAATTACGACTGCGCTAAGAAGTGACGGCTGTCGAACACGTCGAAGTCATTGCTATTGTACGATTCAACGATATTTGCGTGCGTCTCGAGTTATAATAGCAAGTGTTACGTAATACTAGATGCTTTTTAATGCTAATACAGGAAACGATACAGCCCCAAGACGAGAAAAGCATCTCGAATTTGGACACATATTTAAAATGTTGAAATGTCAAGGATGCTTCATTCTTACACGCCGAGCATTACGTCTTATAGCCGGAGCGAAGTCGAGCGACAAACAGATTGGAATCGACAATGACATCATGCTCCACGTTTCCGCCGTGATCCCTCCTGTCGAGACCGGGCGGGAACGGGGAACTGGGAAATGGGAAAAGCGTGCGCGCGCGCAAAATAACGGTGCGGAGGTAAAACAGAAAGTAGATAACAGTCGGAAAAAATCGTGAAAAATGGGAAGGACGGTGCGCCGGCGGGGTCGCACGCGGCCGGGAAGCGCGCAATCGCGGCGGCAACGCATGGGCGACGCGAGGAGGCGAGACGTGACGCGCGGCAAGTCGTGGTGGTAAGGTAAGGTAACTCCGCGGTAACTCCGTAATCGAAGGTATACGGCAAGAAGACGGCCGGTAAACGGAGAATGGAAGAAAATATAAAGGGGGGACTGACTACATGGAGTCAACGTTCCGGGCGGGTCAGCGACCACAATGTGTTCGCTCACTCGCTCACTCGCTCTCTTCTCTCTCTCTTTCTCTCTCTTTTATTTTCTCTCTTGCTCTCTCGCCTTCTCTCTTCTTCGCTCACTCGCTCTCACCTGATCGCGGACCTCTTCTCCCTTCCGTCTTCGTCGAGAGCCGCTTCCTTGCGGCGCCGCGTTGCTACTCGGCCGAGCGCGCGCGATATCCGTGAAACTGCGCTTTGCGCGCACGAGGAGGCCCATGGACTTCCCCTCGACTTCCTCATGGCTCGCTCGTGGTGCGCCAATTAGGATCAGGCTGTTAGCGGCGTTCCTGCAAGGGCCAAGGACGCGGCCGAATAATTCGATCCACGTGTAATTTATTCTGGTGGTATTTTAGACTCGGCCCGGCTCGACTCAACGTTGCGGATTACGACAGCTCCTGTCGAATTTTTCACGTGCGCTTTCAATGTAAATCTTCATAAATTATCATCGGCCCGCCCCGGCGGATCAGCGCCATGGCACGAGGGTTAATCCGCACCGCGCGTAATAATCCGAAATAACGTACCGGGGGTCCGCGAAAGACCTGTCGCGCAGCGTTTCGAAAGTTACATAGGCAGACACGTGTATGAGCGTGTACAGCCGTTCGAGAGAAAGTTCCCCGCAACGGTGAATCCGCTCTCCATCCTCTTACCGTGTGCGCGCGCGAGAGCATCCAAAGTGGATCGACCTCATCGCCGGAATCGCGAGGAATCCCTTTGATAATTTCCTTAACGTCCTCCGGTCTCATCGCGAATTGCTACATCGCAGCTTCGCCGATTAAAATTCCACGGTTTGCGAGCAGTCCTCGTTTATATCCTGCTTCTGGAAAGACAAAGATAGACAATGACGAAACAATAATAATTATCGGTTCGCGAATAATTATTATTATTGCACAGAGACCATGAATTCATTATTATACTATGGGAGAGCCATTAATTATAGATTCGATTAGCGTTAAATCAATCGGTCCTTGAAATCTCGCGATCTCCAGTCGAGAAGAATTAATTCGCAGCCACTACATTCCAATCAATATGCACAGGCCGTTGTTCCCAACGGTTCCGAACGTGGTTTCTGATCGGCTGAGGGAACCCGGAGGACGAGCTTAATTTTATCGGAAAAAAATTACTCATTAGCCCGCGCATTCCGCAATGACGTCCCGACGAGAAACTTCCGTTTTGTTACGTAAATCGACTGTGCTCGCGTCAAGCTCCACTAATGTGGAGAAAGAAAAAAGAATTGCTTTAATGAGGGTCGACGCGATCCGTTAAAACACGAATACGAGAATTTAAAGCGGTAAAGCTAAAACGTAATAATGCGATATATCCATACAGAGGACGAGCGAGCGCAGTATTGACGGTACAGAGTCCGATATCGTAAACCGGCTCTCCTCGACGATATACCGGAATCCAGGTAGACTTTGCTCTCGGAGGTCTTAACGCGTTTAACTACCATTATGTACCTCCGTTCCACGTTCCTTTGGAATATACTAAAGCGCACCTGAGAGCAATGAGTCCCAATTATTCATTTAAAACGAGTCTGGAGCAGCTTCTTTTTTCCTCTCTCGACTTGGCCGATGTTGGAAGAATGTGTGATCTTGTCAAGTTGAATTTCTGAAAACAAAAATAAGTTCAAAACAAGGGCTCCGTCCATGAGTTCTCTCTTTTCATGCAAATTGAGAATTTCTAGTCTCCAGGGACCTTGAAAGCTCCGGACACACGCCTTTTTCAACATTGAACGATCGATCATTCACGAGTTTATATAACGAGGCAAGAAATACTTGAGAAATAAGCGATTTATTACGCAACGAGTAATATATAACATATTTATTTATAATAATATAAAATATTTATAATAATATATTATTATATAATATATTATATAATTATATAATATATTATATAATTATATGTTATATTATTTATAAAATATTTATAAAATATTTTTAATATTATAATATTTATAATATTTATAATTTTTAATATTTATAAATATTTATAAAATATTTATTTATAATAATTATTTGTAATAATATAAAATATTTTTCAAATTAAAAGATATATACATTCTTAAAGCTTTTCATGAAAGCAACTGTTTATTCTATTTAAATAAAATATCTTTTTAAGAAAATAGATTTTTAAGAAAAACGAATGTGTTATTAGCGTCCACAGAAATAAATAAATAATTCACTTTTTACATATCTTTTCTCTCAATACACGATCGCAGATAACGAATCGTCCTGAGATCACCCTCGATGTGCTCGAGACGTCCTAAGATATTCCTCAGGACATCCTGGATACACTCTACATTCTTTTGGGGCATCATGTGCTATCTGGGATCTCTCTGCGATTTCGTCGCGATAGCGGAGAAACATCGACACAACCCAAACAACATTACAATGTCATAGGCTATATTTCTCCGATAATTACTAAAATAGTGCGCTTTTTTGTAGTTTGTATTCTCAAAGATAATCGATATCTGCAGTAGTTTGTGTGCGTGCACTCAGGTGTTAAAACGTACTATTTAGCGATCATTAGAGAAAGTACAGCTCATGACCATCTTTCCCGTATGGTCATCATACCCGAGTTCACCTTACCTATAATCAAAGCAAAGCAGCGTCACGCTAAATTCCCGTTCCCATCGGGATGAGTGGACACTGGGCTCGTCTCAGCGCCTCGCGTCGGCATAGAGAGTCACCGAAGAGCAGAGTCACGCGCGATTATTCGCTGATGGGCGATCTCACGGCGCTGAGAATCGCTCGTGCGATTCTCGCACGGCCAATATCTTGCGTGAGGACGCCTCTCCGGCGACGTAACAGCTCCCGGCCGTCATCGCGAACCTGGTTCATCATCGCGGTAGACCCGCGCCGGCGCGACGCGGGAACAGCGATGCACTTGCCTTCCTTCCCCTAGCGGCTGATGCGGGCCGCCAGTTCCGACCAATCGCGGCCGGCAGGCAACAGGTGGCTGGCCAATCCCGACGCCGCGTCGACGCGACACCGTTGATCTTACTTACAACTAAGCACTCCACTCCCTCGGGTGTTCTTACCAAATCTTACGCTCGGGTATCCTACCCAAATCTGCAGTAATTATATTCGAATCTTATCCCTTTCAGTCCCAAGAGTGAAATTTTGAATTTATTTATATTATTAGGGCATTTCTATGACTTAGAATATATACAAAATTAAAAAATATATGCAAAAAATTTTTTTAAAAATTTGTCATTTTCAAAAAACAAAACAAGATTTGCAAGATTTGCAACTACTTGAAGCTCCGTAATGGAGAATAGAACATCCACAATCGTATGGTGTCTGAATCATTTAACGAGAGCGGGGAAAAAGATAGAGCGGCAAAACCTGACCCACACAATTGTGGATATAGGGACTGAAAAGGTTATTCGTTTCTCTCTTCCTCTCTCCCCCCTCTCTCTCTCTCTTTACATTAAGACCTAGTCAACTTACAGAGTACTTAGAAGTAAGGAAATATTTGCATAAAGTTCATTTTTGTTAAGATTCTCTCAAGCGTTTTTCTAGATACAATCTGCGTTGAGCAAATCGAAATAGTAGTATTTAGTCATGGACTCTTGTCATATAGTGCAACTACATGTCGCGCGCGTGTGTCAAAATTTTACAAAAATTAGACTACCCTGGTAAAAAGAGTTGATAGAGAACGATTGAGAACGATAGATTAATTTGTATTGTTTTCTATAAGCTCTATCGTTCGCAAGCGTCAGCATTCGCGAGAATCAGATATAAATCCTATCGTATTTTATTTGGTTCTATAAGAATCGGGTTCAATTTGTATTATATAGGAAACTGACGATAGAAATTCTATCACTATTTATTGTTTTCTATTGTATACGATAGAATACTATTCACATTTGTGAATTCACGAACCAAAATTCATATTCAAAACGATAGAATTTTATTCTATCGTTCTTTATAAACCTTTTTTACCATGGTAAATTTAATAGGCTCTTGTCTTTCCATCTTATTTTACATTGCAATGTTTTTATAAATTCTAAGGAGTAACCATCTCAGGGAGAGGAAAACTATATTCTATTCTACTTTTTTACTTTCTCTCTCTCTCTCTCGCTCCTTCCCTCACGGCGAATAACAAGTGCGACGATACAATCACCGATTCGACGCGTATAAAAATCGATCAGAAATACCGGATAGAATCAATTTACGCGATTTGCGTTGCAATAAATCGACACTTACCACTTTCATCGACATTTTCCGCACTTTCTCCCATAATTATAGCGATGTTTTTAGCAGCGTTTCCCGCAGGTCGATTTCCTCCAGGTGCTCCGCGATGGAAAGTATCGAATCGTGATTTCCGCGATTTCCGGCAGGAATCTCAATCTTCGTGAGAGATAATTCCAGCCAAATATCGCGATCCGCTATCTCGAATCGAGTTCATGCGAGCGCCACCCTTCCGCGCTGCGATCAGTGGCGCGCGTCACAGCGAATGAACGCTCCGCCATCCAAGAGAAAAGCAACAACAAGAACGGACGTCGAACGGAACCGCCTGTCCGTTCGTCCGTCCGAGCGGCAAGGCCGCGATCGCGATTACGCCAAGGAGCCGGAGTATCGGGCACATCGACATCGTCGGTACGTTGCACGTGTCGTCGTCGCGCATACCTCACGTACCTGCGACGTCACTTCGAAAGCGGTCACATGGGCGCGCTCTATTTCCACTTCACTTTGGAGCACTTATTGACAGGTGTAGAGTTTCTCAAATAAGGGTTAGGATACCGCCCGCCATTTATGGGGAAGAAGTGTGTATATGAGAGAGAGAGAGAGGCATGTTTCATCATTTCAATTAAAGACCCGGTTGTGTTGAGCGAATAGTAAGCTGGCAGTTAAATCATGTATGTCTTTGTTTTTCTTTCAAAATAAACAAAGACAGATATACATGATTGAAGTGTCAGTTAACTTACCACTCGATTGATGCAAGCAGGCAGTTACTCCATTTAAAACGATAGCTATGATATCATTACATAAGATTTAGTCTGAATTTCAATCTGAATCTCTCTCAACACGAATCAATAGAATAATGATTAATTTACAATGAAATTGAAATTCAGACTGTACGTAACATAATATTATCGTTTTGTATTTATTATTTTGAACATGGTAAAGGAGCTTCTCTCTCACCATTCTATTAGAGTTTCTTCTTCCTGTTCGCTCCTTCTCTGTCAGTGGTGGATAAGATCCGACCATCACGCAGGAGTCATCACGCAGCGTTTCAGATCTTACTTAAGGAACTCTAGACAGGTGATTTACACAGGCGTGCTTTCAGCGGAGGACACGCCATTCTCCGCGTATCCGGCGGAATCGCGCCGGATATCGGCGGAGGGAGATCCACGGCGCGGCATCGTGAGCGGCGCCAACGCACGTAGACAGCGTCGAGACGGGGAACGCGTCGCGCGCGCCACGATGTGTTCTCCATTGAGCGCGCGCGCATTCGGCGGCCGCCATCTGCGTGCAAATGTGGCGGCGTTCAGGTTTCGCCACCGGTGCGATGTATCTCGCGTACACAGTCTCTTCTAAGAGGCTCCCCCAAGTATCTCCAGGTAAACGCGGTAACGCGTGGCCACGGCCAGCAGCAGCCGGCGGGCTCGCTCGAGAGCGGCGCGAGTGGAGGGTCTGTACACCTGGCGCGTCGCTTTGACCTGCCTTTCCCTTCGCCGCTCTAATCTAGCCCGGCCGGGATTTCCGTCACTCTCGCCGCATCTGGCCCCCGACTCCGGCAACCACAGTCCTGGGTAATAATCAACCATGCCGATATGGCGAAATCACTCGTGTGCCTTTACGTTTTTCGCACTTTTCTCGTTGATACCTCGCGCCTTGCTTCTTCCTTCCTCTATCTCTTTTTCTTTCTCTCTCTTTTTCTCTCCCTCCATTTCTCTCTCTCTCTCTCTTTCTCTTTCTTTTCCGCACTATTCCGCTCTTGCTCACCCGGCCTGTATTAATTTCCCTCTCCTTTCATTCCAGATAAGCAGGAAGATAGTTGGAGCTCCTTTCTCCGTTTCTCAAATCTCCGTGGTTTTTTATTCCAATTTCAACTGCGTTTTCACGAGTAGCAGTTCCGCTATGTCGGCGATTCAAAGTTCGTCGTGAACGTACCGAGCGTCTTTAGGTAGATCGATGTATCGCGATACAAATGCATGCGCATTCACACATATGCACATACACACGTACGCGACACCTGTCGCTTCGCGTTCTCTGCTATCTTCATTTTACAATTCTTTCTTGTGACAGCTACCATTGCGAAGTGTTTTGTATTACGTCTTTATGTATTTCCGTCAAAGTTACGGCGTTGTTGCGCGAAAAATGAAATTCTACTGCTAGATGTTAATCTGTTTTTGTTGCTTCCTCGGTAAGCATAGTTCTACAGCGCGCAACAGGTATGCTTTTTCGTTCTCCCTCTCTTACGTAGCTCACGTCCTACGTAACTATTGAATATTTAATATCTCCGCGCGTATCTAATGACATGCTATTGACGTAAATTTAAAACCTGCTCGATATTTACTATCCTTTTTTACTTTTTATTACTTTTTTGCTATTCATCCGACACAAGACCTTCGTACAGCACGCAACAAATATTCCCTTCTACCTCTCTCTCTCTCTCTCTCTTTTGTTGCTTTCACTTCTAGTATCTAATATCCTATGTTACTCTTTGATATCCCCTAACGCAATACGCGTCTAACTCGTCATTAATACGGATCGAAATTCCGCGGATATTAATTTGTTTTTACCATTTGCCGAACAAGAACCATTCCGCAACGCGTTTCCTTCTCTCTCTCTCACTCCCACTCTGCATCTCCCCTTCCTGTCTCTCTCTCTGTTTCCCTCTCTCCATCCCCCATAAGACGCCGTGCGAGCAAGGACCAGCCAACGGGAGAGGGGCAACGTCGACGCGCAGTCGCCAGGTGAGGCAACGACGACGACGTGTTCGCTTCGCGACGCTCGGCCGGGGGGACGCACGGCCAGTGCTGCACGAAACACCTTGCGACGTTCGACGGCGCTCCGTCCGACCGTGAGCGAACGTGTCCAACCGACAAGTAAAAAGAGACAGAGATAGGTAGAGAGAGAAAGAGAGAAGGAGAGGAACGGGGAGAAGGCGACCAGTCTCAAGACCGGGAATCGATCCTGTCCGCGGACTCCGGTTTCGCGGAGCGGTCGTGTCCGCGAAGGTGTTGTTATCTCGGTCGGAGCACTGCCGTCGATTCATAACCTCAAACCGCCGTGCCCCGACCACTGTGATCGCAGAAGGAAGCATGTCGCGTCTCGCGGATAATCGGTGAACAGTCAGTGACGAACGGGGGATCGAGAGACAGAAAGGGAGGTAGACGCTACGAAAATCGGTCAGTCCTTCGTTCGTTTACAAATTCTCGACGCCGGGCGCGGCGAGACATTGTCGCGAGTGTGAAAGTGCATCACCGTGCCCCGTGGAAGACGTTCATCGCGCAGAGATACACAACAGAAAAAGGAGATTCATCGTTGAGGAACTCCTGGTTCATACGGGAACGATGCAAACGACGGGAATGAGGACGGCGGGGGGAGGAGGAGGAGGAGGAGGAGGCTCGTCGACCCACCTGGTCGTCCTTTACGTGGCGACCGCTGGCCTCCAGGGGAACGCGCTCGGCTCCGACGAGGAGGAGATCACGTTACTCGTCTATGTACTCATCGATGTGCTGCAGAATAAGGTAAGAAGGTGGTGGACAGAGAGAGAGAGAGAGAGAGAGAGAGAGAGAGAGAGAGAGAGAGAGAGAGAGAGAGAGAGAGAGAGAGAGAGAGAG
>NW_022639469.1:2205025-2248645 GCF_010583005.1 Odontomachus brunneus
AGAGAGAGAGAGAGAGAGAGAGAGAGAGAGAGAGAGAGAGAGAGAGAAAGAAAGAGAGTTAGAGTGTGAGTGAACGAGAGAGAAAGAGTGAGTGAGAGAGTGAGAAAGAGAGAGAAGGGAAGGGAGAGGCGGAAGTGGTTCGCCACGGACGAGTTGATTCTCGACTCGGGATTCACCTTTTCGCTGTATCGTTCGTACGTCGTTCGTGACAATGCAACGATCGAGCATCGTACTGAATCGCTTGATTCTCATTGCAGCAAAGGCGTTTTTTCGTTTCGTGAGCACGGTAGCATTTGTTTGATCAGTTTGGTCCACTTAATGTTCACAACGTCTCGAGCAACAAAGATAAATAACGTTCACGGCGTTGCGTAAGTAAACCAAACTAACCAACCAAACGCTACCGTGGTCACGAAACGAAAAAAAGCCTCAAATGCGCCCGAAAATTTCGTTGCGGGGCGAACACTTGGCGCGAGTACCGGCTGGAGATCGATCGCTCACAGACGATCGACGTAGTTGCAGTCGATTGAACGAAAAGATCATCGGTTAGTCTGGCCGCGGCTTGTGGTCTATTCTATGCGCATTTAAATTCGGGAACCACGTATTCGGGCGTATCGCGGGTAGATACGGGAAAAGAGCGGAGTGTAGAGAGTGCAATTCTAACGGATAGGTCTGAAGATAGGTGCGTTCGGTTAGCGCACGTAAAGGTGCGCCTCGGAGAGTCGCGGCAACGTTCACGGCAAAATTTTCACCGCCGCGCGCATGATTCGAATTCGTCACCGAGGTAAAAACACCGATACCCACACGCATATCTAATTCTGAGCGCTCTTTGTTTTGGCTTTTACAGATATGAGTATTTTGACTTTCAACATGGAATATATGTACATACATTGAGTATACAGAGTGTTCGATAATTTGCGCGACACAATGCACTAATCTTTTTTAATTAATAACTGAAAATATGTGGTTGTTTGCGAAATGAGAGAAGAACTTTGCGTTCAATTTGATGAGTTTTATCTGCAAACAACGGGTATGTCAATAATTATCAGACATTCATGTGTGCAAATGTATAGATATATTCTACATTGAAAGTTTAAATATTTGTATTTAAAAAGAACGATCCAGGATCATGTACGTGTCTGAGGATTGGTAATTTTTCCTTACAACTGGATTTTAAATCGCGTCCTTAAACCGCTGCGTGAGTTATGAAATAAAATATACGGCGACGCACATAAAATACTTGTCCGTCGAGCAGTAATAAAGGTGAAAATTACACTTTACGGCAAACTGACGGCAAGTTCTTCACACTTTCGAATTATAGTTTGCTTAGCATAATCCTTGGACTTACTAGATGCTAATCCGATGCTGCTAATGAGAATTCTGTTTAATAGGGATTACAACATAAAAATCGCGGCATCTGGAAATTATGTCGGAGCCGGGATCGCGACGGGATAATCTACGGCGATAATCGACTTGTCTACCGAAATGTCCAGTGTCTTGAATTTCGAAACGAAATGTCGGTGAAAACACGACGACAGAGTTGGTCGACGGAATCATCGGCTTTTTTTATATCGCGGAAAGATCGAGGTGCGTCCGTGACGAGCGAACGAGTGAGCGCGCGAGCACGCGATTAAGTGCCGTGATTAGCGAGTTTTTCAAAACTTTGCACTCTGGCTCCATCGACGTGTTGATCGACGTGAGATGGAAACAAAAAATGCCGTGACCGGTGAAAAGTTCGACAGGTCGCGCGTAACATTCCGCGTGATCATTGCTCACATATAACACTATAACGATGACAAGCATTATCTAATGCAAAAGTAATTCAGTCTCTTCTGAGAAACCACATACTGAAAAAGCAACTCCATTAGTGTAACTAAATATTCTGTTCTTCTTATGAATTGGATGGAAAACTCGGTTGTGTGGGAACAGAGAGATTCTTGTCGGAGAGAAAGAGAGAGAGAGAGGTTTTTACGCTGAGAGAATTATATTAAAATCAACAAATATTTTCTTAATACCATTAACATATTTAAATCTACGTTCTCTTTATTTAAATCAAATAGAGTAAAGGCATCAAAAGCGACATACCATTTTGTTTTTGAAGGTTATGTCTTAATATAAAGCTCAAAATATAAATGAAAATATATACATGTAGTTGAAAGTATCTCCTATCAGATAATATCATATTTTTACTGAAATTGTTTCTAGATTTAGAACAAAAAATGTTTTAAGTTATACAGTAAAAAAGTGATGAAAATAGAAATATCCAAAAAATATTTTTATAAAAACCAAATGTATGTAGAAGAACTTAATATTGAATAAAAAGGTAATTAATCTACTATTTAATCTACGTAATTTGTCAAAATCATTTGTAAAAATCATAGAAATAAAACTTGCGAATTTCTAAAACTTGATATTTGCTAATTTAGTATATAAAAGAACAAGAAATATACCACGTATAAATTTTTCATGACTTAACTGATAAAACGAATTATGTTTATATTATAGTTTCGATAAAATACAACATTTAACATATGAGATGTAGAGATATGTCGCTTTAGGAGACCTATGTCGCTTTTGGCTACTTTCCTCTATTGTTTACTTGATTTAAATAAACAATATTTAGTTTAAATATAGAGAATGTAGATTTAAGTAAATATGTTAATGGCATCCATCAAAGAAATATTTGTTGATTTTAATATAATCTTTCTCTCAGTGTACTCAGACAATTGCTCTCAGTTGTCTCAACTGAGTTTTATTGTAGCTAGATATTCAGACGAATATTTTTAGACACACTTACAAAGATGTTATTTCTCGTCAACGATTTTCCGTCTGGCCCCCATTCTGTTACCGAACTGTTTTTTAAGCATACACAAAGAAAGAATATTCTTATTTGGAGATTATCATTAGCATCTTAAAAATAAGATTAATGTAAAAATGAAGTTGTATGGCGTTAAATGAAGACAAATTAACCTTCAATCAAGACGAATATAATGAGATTAACACAATCATTTTCTCATAGAATATTACAATATTAATATTTTTAATTATATATATATATATATATATATATATATATATATATATATATATATATATATATATTAGTCTTTAATGAAGACGATATAGTCATATTAATACAATCATTTTCTTATATATATTAGTAAGATAACGATGTCGTTAGTTGTATATGAGAAAATGACTGTGTTAATTAGACTATATTCATTTTGATTGAAGACTAATTTATCTTCGTTCAACGCCATATAATTTTATTTTAACATTAATCTTATTTTTGTCAACAATAAAAATATTCTTCAAACTAGAATATTCTTTTTTTCTGTATAGTAAAGGATGAAAAAACGTTTATATAATTTAAGTGAGTGCGTAGCTCGCGTAATCGTTGATTACTGTTCTTTATCGTTCTGTGACATTGATCGGATAAAAGCGTTATTATTGTTTATCTGACTGAGACCGACTTTTTCGATAGTTTTTGTTCGACTTGTTCGATAGTAACACTTTAACACTGTCGGCTTGGAGATACAAAATTACAATTCTTGATTGTTATTTCAATCTCCCGGTCAATGTATTCCGCGGTTTAATTCCAAACAGTGATTCATTATGCTTGTGACGAAGACAAGGAAATGAGCGAAAAGTGTTTGTCATCTTACGCTCGAACGAATGATTTCTCTATTACGAAACTACCGCAGTTCACAGGGCGAGCTTGCGAAACGTAAAAAAATTCATCCATCGTGAAGAAAATGATATGCGGTTGAAAAATCGCGATCGTATCGCGCCTAATGCGTGGGACATGGAGAAAAGTGTTCGACGTGTCGAGATCATTCGTTTCATTACCAATTGTCAACAACTGGCCATCGCACTTTTGTGTATGTTGATTTTGAATGTCTTCAGCTCGAGTGTCGTCGAATTTCTCACGACATTTCGCTCGGTTTCAGCGGCTCATTCGTCGCTCTGAATTGTCGTGTGGTATTTTGCTTAGGCTTTAGTACGCCTCTTCAAACAAGAGCTGCGTGTAATCTCTGATAAAAAATGATTAGCGATGTATAATATCTATTTTGAGATTTCGGTTCTTAAATAATACAAAAAGCGCCAGATATCTTGCTGCGTCTTTTCTCGATCTTGTCTTGCAAATTTCTCCCTCGACCAAAGTCCATACTCGTCTGCGCACGGAGAAAAATTGTAGCAAAAATCACGTTAAAATTATATTTCTTTTCTCTTTATATTTTAAAAACCAAAATGTGCTATTAAAGTACTTGCTATGTTTTTAGCGAAATTTATTACATTCCTTAGCAGGATAGACTTTACCGACAGTCTATTCTTGGACTACTGAATAGTAAAATCGAAAAAAAAAAAGAAAAGAAAAAGAAAGAAAAAGAAAACTTATACAAAAAAGAAAAGAAACTCTAATATATATTCTCTTCGTGTAGTAATTCCGGTCATGATTCTGCACGGTCTAAGATTACAAAAAAGTGCACTTTTCACTACGAGAATATTTTCTCCGAGAATATTTTCTCCGAGAATATTTTTCCGGAAAGTAAGGTAAACATACGCGCGTATAAATAAAGAGTGGTCGTTTCTCTCTCGAGAAACCGTCGTGAGCCGTTGGAGTTCACTTTTCCGCGAGTGTTTTACTTTAAAACGTTCAATACTTTCGTATCTAAGCCGCGAAATAAAAACGTAGAACGAGCCACTTTTATCGACTCGACTTTGTAGATAATATAAAGGTCTCTTGTTTATTTATAAGTTTCTGTATCATTGACTGCAATCTCACCGTCCTAAGTAAACGTTTTAATTCCGAGCGTCATTATTATTCATATTTCTCTGTACATATCTTGATATATATTTCCCCCGGCTCTATAAATAACCACATTCGATTGTGTTTCCAACTAATCATGGAATTCGCGTTATTCATCTGATATTTCTTTGAATTTGAGAAAATTCCTCCTGAGGAAAGTTAATAAAAAAGTTGAAAACTAAGTACAAACCGATAGAAAAAAAAACAAATCGGGAAGGAAAATCAAGAGAAAGTAGAATTTTACTCTTTTGAACGTGTTGTAAGAATCTTTCGAAAAATTTTTCATATTTTAAATTATTTAAAGAGATTGTAAATATTTTTTTTTACAAGCTCTTTTAAGTGAAAAACTCACGACATTAATTCGGAATGCACGAAATCGTTTAAAATAATTATAGCCGATTGTGTGTGTGTGTGTGTGTGTGTGTGTGTGTGTGTTCAATAGTAATTTAAACTTTGATCTGAGTTTAAACTCTGTTCAAATATATCGAATATTTTTAGGATAAAAATCTAAACTTAAACTCTAAGTTTAATATCATTGAAAAATCAGCATTTTTCATTGAATCTCATTGAATCATGAAAGAATCTCATTGAATGAATACGCTATAAGCAATTCTACACACACAGAAAAATATTGCTATTAAAAGAAACGTTAAACTAGTTTACTTTTCTTCTTTTAAGCAATGGTTACTCTCAACAAAGAGTACTCAACACACACACGCACATAAAATGTGCGATAAATGTGATCATTTCATCATCATATAATTTAAGAAAAGCTCATATATTGTCAAAAGAGGAATTTATTCTCTTTACAGGAATATCATAAAATTTTATCAAGAAAAGGTTTAGTTCATTTATATTATGTTATATTTAGTTAGTTTATTACATTTTATGAGTGTTATCAAGAAAATAGTCTTTACCGAAGACAACTGTTATTTTAAAATAGGAAAATAAATTGAGTAATAGCTTTTCTCAGCAGTAGAATGATATTTTTCTGTGTGTGAATAACATAATCGTGCTCTTTCTCTCTCTCTCTCTCTCTTTCTTTCCTTCATATGAGATTAAATGCAATTGTAGGAGCTCCGAATTCGTTGCGCAAAGTGCGGCGCTTCCACTCTTGCGGAAGCCGGTCGGCGCCGCGGCACGTTTGCGCGGTCATGCCGGTGCGTGTCGTTGGCTGCCATTGTTTCTCGAATTATCCGGCGGGGGCGGAGCGTCGCGCCCTCGAAAGGTCGTCCACTACCTCTGACATCTAACGGCGCGACCGTCTGATTGCGTTGTCGCGCAATCTGAGATTAACGCTTCGTGAATCCCGTATTTTTATTTGTAGATAACGTCGATCTCACGCGCCACGAATCCGCGTCTCGTTAACTTAGAATGTATTCGGAAAAATGAAAGGAGAAAGAATTGCGGGAATAATTGTCGGACGGGAATACGATAGAAGTTTCGCGGGCCTTGCTTTAATAATTATTATGTTAAATCATACCGATCGCGTTTGATGCACGCACTAAATAGTAATTTTCTATTAATTTCCCGTGCATATGTTGGGTCTGTGAGATCTGAACGAATATTCGATTGCTCGTCAATTTTCGTAAAAGGTTCCCTGAAAATTTCAAAGTAGTGCAAATCTGCTTGCAGATTTTGATTTTATTGTGTTACTATTTTATAGTTGAGGCTTTTCCATATAAAAATTTATCCAGAAATATTGAATTTCAACAAAGATATGTAGTAGTTCAAAATTGCCCAAGTCTGACAAACAGTCCGACAGATTGTATTGTATGTCTAAAAAATCTGATTGTATTCTTTTAAAGTGAACAGTAGAAATGTTTTTGATTGAATTAGTAAAAGGAATGTCTCACTAATAATCAGTGAATATTCACTGATTTTCAGTGGAAATATTCCTACTTTACTGCTCCATCCTATATTTCACTGACTTTGATCAGTGGAAGTAAGATTTTATTGCGCAAAATCTGTAGTGCACAAATTCGTTACGTACTGTGTCAAAACTTTCTGCGTCTATGACAATGGAATTAACGGTTTCCCCATGCGATTTGCGTACAATGACATTGTCTGTGTTTGGATCAATAATGTATCTATGTCTGCATTAATAATGATAACAGTCGCTACTATTGATTGATCCTGTTTCAGGGAGATTTTACTGATTGCACTTATATTTACAACTGAAAACCAATTATAAGCATAGCATTTCTAGTTAATGGAAGATTAATAACGATGATGCGCATGTAAACAGTGGTGTACTAAACTGATACAATATTGAATATCTCGCCATTTATACGCATCACAGAAATTAAGATGATAAAAACATAATTAAGGTATCAAATAATAGAAAATTATTAGTTGACACTCGTATTAAGTGATCGGTATAGATTAAGCCATTAAACTGTTGTAGATTGCGTGGACTTAACGTAAATTTGTAAGTATTTCCGTTACATGTTTTGCACCATTAGAACTTTTCTACCTAATTGCATTAGAATTTTCTGCACTTATAGTCTTATCACGTTAGTTGCTGGATACGATATTGTCGTAATCGCTGAATTAGCGACGTGACAATTTCTCTTGAGAACGGCAATTAACTTTATACCAAATTATTGTAGTTTCTTCGGGCTCTTAGATAGTGATCTCTCAGATTGCTGGAGCTTTAATCCGATTCGCTCACTGCACCTGAAGAAAGAGGCCTCCTCGTGAAGGAGCAGACGCGGACAACGCCGTGCATGACTCGATCTTGCGTAAAAGTAGTTGCGATGTCTCCTCCCTTTTTACGATTGAGACATCTCTCGCACGTTCCGCGTAATTTCGCCGGGACTGTGCTCTCGCCGTGATCTGACGTAACGCGAAAACAAAAAGCGAAACAAGAGAGGAGAAAACAAGAGAAAGAAAGAAAGAAGGAGAGGAAACGCACAAGTGCAAAAATCTTATGCTTCCGCTTCCCCGCGAAAGAGGTCGATGTTGCGCGCGCGACACATAATTGCGAAATTGGAGCGCCGTAATTAAACGCTGGCGCATTTACATGCGGCCGCGTGGAAATGATTTTTGTTCCTCTACGTCGGGCTAATTTTGCGGCTAATTTGCGCGACGCGCGCAACGTCGCGTTCTTTTTGAAATCCCGGCGAGCGAGGGAGCGAGAGAAAGCGAGAGAGAGAAAGAAACAGAGAGAGAGAGAGAGAGAGCGCGGCGCCGCGACCCATGTTGGAGCGGCGCGGCAACAGGTGCGCCTAGTTTTCTTTATTCCTTGTTGCGAATCGCGCGCGCCTTGCACGAGTGCGCCCGGGTTCCATCTGGTCGGTCGTTTCCTTTTTCCCTCGAGTCACATACCTGCCTGCTTACCTGCCTTGCTTGCCTGCCTGCCTGTATCTCGAATGCTACCCGATCGGGGACAATGGCCGCGAGAGCCGCGCTCCTCTCGCTTCTCACAAGTCTACTATGCAGAGAGAGATAGAGAAAGCGAAAGAGAGATAGAGAGAGCGAAAGAGAGATAGAGAGAGAGCGAGAGAGAGAGAGGAAGAGAAAGAGAGAGAAGGGCAGAGGAAATTGGACGATAATGCGCCGCTGCTGTCTGTGTTGCCGATGATGATATCGCGACGAGATAACGGTCGGCCTGACGTAACGTCTCGAAAATCGTCACCTTCGAGTTTTCCGAGAGAGATGCGAGGTATCTTCTCTTCTTGGGTTTCATCTCGGAGTAATAATATCGAAAAGGTGCTCCCCCGCGGTTAATCTTATCTCTGTCTCTCTTTCTCTCGCAGGAACTTGCCATGGGCAAAATCGGAACGGTCGATAGTTTCGTAAGTCATCGCGAGATAATACGTCGGGTGTTTACGAAAAGGAGTTTACGTCAAGCAGAGGAAGGTTGACGATTACACAATTGCACGATTACACGAGCCAGGGCTGATACGCACGCACCATTGTCTCCCAGTCATCTCGACGAGGAGTTTCAACCTCGACTGTGTGTGAGCCGAGAGCAAATCCTCTCCCGGTAATCTTTCAAATAGAATCAGCGATAAGGGGGCTATAGTCCGCGAGTTTACAGACGCGCGCTCGCGCGTTGTTTCTTATTACGAAACAGCCCGACAATCCTCGGCTCTCTTGGGGATCAACTCTGTTCTTCGAGTGTGCCGCGCGCGGCAACAGTATACAGTTTATAGCCTGGCACACCGATCTCATAACTCTCTCGTGGCGAGCCTCTCCTTGCCCGATGCTCGTCCTCGTGTTTGATGCCTGACTAGGTATATTGCGTCGGCGTTGTCCGTCGTAGATTTGCGCGGGGCATTCTCGTGAGAGAAGCGAGAGAGGACGTTGACTTTATCCTGGCAGCAACGCTCTTGCGGCTATCTTGAGGCGCACGCCGTTCAGGGACGCAAAACGAGCGAGCAAGAGAGAAAGAGAGATATTTTTTTTCCTCTAGGATAGAGTTACTCCTTAGGATTTGCAAAAATATTACAGTATAAAATAAGGTCAAACTGCTAGAGCTTATTAAATTTAGTAAAATTTTTGTGAAATTTCAACGAGAGAGTCAAACTACATACTGTGATTTGCTCAACGCAGGTTATCTAGAAAAAACGTTTAGGAATCTTAACACAAATAAATTTTATGCATATATATTTCTTTACTTCTAAGTGCTATACCAATTGACTAAGCCTTAATGTAAGAATTGAATAGAAAATTGAAGAAGCGACTGGTACGGTTTGACAATTTACTTGAGAAGTGGAAACACAAGAGGAGGAGATGCAGCCGTGCGTGTGGATCGTTCGTGAATTAAACTTTTGAGATTTTTTGGATCGTGCACCGGAATCGCGTTCAGTTCGATCGCGAACGTGTACTTTTACGCAAAGATGGAACTTTATCTAACAGTTGAGATAAGTGATATAGACACATGATTTGCCATTTATAGAGCGTCTCAGAGCGGGAGTGAGCGCGTTCTTCACTCCGAAAACAGCAATTTAAAATTTGGTTGAAACACCTAAAGAAAAATTGTCTTATCCTTGGCGGAATCCTCCCTGCATCCTAGAGAATTGTATTCTTATATAAGGTGTCTGACGATTAATAGAAAAACGTTTGTGTACATGTACGTTAAAATTTAGCACAAAATTTCTCTGTCATTTTGCAGACAATCACATAATATTTTGTGTTATTAATTGAAGAATATTGGTAAAGGATCGCGCACTGAGGTGGCCTGTTCAGTAATTGAACAGCACCCAGTGAACGCATAGTTGACAGTATTTATGTAACATTAAAGTATGTGTGCGTACTTTATGGTTGTGTGAGTAAAGTAAGAGGTAAGGTAATTTACAGGCTATGTAATTACGTCAAAAAAGTGTGTCGCAAAAGATTAATTACCTATTTCAAAGAAGACGAATATTCTTTCCATAAAATTTTTCACGTTTTAAATGTGGCATCACAAAAAATAACGTCGTGTAACTAGATTTTTTTTCTTTTTCGGAGCAAAGTCGCGTCTCGGACGTCAATGGCATCCGAGGCTGTTAGCAACGAGTAGTGTCGCTTGATTATGTACGTAGACATGCTCGCGTATGCACACTTGTGAACAAAAGAGGAATTGAGAGTTTTTGTGGAACGGTTAATCGTATGATAACGGTGTGGACTTTCGCCTGTATCGATATAGAGACCTGTATTTTATCTCCGTTTCCACTTATACTTCAGATATTCGCGAGCCGAACTTTATTTCCATAGGAATCCGTGTCTCCCGGCGGATACGACGTCGTGAACATGTGCGCGAGCCCTATGACTCGCGACCGGCGCGGCTCCATTCCGGTCCACCATCTTAAGTCTTTTCTCTTTTCCCTCCTCCGCGTTGTCGGTCTCTCCCACTTCGCGAGTCCGCCACTATGGTCGCTGCTGCGAATCAGAATTATGTCGACTGCGCGAGAGCGGCAAGACACGCGATCAAATACAGAAGTACGAGATGCGAGGACCGAGGAATTGAACGGCGGGCTATCTTTCGTGGCTCCTGCTGGATCCGCTTGTGAGAGGAAAGAAGAAGGATAGGATGGAACTCTTAAAAGAAGAAAGATAGTACGCTGGAATCGCTTTTTAACCCTTTATCTGGCAGACCCGATAAAATTTGAAGAAGCAAATCTTTTGAGTGTTTAAATGAAGTAAATAATGCCCTCTGAATGCAATTATATTGTCTTCAAAACGTCATTTTGAAACATATTTCAACGTTTTTTTTCATCTAGTGGCAAAAATCGAAGCTACTAATAGAACAGACCAAATGTTGCTCCAGAGGAACGATGCCAAACAAATGCGTCCTGCATCTATTGTTTTGCATATAACTCATGAGAAATCGATGTTGCTCGGGAACAACATCACTAGATAAAAGATTGAAGAAAGAAGGAAGGAAAAGGATAGAATGTAGTTTTGGGTTTGATCGAGTTCGATTTGAGGAGCAAATATTATGTCATTTTCGCAGGATGCAAACGTCGAATTCGTGTCCGACACGAGTCCAGCTTACGTAACGCGTATTCACGTTCTTGCAGTCTTGTTTGTTTTTTATTCGTTCCTCGCGTCTCCTAGCTTCGAGTTAAGGTAAAACGTTGCTCGCCACCTCCCGCAGGCGAACCTTTGACCCCTCGACGCTCCCACCACGTTCGTTTCTTCGCCGTGACGTCGTCGGATCAGTCGAGCATTTACAATTTATGAGAACGTCACACATGTACATTCAATTCCGACCTTGTGCGTGCGCGGCGTTTTATGCGATTGCGATATCCTGCCAAAAAAAGGAACTCACATATACGTGAACACACACACACACATATGTATACGTACACTCACTTCTACTCCACGCGCCGATTTCTCCTCTGCTCTTGTTTTTTCTCCACTTTGTCTTTTTCTTTCGCACGATGTGCGCGCCGTAACTCCGAGTGCTATTTACAGTGGTGGTAGTGTTGACGAAATTCGACCGTGAAACTTTTATCCTGCAAAAAGTTCGCTTCCTCTCGAAGGCATCTTCGAGGGATCCTTGGCATTAAATGCGCGTTGAAAAAAATTCGCCTCTTCATAATTCTCGTTCGTCATTAGCCACGTGCAGCATTTTCCTTCGGTCTGAAGCTAAGCTTCCTGAGAATCCTTTTCCTTCTTCTTCCCTCTTCTTTCTGTTAAAGACGAGTAGTCATTTCAAAGCCATTTGACTCAAACCCGTTGAATGCAAAAGATAATTTCGCAGATTCGCGTACACACCGAGAAAAAAATATCTAAAAAATAGTAAATATTCCTCCAGTGAGTACTAATAATATATTTGCTTATACCGTATAAAATATTTCTCAAATAAGAAAATATATATCTTCTTAGAACTCCTTGAGAAAATCTTAACTATTCATAAAAGCAATTGTTTATTCTACTTAAAAAAAGGAATTAAGTGATTATATTATTAGTATCCACCAATAGTTATTATTTTTTAGATATTTTTTCCCTCAGAACAGAATACCTCCCCCTCATGACGAATGTTATTGGTCATACGCGGGCGTCTTAATTGATTCTGCGACGGCGGCAACTACGTTACACACAAGTCTCCAAAAACTCGTTTCAGCCTCTGTCCATTGTCGAAATAGTTTCATTTCTCTTTTTAAGTACTTAAAAGCTGGCCAACTAGAATCGCGCGTTTTCGAGACTCGCCACCTCAACGTTCGTGCGTGGGAATGTCTCTCGGAATTCCGTGGCATATATTCCTCATTCGTCTTGCGGTACAGTTTCGAAAAGAACGCACGTTCACGCGATGTGCACGCTATCGTATATTTACTCACGCTACTTACGTGTACTTGCGTGTACCTTCACGAAAGACACCCCGACGTACGTCAGCTAGAATTAACAACACACATATACACACATATGCATGTGCACAGAAAAATATAATTCTACTGTTGAGAAAAGCGATTACTCAGTTTACTTTCCTTCTTTGAAGTAATGAGTGTTTTCAACAAAGGATATTTTCTTGATAATGCTCTTCAAATATACGCATCGCAGACTTGAGAAAAACTCATTATCATGTATTCAAAAAAGAAATTTACTAATTTTAACTTTACAAGAATATCATAAAATTCTATTGAACAAAAAGTTGATTTGATTCTACGTAATAAGCAAATTAATTTTTTTTTATTTTAACATTCTCTTTTGAAATGCTAAACTTATTAAGATTCAGAATGTATCTTGAATAAATTTGATGTGTGTTTTTATAATAGATTTATATATTTCGAAAATAATTTGGTTTGACTCTACTTAGTAAGTATACCGAATTTATTTTAATTCAATATTCTTAATTGAAATGCTAAACCCAAGATTTAGAATGTACTTTGAACAAATTTTATGTATATAATGACCTCATGATACATGCAAAAAAATCTCAGTTGCAAGCGAATAGGAACCAACTGAAAATTAGGCGATCAGAAGCGATATCTCTGTTTTGAAAGCTAATATTTCTGTTGTCGCAATCGAAAATATTCGTCTGAACATTCAGCGATATTAGAATTCATTTGAAGCAATTAAAAACAATTGACTATACAGAAGCCTCATAAAGGAATTTTTCTCTTCCTACAGTCGAGTTTTTTTCTGTGTGTATCGACAAGAGTCTATTCCTGCGCTACTAAAAACATAGTAGAATTAAAAAGAATTTGTACAAAAGAGAAGGAAAATTAAATATTCTCTCCGAGTGGAATCGTATATTTTCGGAATGCGCCGTTTCTTCGTGCGAAAGCGTCGAATCTCCGAGGGGCACGTTCTTCACTCGTTAAGATGCAGTTTCGAAGTAGACGCACGTTTTCGCGAAGGTTGGCAAGTTTTCTCGTTTCGGAAATTATTCCTAACGCGCACACTGAAGGACCTGCGGAGGCCGAGCGACTTAAAATTTACGTAACGCCATAAAAGAGAGAGATCTCTCTTCTTTTTCGTTGTTACGCCACGGCTTTTCATCAATACGCGCCACCGACGGCGGAGAGACGCTAATCTGAGCTCGCGCAGCGCAACGATGACGATGAATCGCCTTGCAGAACCACCTTGATCCGTTAACCCCGCCGCGTCAAAGAACCTGTCTATTAAGTTTCTTGCGCGGATCGCGCGATACCGACGTCGCGCACGCATCGTGAACAAAGCTATAAATATTCCAATCCTAAGCGTCGCATCGTTGGAATCCGAGTCAAAGATTTTTATACGATCTGCAAAGCAAACTTGCATCGTTGCCGATGCAACACTTGAATCACTTTGGTATGAAATCTTATGCAATTACACAACCATCGAGTAAATTCTGTCCCTTGCGCCAGATAATTTGAGTAAAATTCAGTAAAATTCAATCAAAATTTCCTTCGTTTCAACCGAATATCGTCTACTTAAACCGAGCAAACAATACTCGGTTTAAATGAAAAAAATTTTGATTTAAATAAATATGTTAATGGCATTCACCTAATAAATATTTGTTAATTTTTTAATATTTTTTTCTCAGTGTACATACAAAATAAAAGAACAACAAATTACTGCAGTACGTCGATCTGTTCCTCGCTTATAAAATTCTACAGTAATTTTCGCTGTGAAATCCTCTTCGTATAGAATTGGAAAATTGCGATTGGTTCCTGCAAAACCGTAAGCACATTCGGATATATTAAAACCGGCTTTCATTGACATTCCAGTCTCCGAATATTTGAATAGATTCGGAATACAAAGTGTACATTTAGCAGACTTCAGCAGCGGCAGTAATCGGGAATGTAGTCGATACCCGTAGATTTACGAGGCACGATCCGATCGATTAAGCGGATAAAAATGTCACGATAACGTGAAACGGCGACTTATGACGGACGTAATCTGCCACGAATGCTACAATCGCTTCAGGAACCACTGCTGTGTTACTCGTCGGATGGTATTAATAATTCCAGGACACCCTGTATAACTGCGCCGGTGTATACTTGCTGAAGGCACTCGTGCGATGTGCATATTATCCGTTCGCGTATACTCATGCTGATTTAGTACTTACGTGTACCTGCATAAAAGATATGCGGGCTCAGCAAGGTCGAGGGGCTTTTATACTTCGTCTGTCGCTTTTACCTTAAGCTCCTCTTAGACTGTGTCAAAAACAAAAGTTTACGCCGACGTGCAATTTCGAAGAAGTTTCGTACGATGTCGAGGTAGGATTTCGCGAAAGAAGACAGGCGAAAGAAGACTTCTTCAAGGAGACGGGCTTCTGAATTCATCGGAATGCATGCATTTCTCATATAGGAAAAATATCGCAGTAACAATTACAATTATATATACACACACACATTACAACTTACAAAAAACGCAAAATTTTTGTAATCTGCGATAGAATTATGATCGAAATTATACTACGTATTTCTTTACAAACGTTATGTACGTTATGTACGTTATCCACTTTTTACTAGAAGATTGTAACAATCACTTGAGTGTTTTTCATACCGCGTATATAGATCGTTAAGTTTACTATTTCTATAGAAATTTATATACACTCTGCAAATTTAGCAAAATTCAACTTCATAAGAGCATTGCAAAAAGAAATATAATTGTAACGTAACACTTTATGGCAATATTTTTCCTGTGTACAATCCTTTCTCTTCAACTCTCACTTTCACTTCAAGTCCTTTAGTTCTACTTTTTTGATTCTACTTTTGCAGTTTTACATAAGTTTATTCAAGTCTCGGATAAATGGATATGAGTTGTTATAATTGTATCCGAATCCTCCGAGAGAATCCTTCCATCTCCAGATTTCGCGTATATAAGTTGCCGATGTGACTATTTATACATTTTTGTTTACCTACGATAAGATACGATACCTGCTTCTGAATTGCATCTACCCCCGTGCAGTATTCTGCATCATAATCGCTGATAGTCGATAGATTGAAAAGTCGTTTTTGCGCGATTCATTCAGAAAATGCTCGCTGCTGTCCTTTTATGTCCCTTACATGACCTTTTGTTGTGTTCGTCAGTATTATCTCACTCACTCTTTCTCTCTCTTTCGTCTGCGTGTGGTCCCTTAGAGATAGGCCTTGACCTCACGGTCGGTCACACGGACTACGTTGAGAGGCATTGTTTTGAATTATCAAGCGGAGAACATCGACGACGCATTCTTAACGCATTGCGCATTGCTCACGAAAGAAATCTCGTGTCTGATAAATCGCGTGTTGAGGCCAACGCATGAGATATTTCGTTCACGTGCTTCCTCACCATCGTGTACTGATGATGAGCGGACAAGTGTCAAAGCGCTGGAAAAAGATAATGTTTCCGTTATATATGCAAACAAGTGTATATAGTTGCGCCCTGGAAATACGGGGCTGCATAGGAGACCAAAGAGAGAGAGAGAGAGAGAGAGAGAGAGAGAGAGAAGGAAAGAGAGAGAGAAAGAGAGTGCAGTACGCAACGTGTTGCGATGCAGAAGCGCGACGCCCCTTCTGATATGCAATCATCGTATCGCTGCAGTTCGCGGAAGTGCAAGGTTCTCGCTGCAGGCGCGCTGCATGCGCTAATACCGCTAATCGCGGTGCATTATCGATGCACCACGGAATGCATCGGTCGAGTTCAAGATGCAAGAAGGCGTGCGACCTTGACCGCGCTGTGCCGCAAGTCAGACCGTCTGGTTCTGCACCTCGATTAAAAAACAGAAAGACTGAAGACAGAATTGCTTGTGGAACTTCAGATTCTAAAAAAAAGATTGTTAAATTAACGTGACGCAATTAAATGCATTCTGTTTGTAGGAAATAAAATTTGCGGTTCTTAAGAATCGAATTGGCTTCATGAGAATCGGAAATTCTGTCTATTTCTGAGTTGTGTCGTTGATGTGTTAATTTGATCTTTCTCCTTCGTGCAATAAACACAAAACTTAATAGATGGATGTGAGTAAAGAAAATAATTATATAGAAATATCAATAATAATAAATATAACAATAAAGAAAATGCATTTGGTGTGAAGATAGAAATGTAGATTGTACAGTAAGAGGAGAAATATTAAATAATAAATATTTGGTGGTAATTATTTGGTGGCTTTTTCTACTACATATTTACATAAAAAAAAAAACAGTACGTGTGGGTCAACTATACTTTGTTTTCTCACCGTGTTTTTATATCAATATAACAAATTTTTCAAATAAAAGAATATACATTTTCTTAAAACCTTTAGGAAGCTTTAGCTTTTCGTAAAATCAATTGTTTATTCTACATATTTAGATAAAAGAATTTAGATTTAAGTATTAAGTAAATACTATATGTTATTAGTATCCATCCATAAATATTTACTACTCTACATATTTCTTCTCTCAAAATATATGAATAAATATTTATAGAATAAGTGAATAAATATGTATAATTCTTTACATATTTTTTCCTCATATGAATAAGTGTGAACACGAGCGAATTTTGTAGAATACACGAAGGTATTTGCGTTTGCGAAGCAAAAGCACATAAATGTCTCACAAGGCGACTGATTCTTGGCAGGTGCTAGGCAGGCAACAGTACATCGTGCGACCGATGGTAATGGAAGACAGTTGTACACCCGGGACCGGTAGCGACAACCCAGCGGTTGCCGGAAGTAGCGGGATCATTAGCGACGCGGCATTGGCACACGCTCCAGCCTTGACTGAACGAAATCTTCGGGAGCACGGCATCTCTCTGCAGCAGGCCATCGAACAGGTGCTTGTTTATCGTATTAACAATAACAAACGGGACTCAGTTTCCAAAATCGAAGTCTTCACTTCTGAGCTCCCATTTAATCTAATTAATTTAATCTAATTAATTTAATTAATTGCTCGCTCTCGCGTGAAAAAGAGGAAAGCAACTCTGTACTTCTGTGCAAATTTTATCTCTGCGAAAAAGAGACGGAGGAAGAGGGAGATTATTTGTAACGAGATATTCATGGACAGGAAATTTATCATAGAATCTGACGTGTTGTTTAACATCATTTGCGCTGAGAAAAGAATACTTAAAAATTTATTTGTGAGATGAGAGAGATAAAATTTCCTTATGCGAAATAAACTTTTATCCCACAAATAAATTTTGATCATTTCATACTAAATATTTGAAGTCGAATATTGAAAGTGAGACACAAAATATTCTTTGTTAGAAAAGTTCTTAACAAGGACGTTATTAAATTTTGAAAATTTTCTGCGAAAAGAATTGAAAAGTTTTGGTCTTAATCCTGGACTCGACGAGGAAAGTTGACGAATGTCGAGAATATAGCAGCGGTAAAAGCGTAAAGTACTTCCTCTGAGAATATGCGTGTCGATAGTACTGGCAGTCGGTGTTCTGTCGTGCAAATGTTCACTTAGTAGCCTGCATTATATGGAGTAAGCTTGGCGTAAGTTAGAGCAAAAAATGTAAGTAATTTATTTTGCTTATACTCTAAATTCTAAGATTCAAATTTTAAAATTCTAAAAAAATCGAAAAATAATTTTTACTTCTTACTCCAACTTACTCCAAGCTTACCCCGCATATCGTAGACTGCCACTAAGACACCACACTCGTACACGTATCTAATGTTGCGTGGCGCCTCTTCTGTTTTAAGTTTGAGACCTGGTGGTCGTCCATGTCCTGCGTCACATCTGGCGGGACACCTAAATTCGTGGTGGACGGTCAAGCGCCCATGAGACAATGCCTGCATCCCGAAGCCTGCAACAAGGACATCGAGCTGCCGGAGCACTACAACCATTTTTACGACCTGCGAAAGGACTTTGTGGCGTGCTACTCCTCCCATGGAGAGTTATCGACTCTCGGAGTGCAAGAGATGCTTCAATGTATCCTTTTTGCGCGCAAAAATTGCCAAGCGAGGGCTGCCTTCGTCACGAACGATGTCTTGATCTTCTTAGAGCCACTTTTACCATACACAAGCTCTGGTCAAACTGACCGTTTTAGTAAACCTGCAGAATTCTAACTAAAGCTATTGGAGAAAAACTGGAAAGTGGCGATTTATAAATATAAATTAGTAACAGTTAAGCATAAAAAGTCCTAACTAAATTTTCTATCATATTAGGACGTGTGCTTTTACGTGTAACGTTATTAATCCACATTTATAACTCCTCACTTTGCATTTCGCTAGCAGCTTCAGTTGAAATCCTGTAAGGTTACTAAAAACGATCAGTTTAACCGGAGCTTGGTAAAAGTGGCCTAGTAGACTCCAGACTTATCTTTGGAGGACATTTTTGTCCAATATCTCTCATGTCGTGCTCGACTCGCGAAACCGCTGGATTATATTTGACACACCACTGCCGCATACGATTAGCCAAGTAATAATGGCCGCTATTAATCGCTTTATCATAATTTACCGGCGCGGTCGACGAGGTAGTTGCCGGGCCGTTTGCGTATCTCCAGCGCGAGAGATTTTGTGCGGCGTGGCCGTCAGGCGGCGCGACGGAAGTGCACGACGCGCGAGGCACGCACGACGCGGTCCCCGACAACACCACGATCCGCGTCGATCGTCGTTTCTCGACCGGAGTCAGTCCTTGCGGTCATACGAGACACGTGTGCACGTGTCACATTCGTCGCTGCTGCGCTTCTGTTCTGCCGCGGATTACAGCGCGACCGTTTCAACCGTGCTCACGTCGCTCACGATCCCGTTGTGGCGGATAGATCAATCGGAGTCGTCATAGCCTCACAGACGGAGACTGGCTCAGAAGATAAAGAAAGGAAATCACTCGTCGCAGTCCGTAGCGTCGTCTTTCGTACGGCCAGTAGTCTCCTCTCTCGATCCTCGTGGTCAACACGTGAGTTTTTAACGCTGTCTAGCCCCGAAGTGGCACAAAGCGGAATACGTACTTATCCCCCATGCCGGCGGTCTACGTTGAAACACGCGAGTTTTGTGCCCGATTCTCGATCTGGAAGGCTGCAAACTTTATACTCAGCGACGTAATCAATCGTGGAATTGCCGAGTAAGCTTCTGTTACTCATCACTGTGCACGAGATTCGCATTTTTCGCTTGTGTCCAAGCGACTCGACGATTAAACCGGTCGATGTTAATCTCTGTTCGCCGAGGAGATCCAATCGACTCGATAAGGGTGTGCATGTCGCCGCGCTATCGTTCGCTCGCATTTTACTCGGCGAACGTCTCAAATTTCTCGCAAGGCGTCGCGGAATCGCGTCTGGACAGAATGAATAATAAGACGTCCCCGCGCGCGATTGATCTCGCTCGGCACTGAAGCGTCTCCGCGGGCGACGTTCCCTCACCCTTTCGACACGCCGGACGTATTTTGAATCTAATGCAATGGTGATTCGAATCCCGCGGCTTTTGCGATCTCCCTCGCGAACCAGCAGCGACGGCTTCAGTAATGTCATTCGACACGCCTGGGGCGAGCCAGTTCCTGTCTTCGTCACCATAAATTCGACCTCGATTTGGATTCACGCCGTTTCTGCACGGTATATTGCAGCCTTCCTTCCTCGTATTCGGCTCGCCGTGTTGTACCTACCTGGCGTTAATAAAACAAGACCACCTGCGCTGAGCCGACACCTGCTGTGTGTGTGCGCACGCACGCGTTCGTGTGTGTGTGTGTGTGAGAGAGAGAATGTGCACGCATATGCGTCGATCGTCACTAGCCAGTCCAGCGCGAGTCACGTTAAGATTAGCCGGTCCATGACTTCAATTTTCTACGTTGCTTCTTGCGAACGAACCGTACTTGTCATACACACACACACATATACACGCACGCACACACATACGTACACGTACATATGCGTCACGTACAATGGATTGCAAAACTGTTTGAACATAATGAATTGGGAACTGAATTGTCAATGTTGAAAGTCATTTCCGACAGACTCGTACAATAATATAATTAGTGGTGTAATTAAGAATAACATCTCTTCTTCCCTAAAATAGATAACAGTAACAACAATTGATGAAAATTATTATTACTAATAATACAATACACCTGGCAAGCCCGTCAGTAATAATTCCCAATTTTGACAGTTTTGTGGCCCCCAACTTCATATGTTTAAACCGTTGTGTACAACCGACTGTGTGCGTCATTCATGCGAGTATTTGCGCACGAGGTGCCTGAGAATTGATTTATCTGACTCATTTCTCAGTTAGTCGGGAAATTCGTCGATAGTTTGTGTTCATTCCGCCACTTTCGCAGAGTATTTTATTTGCGAGCATTATCAATACAGACTGTCGCAGATAGCGACGTTAGATTAGTCAGAGATTATGATTGATATACTTCTCCCGCGTTGTTCATGGCGCAGCCATGTTTATCCGAGCTATTGAGCGTTCTTTCTTTCGAAATCGTTGACACGCTGTCGTCATTAGAATTCTGAAAGTGTCGCTTCACGTGTCAGCTCCCAAGTCGCAGATAAGGACTGGACGATTATTAAGTACAGGCGTGATATTCATTTAATTCGTCAACAACCTCCTCAACGACGATAATGCTCGCGGCTCATACGAGAAAGCGAAAAGGAAAAGAAACGAAAGAAAAAAAAAAGACGAACGATGATACAAGGGACCGCGCGATATTAGGGGGTCGCAGAAGTGTTATTTCCACTCTGTTTCGTTCGTGCTTGACGTTCAATCACGAGAGAGCGCCGTATCTTTAATCCGTGCCTCGCCGTGCGTCTTTCCTAGTCGAAAATACATTGCTGCAGCGACATACTTAACGTTTGTACGTCCAAAAGTTGTCTTTTTAGGATTACTCGCGCTAAGATCTGACAACAATTCCCGCGGATCTTCTTATTAACTTTCTCCTCGCCGAGCTTGGCAAGATGATCTGTGTGTGAATGTCGTCTCCCAATTTCTCACTATTCACGTCTCTAAAACCAGGTTATTTTCGAATCATATTCAAGGTAAAAATACCAATGCCTCTGGACACTGATAACATTGGGTATTTAACCTTCGACATTCTCATTGTTTTGTTTTTAAGAAAAGAGAAGAGAATATTATAATTCTTCTTTCTTTTCATACAAATTCTTTTCAATTTTGCTACGTTTCTAGCAGTCCCTTAGTAAAGTCTATCTGATAAAGGGGAACATAATAAATTTCGCTAGAAACATATCAAATGTTTTAATAGCACACTTCACTTGCTAAAATGTAAATAATACACATGAAATGAAGGGATAGAGAATGATTTTCTGCAGAATGTAAACTTCTCTACTTCTCAATCACAAAATCCTACAATAAAATAGTTTTCACTATAAAATTCTTTCCGTGTACGAATATTTAAACTTCCAACGTAGAATATATGTATCTATGTATACACACGCACATATTAAAAAATATATATATATATTCTGTATTGAAAGTTCAAATATTTATATTTAAAGACCAAAACGATAAGAATGTTAGGCGCCAATGTTTATTAGTATCCAGTAACGTTAGGATACTTTTACCTTACAGGGAGGCAGGGACAGCGGCGTGAGGGGGACGGGAGGAAACGTCGTGCAAGCGACGTTCGTTATAGGCAGTAACGATCAGATGACTTGAGAAAAAGCTTGGCCGGCCACGCGTCTGATTTATGCCGTCTTATCGGAATACGGTTTAAAGGTCAGCCTTCTAACGAAGATATCGAGAACAGGCCAGTGACGAGCGCACGTGACACATATGTATATTATATTATCAGTCGTGCGCGTAGTTTGGACTTGTACAATTTTCTCGAGTCGACTTCCACTTTTCGATCTCGCTCGCTCTTCTCGTCCGTTCTCGCCCACATCCGCATACGCGCGCGTCTGTGGGTCCATCCGTCCGTTCGCCCGCCCAGGAACTCGCTGTCGCACCACGTAACGCCGCCTCGCCGCTACCCGGCTATTACGTACCTGGGTGTACTCGTTCATTTGCCAGTTTGTAAACCATAGGGTATGTAACGCTCTCGCATTCCCGTTCGCGCGTTATACGTCCAGTAACAACGTTATATTCGCCAAGGCGCGCGCGCGCGCGCGCTACTACAGCCGCGTTTCTTCCGCGTCTCGGCGATGCGACTTTACTCCTATCATGCAATCAATCGGTTTTATTCTGCGCTATAAAATGTTCCTTTTTTTTGTATGCTGCGCCGCGTGCTCTTTCGCCGTTGTTACGTAAAGTTTGTGGAAGCGTTAAGGTCGCATGTGCGGAGTGACACTGGTGTCATTTATAATCGGCTTCTTCACGTGTTTCGTCATGTCCTCTTGGAGCAGTCGGAGCGGATTTCATGTTTTTGTAGACTGTCATCGTTTATATCGTGCTTATCTTTTTTTTCTTTTTTCTTGCAACGTGTCTCGTATCTGTAGTATTACTAACGTCTGCAGCCTCTCTAACGATAAGCGAGAAAAGAAGCTCGAATGAGAGAGAGAGAGAGAGAGAGAGAGAGAGAGAGAGAGAGAAAGTGTGTGTGTATGTATGTGTGTGCATGTGTGCGTCTATAAAAATACGACGATTTCCTTTTCTGATGGATTTCTATCAGCACACGCGGCACAAAGGTCGCGAGAGGCGGCCGCGCGCGCGCGACTTTCGATCGTGCTCCGACTACTCGCTGTTGTTTCTCGCAGACGGCGAGAGTTTCTCGAGGCGTGCGTGTATAATTCGCGCACGTCGCCGTCGCGATATAAGAGTCGATTTTATCGCATACGCGTAAGAAAAAGAAAAGAAAAAAAGATCTCTCCTTGACCGTTGAAGATCAGATTTCGGACTGCCGCCAGATACGGACAATGATTTTCATGTCAAAGAGATACAGGACATGGTGACTGTGATACAGAGAATGATCAAGGACGGTAAGCTGATAAAATATTTCTCTTTTGTAACGCACTGCGCTCACACGGCCTGTTGTAACCGTCGACGTTGCAAAGAATGCGTCGAAAATGCATTTGCGTTTCTCTAAGTTTCTCTTTTCTTCTTTTTTAAGGGAAAAGAGAAATTTGATCCATGTTTCGCTTGATCTTGTCAATTTCATTGGTTTCTACTCCTATTCGGAGGGTAAAATATATAATAATATTTCTCTCTCTATTTTTCTAATAAATAAATATATAGAAAAATATTTATTAGATATATATATATACAAAACTCAAATAAATAATTACTTGTTACAAAAGATTAAATAAACAAATATTTGTTATTTCTTCCGGAAAAGAAATATTTTTATTCTTTAGATATTTTTCTCTAATGTAGAGACATATCATTCTAAACGGTTGAAACATTTGCTCATATATTCGCTCATACGGGACCCACTCTAAGTTTGAGTGAAACATTCACTCTTGCAATTTTGTGTGGCGGTACATCCATTTGGAGTCGCTTGGAGTCAAGATGTTACGAGTGAGATTCCACTTTCTAAGAAATTTAAAGAACACTTCGACACACACCCAAGAGTAGTTCCTGAAAATACGCTCGAGAACGCATGATTCCTTTTTCTTTCGTCTTTTTTTTTCCTTCAATTTCGTACTCATGAGAAAGATTTCGTGCGAGTTTCGGCGCACGTATACGTGCGCGCAACATAATGTTCCCATTTCTCCAAATGCTATACAGCATGTTTACACCTGACAGCAGCAATGGCCTTGGAGGTTGCGAGTGCGCCGGTGATTAAGCCGGTACTTGTCGAAGAATTACTTTCCTTCGCTGTTCTCTCCAGACTCGCTCGAGAGAACTCGTCGCTTGAACGCGAGATATCTTCGGAATGTGTTGTTTCTTCTTTCGGAGAAGAAGGGGAGAAAGAAAGAAAGAGAGGCGAATTTCACGCTTGATACATTCGCGAATAGCGAGTGATTTTTCGCTCCATCGCATTTTTTTGCGTCGAAATTCGGCAAAATTCGGAGTGCCTTCGATTTGGGTGTGTGTCATCGTTGCGTCGTTGTTCCTACAGTTGCATCGGAGACGAGTACCGATCAAACTATGCAACGTTCTAAGCAGCAGCTCGAGCGTGTCGCGGTTCTCTTATCACAGTGACACTCAACCCGTGGAAGGCTACTTAACGACTGATAGCGTATGTTATCGCGATAATATACGTGTGAAAAAAACGCGTCGCGCTTTGACATCGCCTACCGTTCTTGCCATATTGCTGGAATATCTGCGCACAATAATTGTAACGATGCCTATTGTCGACTGAATGATCGACTGACTCGATGTATTTGAGGGAAATGCATTCGAGTAAACTCTGCCCCTTGTACAAGATAAATATTAAATAATCGTACTTGTCAAACAATTTCAGTAAAATTCAAGTACCAGACTTCTTGTTTGAATTATATGAAAACTTGGATTGTTAAAAGATTTGAGTTATTTGTGTTAGTATCGTCAATTTCTTAGCGCACCAAATATAAAATTGCTCAATTTTACTGTATTTCTAGCAGTGTAGAAATAAAATGTTAGTAAACTCTATTCGACGAAGAAATATAGTAAATTTTACTATGGGCACAGCAAATTCTTTAATTGCACACTTTGCTTTCTAAAATACGAACAGTACACATGAAATAAAAACAATAAATTACTACAGAATATTGATCTGTTCTTTGTTTACAAAATTTCATGGCAATTTTTGCTATAAAATTCTCTTAACATAGAATTGGAAAATTATGATCGCCCTTTCTTCAAAATCGTAAGCATATCCTACTGATTTTATTGGAATATCTACGCGCTTAATAATAGTAATGACGCCTATTGATTTCAACCGAGTCTATCAGTGTATTTGAAATGCACGAGCACGTTTAATCAGTTTTTACATTTGCATCGTAATTATCGCTTGTTCATCGCGATTTCTCGCGATATATTTTCCACTCGAGCGCACGTTTGAAAACTCGAGAGAATAGCACGAGACTGCACGGGTAAATAATCGAGGAAATGACGATCGATTTAGCGCGTGCATTCCTCAAAACACACTTCTACTTGTCGACGGGCCGCGTCGTCGCTGAGTTTGCAAATCAAATAGTCATTTCGCCCGGGTATGGAGAAATCGGAGACAAACTGGCGGATATAAAATTACGGAAGAAACGCATAAGTGTAAGTTTAGAAGGCAACGCTCACAATCGGATTTATACTCACGAAAAGTCTTGTGTCTTTGTTCAATATTATTTCTCCCCGCAGTCGTTTGTTGCATCTATACAGCGGAAAAATATCATTCTACTGCTGAGAAAAGTGATTACTCAGTTCACTTTTCGTTTTCGAAGTAAAGTTTCGTTGTCTTCAGCAAAGAATTCTTCTTCGACATTTATTGAATGTTTTATCGAATATACTTATCGCAAACCTGAGAAAACACTGGAAGGAAATACTTGAAATTTTGTGCAATATAAAGTTTATTTCTGTGAATAAACTTTACACGCCACAGATAAATTTTCAGGTATTTTTTCTCAGCGAAAGTCATTATCACGTACCCAAAAGAAGGATTTCTTCTCTTTACTCTCTTTAGAATATCATAAAATCTTATCGAAGGAAAAGTTGGTTCGGTTTTATGTAGTATAAGCTAATCAAATTTTTATTTTAATTTAAAGTTCTTGGTTGAAATGCTAAACCTACTAAGATTTGAAATATATTTTGAATAAATTTGATGCTCATAGACGAACTAATATGAGATAGATTTATAATACATAATATACAAGCTCATAAATTGTTTGAAGCAAGTTTACGTAATATTTACTTGAACGTAGCATGTATATGTATAGCTCAAGATATCTGCACGATAGCGCTATTCCTATTTCCTGGATTCACTGTGTTAATTATAACATTTTTGCTCTCTTATAAAAAGATACTACTTCTTATAAAAAGATATCTCGCGTGACAACTGAGAAGGAGGAGACGAAACGACAAATCGGTGAAAAGTCGCAGCTTCTCTGATAATCTGCAGTATCGGGAAAAATCACTTCAATCTGCCGCGGGCGATTATCACAAGTGATATTTTTCAGGATTTCAGATAAAAACCGAAAGATACTGTATAACAAAGTAAGACGGACCTCTGACGAGCCAACCTATGATTGACGATATTCTATGATTGACATTACTACCGGTGGCAGGCTGTGCGTGCTTTCGTGCTTTACACGCGATGTTTCGTATACAAAATCGCGTTTCACGCTGACTGTTTCTCATAGATCGCAGTTCCTTTTCCTATAAAGGACGAACCGCGCGAAAAGTTGCTGTTTCGTGAGCGTATTTGTAAAATCGGTAATTTGTTGATAAATCCACAATAAACGTTCCTTGAAGTCGGTCGATTTTTAAAGTTATTGTTTTCGAAGTTCGTTTCTTTCAGTTGGACTTTTTGCACTTTTACTTGCGCTTTTTTCCTCCCTGTTTCTCGTCTGCAGATCCTAGGAACACGCCAATTTAATTTTCAACTACAAAAATATAACTACAGTTGAAAGAAATAGGTTTGAGACGTGTGCGCGTATAGCCGTTTTGTTTGAATATACAGAATCTGCCAATGAAAACTTTCCATCCCGATTATTCTGTAATTGACTTTTGTCAGGGATATTAATACACGTTAATATTATTTTCAAAGAAGCTATATGATTGTGATAAATTTAACTATATCACTTTATCCCCTTAATTGGGACAGCTATTTCTCAAAAAATCTTAAACAGCAAGTCAAATAATCGGAGTGGAAAGTTTTCGTTGGCGGACTGTATATAATATACACATGTCTGATCAAGGAAATTTATGTTTGCATTTTTCAGGTCACGTTTTTCAAAATCCAGAAGTAGTTAACATCGTCTTAGAGCCTGGCATATGGTAAGTTAGAGAATTTCATGCGTGAATGTGTACTTTTCTTAATACATGATGTGTGCAACGTGTACATATCTATAATATCTTTATCATCTGATTTTGATGTATATATAACACGACGCAAACTTGTCTTCAGCTCCAAAGACGAGGAAGTGGAGAATGACTGTGTAGTGCGAGCGCGTGGTCTCCCTTGGCAATCCTCAGATCAAGACATCGCCAAGTTTTTTCGTGGGCTAAATGTCGCCAAGTGAGTAGTTGAATACACATGTTGAGATTCACATACACATAGACAAGATTAAGATACAACTAACGAAACCTCGATGAAACGTCTCAATTGTCTTCTAACTGTCTTTTTGGTATTTATTGCACAAGCCACATGGATCTGTGTAAAGCAGGTAATTGATATTTAGCGCATTTATAATGCACTTAGAAGCGCATAAGCTCAATCTGTCGTTCTCCTTTTTGCCCTAGTTTCTCCTACATGATATAACAAATACGACTTCAGAGGTCTTTTCCTACTTGCTTTCCTACTAGCTGTTGTATATAGTGATAAGCATTATCTGGAGTCATGGATTTCGTATGCTCTGTGGATCTAACTGTTATAAACTCGACATTAGAATTCTTGTAGAGTTCCCCTTAATATTGATATCTTCACAAATTCTCTAACGATGTTCGTAATATTACATACATATATAGTAAGAGAGAATAATAGAGAGAGAGAGAGAGAGAGAGAGAGAGAGAGAGAGTGTGCGTGTGTGTGCGTTGTGTGAAAGAGAAAGCTGATTGCTGGAGCGCAACATTTTACGCTAACAGTGGTGTAATAACTTTTTTAGGGGTGGTGTAGCTCTTTGTTTAAGTCCTATGGGAAGGCGTAACGGCGAGGCGTTGGTACGGTTTATTAATAAAGAACACAGAGACATGGCGCTGAAGCGGCATAAACATCACATGGGTGCACGATACATAGAAGTTTACAAAGCCTCCGGAGAGGACTTTGTTGGCGTTGCTGGTGGTACGAGCGGGGAGGCGCACGCTTTTCTGTCACGCGGGGCTGAAGTCATCGTTAGAATGCGGGGCTTGCCGTATGATTGTGTTGCTAAACAAGTGGTATATAATTGTTTCAACTGATTTAAAGATTCCTTATGGCATTAATGAGCTTTTCGATTACGTACGCATTGTTTTCTGTCCTGCCGCTATACACATCGCTTTGCCTTCACAGCTGGAATTCTTCCTGTCGGGACAAAAGCCATGCCACGTGTTGGACGGCGAGGACGGGGTGTTGTTTGTGAAGAAACCCGACGGCAGAGCGACCGGTGACGCTTTCGTTCTGTTTGCCAAGGAGGAGGATGCTATGAAGGCATTGAGTAAACACAGAGACTGCATCGGCAGTCGGTACATAGAGCTGTTTCGAAGTACAACCGCGGAAGTGCAACAAGTGAGTATCTCTCGCAGGCAAATATCTCGACGACAAGCGAGTGTGAGAGCTGTTATTCATACTCTGATCTTAATGCCCACAGGTGCTGAACAGGGCGATTGATCCGAAGCAAGTGGTACAACCACCACCGCGTATCGTGCAACTGCCTTCAATGATTCCTCAACATATCATCACATGCGGCACACGTAAGGATTGCGTGAGGCTCCGTGGACTACCTTACGAAGCACTGGTGGAGCACATCCTCGAGTTTATGGGCGAACATTCGAAGAATATCGTCTTTCAAGGCGTCCATATGGTTTACAATGCCCAAGTATATATCTTGTAATCGCACCGTACAGGACACATCTTTGCGTTCGCAAAGAGAGTTCTTCACTCACTCATTTTCTCCCGTTCTCTTACCTCGCCAGGGTCAACCGTCCGGCGAGGCGTTCATTCAAATGGACAGCGAGGCGTCAGCGTACGCGTGCGCGTCGCAGCGGCACCACCGGTACATGATCTTCGGCAAGAAGCAGCGTTACATCGAAGTGTTCCAGTGCAGCGGCGACGATATGAGTCTGGTATTGACAGGTGCGGTAACACCGCCGTCAACCACACCTCTGCCATCACCCGGTACGTTAACCACACAAGCCCCCGCGACACTGACACATCCGCCTCCGGCCGCGCCGGTGCCTATGCCAGTACCGGCCGCGCAGCCGCCGCCGCCACAACTGTGGGACATTCACACTCTGGTGCAGGCACAAGTAGCCCAGGCGCAGGTCGCCCAGGCGCAAGCGGCCCAAGCCCAGGTGGCCCAGGCACAGGCGGCTATCAGGAATCCAGACTTTTGGCTGATGGCTCTCGCGTCCAACCCGCCTCCTACCTCGACTACCCCCACCCCGGCCGTGACGAGCAAGTCCTTGGCGCTCGCTGCGCCGAGTCCGGCTCAGGCCCAGTTACCCGCTTATGCGGTGACACCCCCAGCAGCCGCAGTGGCGGCCGCTGCACTTCATCACCATCATGCCGCGGCCGTCGCGCAGCCCGCGACCTCGGCAGCGCCGTTCTTGCTCTTCAATCCTCTTCCACCTCGCATTCCTATCTTGCGGGCGCCGACGCCGCACGGACTGTTGCCGCCTGCTATTATGCAAACCGCGCCGCTAAACCACGCCGCGTTGATGGGCTTGAAGCGAACATGGGAGAGCGCATTCCCGACGGACGCGGCCGGTAGCGTCGCGAAGCGCGCTGCGACCTGGCACGCACCGCCAGCGGCGTTTCACGCGGCCGCACCAACCGCGGCGCCGGCCTTGCCTTATCCTCCGCAATTTTACCCTCAAATCTGACACCGTTGAGTCGAGCACCGAGTGTTCTTCTAAGACCCCCGGCGTCCTCGCTTTTCTTCTCAACGCCGGGTTCTACACTTGGACGAAACGAACATGTCGCGTCCCGCTTCGGAAAGTAACTTTATTATTAGCGACTCTTTATCATAATCGGGCATATACTATCATTCGACTTGTCAGTTCGGTGATCGTCTCGCCAATAATTACAATATACGTTACTTTACCGACAGATTTATATATACATTTTGGGCGCGAGCTCCACCAACTTTCCGCAACGTTCACGACATTCCGTTTCATATTCCCGACGAGTTTGACGGAACATTTCTTCGCGATGTTGCCTGAAGGCATGTCGCAACGAACTTAGGAGTAACGTTGTCAACTTACATGTAGTACCTTAACGTTTGGAAACGCTTCGTACAAATTTGGCCGTTACTTAAGCCCATATCAGACTGAGGATTAGAAATTGAGGATCGTGGATTGAAGATTCGATTTCGACGAATTAAGAAACTTCGGTTTCAGCTTGTTTTTAAGTGATCAAATTCTAATCTTCAATGCGCAATCCTCAGTTTCCAATCTATAGTTTGATACAGGCATTACGCATGGCTAGCAACGGTACTTAACGCGTGATTCGCGAAACGACTTAATCTTCCTTTGTTTAAATATATAGGCAGCGTACATAACTCCGATAAGTATGTTAAGTTTGATTGTAGGATATATACAATTTTATATATATATATATATATATATAGCGTGTTTACACGCTTTTCTTTAATAATCATACATTTTTTTCTTTTGGTTGGGATATCTGCGTCTCCGTATATCGGATCATGTTGTGCAGAAACAGACATTCGTTCGTCATGTGAACGCAATCAAGTGCCTTCCCTGAAAAGTGACATACGCCCAACATCCGGTGCGGTTTTCCAAAGTGTACACACGCGTGTACACTCAAGATCTGTTTGTTTTCAAGAAACCTCTGAACTAAATGCAATAAGTTAGAATGAAAGAAAGTATCACTCCAACTTATTGCACTGGTGCAGAAGTTTTTCGAACAGACCTTCAGTTGCGAAACAGTTTTCACACTTTCTTTTCTAATAAAGTTGCAGCGATCAAGATTGTCATAATTGCAACCCACTATTGACCAATTTACGCAGCGATTAGCAGCTATGTCTTTTGTTAGTAACTGATTATTGCGCAAGTTCATCAGCGGTGTCTCGCAATTGTGACAATGGCTGCGTTCAGCATAGAAAACTGTTTTGTAACTGTTGTAAAATTCGTGAATCTAATTGGTATATTGTTATTAGTTTCTATCAAAATTAATTAATACCCCAATCAGATTCACGAATTTTACAACAGTTGCAAAGCAGCTTTCTTTACTGAATGCAACCAATCTTGAGCGCTACAACTTTATTGGGAAGAAAGTGTAAAAACCGTTTCGTAGCCGAGACGAGCGCCGAGACACGTTTCTCTGCATGTACACAGAAGAGTCTTCAAACTGTCGTGGTGAATATTCATGAATATTCATGATGTTTCCGGATTTCGTTTGAAGGTTAGGGTATTTTCAGTTGACGCAAATTCACATCCTTCGGGTACACTTCAACACGGGTCCATCATTTTCGATATATCGGACGTTGAAGCGTCACATTGAACGGCTATTCAATTTCCTTCTGCATGTGTGCGATCCTTTCGCAAGGACGATCGTTTGAAAGTGCTGTTAAGGTTCGCGTGTCTGCAGACGCTCGTGACTTCGATGTTTGGTGTGTCGTTGAGGGTGTATCCGCGGTGAGAAGTACGCAACCAGAGTGTTCGCTATTCCGGAAAGTGGTTGTCGGTGTGGCCGGAGAAAAGCAGTCATTTCTATACACTCACATATATATACATATATACATACAAAAAAACACATATATTTATATAAGAATGATTTATATACATATATCTATATATTTTGATAGTAATATTTTTATTAGTGATAAGTGACATTCCATCCAACGTTTTATATATATATATATATATATATATATATATATATATATATATACACATACACATTCTGAAGTTCTATCTCAGAGGTATGATAGATTCTTTATACACACGTGGCATCTATTTACTTCGCGCATGTATGTTACAATCTACGTGTAAATCAAGTCTCTTCGTAGATTGCTCCCGGATGAGCTCCCAACGAGCGCGTCTGCAACCGGTTTCTTCGTGGATCCGTCGATCCTCTTTTCCTCATGGATTGTGACATACAAGCTTCAATTGAAATTAAAAGATTAATATACGTGGTATAAGTAGGAAACAGAGAGAGGATTCGTTGGAGCAACTGGTCGTGCCTTGCAAAGAAAGACGTATACATACGCATATATACACGTATTACACTCACACACATGTACGCCAATGTACCAAGAGCGATAGCACGTACAACGACAGGGACGCGCTGTCCAATGTGCGATGGACATTACGTTATTTTCTTATCTCTTGGTGACAACGACTGTGTGTATTAACCCGATTGGGAGTTTGGATATTGCGAGGATAAATCGGGGGCAGAAAGGATAGAGGGAGCAAAGAAAGCGGAGGCAAACGCCGACTTTGTTGTATACACTCTTACGGCTTGTGATTTAACTATGGTGTCGGCGGTGTTCAATCTCTCCAAGCTGGCTTACAGCCTAATACTTTGTGATAGTGTAGTACGACGAGGATCGTCATTGAGACGGATAGAGAGTGGTGTTTGTTGTTACTATCTGTGAATCGAGCGTCGGCTTCACCAGGGGTGGTTTCCTCCGCTGATTCCGTTTCGTAGACGACTGTTGTATCTCGCACTGCCATGTCAATAACAAGCTTCCACTATCTCCACTTTCAGTGTAGCCTTCCGTAATAGCCGTGTGTGCGATGTAGCGTGCGAACGCTCGCAGAAGCTGAGAAAGAGAACTGAGGCGAAGAAGGAGATCCTCTCTCGTGAAGTTGATCTTGATTCTGTCGCGCGCGTGTCGCGAAGTGCTGTTTCGATAAAACTTCACTTCCTCTTGCCACGTTTTTTTAGAACACGCATACAACACACTCGTACACATACACATTAGAATAATATTAGAATAATGGGATAGTTGTAGACACACATACACACACACACACATACTTGTGCGCGCGAGATGGTCGTCATTACACACTTCGAAAATATAATGTCCAAGGGTATACATCAAACAACTGGTTGCATGTCATGTTGGTTTGTGAGGGAATGCGCATACCCAATGAACATCAACTAACAGTAACATTACATCAATGTTGTAATTTCTGCTGGACTTGTATAATCTCGAAAAACCAACATCGTAAAATTTGAGAAGTATGATATGACACTTCCTGATGAGACGACGTCCCGAAGACTGGACATCAAGAGAATATAATACGATTTACGATTTTCCTGAAATACTGAAAGCATGAAGATTCCTACAAAGTTGTATAACAAGTTATTGACAACTTGTTGCTTTCAACATTTCGGGAGATTGTCTCTGTACATTGAGAGAAAATTATAGTTGCTTTCGGCAACTATACTCTTTTGTGATTTTAGCCACAAAAATAGTTAGAAAAATCATTGTTTTAGTAAGTGCTATTAGAAAGATGGTTCTTCTAATTATTTTTGTTAAAATTACAAAAAAGTATAGTTGACGCCGAAAGCAACTATCATTTTCTCTCAGTGTACTCAGTCTGCGGGATTTTGTAACTTTCCGGGACGTCGTCCCGCTTTTAGAGTTCCGGCACTTTTCTATTCGGGATTATACACGTCCACCTGATTTCAACAGTGTAACTGTTATGTACGACGTGTGTTATATTACACTTGCATTGTTGAGCAGGAAATTGCAACATTGATGTTTATTGTTGGCTGATGTACCGGGTATTTATATATAGTATCGAATTACCGTGATATACACTTACCTCCGTCTTACCTGTCGTTTCGCGAATGATGACTGCATAACGGGGGTCTGATCTATCTTTCCTGTTCTCACGTGAGAGATTACCACGTATATATAATATATCATAGTTTGTAACTTCTCCAGCCACCTCGGACGTTGTCTCCTCTTTTTGGGAGGTTGTTGCTCAACATTCCTCCTGTTTCCCGACGCGCTGTAACGCGGCCTCGCGAACGCAAGTGTCTTTCTCACTGTCTGTCTCTCCCATGTCCTGTTTCTTTTTCCTCATGCGCGCGATCCCTACAATTATCTCTCACACACGGGACCACTTTTTCGCACAGGACGCAGTAGCATTATCGCATAGAGGAGTCGGAGAGTAGCAGTACCCTGGTGTAATCACCCTTTTTAGTTCTATTTCCGTTATAGCAGCTGCAAGTAAAAGTATCTATCATAATTGGACGTATTCGATCCGGTTTCTGGTATTAATTAACGTAACGTGCTCGAGATATGGTGTGTTACCTCGAGGGATAACCGAGGGTCGTTTGCGTAGGAAGGCCGAGCACAATTTACGCAAGTAAATAATCGTTCTTTTAATCGCAGGACGCTAACTGCGAAACTACCGGCGACATACAAGCGCGTTGAAAAAGTGAGAAAGAGAGACAGAGAGGAGAGGACGAGATCGCTTCACGGTAATTCGTCGATAATTAGCGTCCTGGGATTAAGCGTTCAGGGGCGTGCTTTTCTGACATCCTTGAGATATCGTGGAATCAGGATCGCACATTCCGATTCGGCTTTACATAGCATTAATCGATACCACATAGAGATAGATTACGGAGGTGAAGCGATGCGAAGTGGATCGCAGCGCAAAATGAACGGTCGCGTAACATGCAAAGTTTCAGAGATCTCGAGGCTGCATACAATAGATGAGACAGCAGGACCTCGTCCACTGAACACCGCTTTCGCATCGTTTCCGTCGGGGTTGCATTTAGGAGTGTCTTTTTTTTAGTACAAGTGTATGTCGCGCGGAAGCGTAGAGATGTGTCCTTCGAGTGCAAGCTCAGTCAGTCAAAATGAGATCCATCGTCTCTTTATTTTTTCGTCGACTTTCTTGGAAGTGGAAACTCGAATGGAGAGAAATTATATCTTACATTCTTTTATTTTTATATGTACACACAGATCTGTGTGTGTGTATATATATATATTTTTTTTTTCTGTTTAAATTGTAGGAGCACTCGACACGCATGCGGCATACATGTGTTTATTATCCATGCATACGTTCACATAAACACATACACACACACACACACACACACACACAATTTACACACTACGTCGGTATAAACCTCTTTTTTTTTTAATCTCCTGTATACACACTCTCTGTATCTCGACGATTTTTTATATCAACGATGAGAAGGATCATGTTTAATAAATGTGCCTTGTGGACATATATATCTTTTTGCTTGCCGGGTTGGTGGACTCTTACCCTGATTATATTACCTCGCACGGTGGTTGCGCTCTTCGCGTCTTATCTGCTTCTCCGGCTTTCTTTGTTTTCCTTCGCAATCGCACGTGCATTTGCACTCCTCGCGTCTGTTTATTTTTATTTTATTTTTTTTTTTCGTAGTGGTTTCGTAGTTTTTGTATCAGGTGATTAACAGCCGAGGGAACGCGACTTCTAGCGTACTGGTTGGCGGAGGAACTGCGTCGCGAAGATCGCAACCATCGTATCTTGTTACGTTCTATACATTTTTTTTCATTGGGGTCACAGGTATCTTTGGTATCTACAGATCAAGTTGGAGATTTCTGTGTCGTAACTCTTATTAGCTCTCTCTTTCTCTTGCTCGTTCTGTTTATTGTTGTTTTTCTCCTGTTGCTCCTTCTCTCCTTCTCTCGCGCAAAGGTTCTCTCTCTTTCTCTCTTTGTCTTTCCTTCCTCTCTGTCCGTTTCTATCTTTGTACGTGGATTCCTTCCAGTCACCAGTCGGAAGACTAATCTTTAGGTGTGTCTTCTCTTCCTGTTTGTCCGTGTCTCTCTCTCAGAAGTATCGATTATCGATGAGCTTTATCAGCCGGCTTCACAGCCGCTGAGAGGTTCTCGAGTTACTCTGAGCCTAACGGTACCGGAAGTCATCCCTCAATGTGGCAAGTGTCTATGAACCATTGCTTTTTGCTATGCCGATCGTCCCAGCGGCCTAGAGACTAACGGTAGTCTAGCGTATCTTTACTTCTCTTCCGTATCGTGTCACGTTTCTCCTCTGAATCCCTACAAACGATCCACAAGTCCACGTTGAATCGCGCGGAACGTATGGCCTGTTATTCGTATTATGTCCCCGCTTATCAGAACATTTGTTTTAAGAAACTACTACTTTGAAATACTTTTATTTGCACACTCGCGATTCAAATGTTCACAAAATGCTATCAGAAACTTTACATACTGAGAAAAAAATATCTGAAAAATATTTATTCCAAGGGTATTACTAACATGTCCACTTAATTCTAAATTCTTTTGTTTAAATAGAATAAATCATCGCTTTCGTGAAAAGTAACGGTGTGTGTGTGTGTGTGTGTGTGTGTGTGTGTGTGTGTGTGTGTGTGTGTGTGTGTGTGTGTGTGTGTGTGTGTGTGTGTGTGTGTGTGTGTATGTGTGTGTGTGTGTGAAAAAAAAATATATTTCCTCATTTTAAAGAAATTTTTCCTCGATATAAAAATATGCGAATTAGTATAAGTAAATGTTATTAGAGAACCTATGGAATAAATATTTTTTATTATTTAGATATTAGTCACGTGTCACTGACTGTCACAATCGTTTAAGCCTAATTATAACGGAGATAGAAGAATTCTCTATGGAAACATATCGTGTTTTTCTAATGAAACATATTGTCAAGTTGAAAAGAAGCAATTAAACGATACGCATACAGGCTTTACTTTTCGCCGCCTAATTACGGAAAAAAGTCGCACGCAAAATAGCTTTTTCGCTGGGCAAGAGAGAAGGAAGTGAGAGAGAGAGAGAGGGTGAGAAAGAGAGGGAGAAAGGGGAAGATAGACGAGGAGAGAGAAAGAGAGAGAGAAAGAGTGAGTGAAAGAGAGAGAATCTGCGTGTATCTGGTGATTTGGCAGAGGGGCGAAATCGCAAGTTGGTGCTGCATTACATATATATATATATAAAGATATACATATATATATCGTGTTACAATGGTGCAGTGTCGATTGCTGTTATGGTAGCGGGACCTACAAATACTAACTTCTGTGCTTCCAGGTAGGACAAGTCCAAGTCATTATTCCTTTGGATCACCGTCTCTTGTACGTTCCGGGCAAATGCAAAGAGATTCGTTAGGCTTTATATTACGAATTATGTTACGAATTCGTCCACGCATCGCGCAAAATTTGTGCGATAGTGAGTGGTATTCTCTTCAAATTTCGCTTAAAATTTTTTCACGTTCAATTGAACTCCCCTAATTGATTGTCTAAGAATTTCAGGTTCACGTTAAATGTCGAAAAGTATTCAGCCTGAGTATTTGAAAGATACACATACACACACGATACCTCTTTTTGCACGTATCGTACAAGAGCAGTCTAAGTTGAAAGTGAAATCGTGCGGATCGGCGCGACAAGGGTTGCGCGAACTCACAAAACTTTGGTGGTTCTTGCCACAATGAGAAAAAGAGAGAGAGAGAGAGAGAGAGAGAGAGAGAGGGAGGGAGAGAAAGTGAGAGAGAAAGTGAGAGAGAGAAAGAGCACTAATTCACTTTCGTAGCGCGCAGACACTTAGCTGTTGATTATGGTCGACTGATATACTTGGCGCATCACTAAACGATCGCTTTGTGTGCTTCTAGAAACTCCTGCGGATCTGCACGATGTCACTCGTCGTAATTGTGGAGTGGTTACATTAGCGGGCACTCTTCTTTACGTTTGTACATACATAGACGGAAAATCGTGGGTACTACGAGTCTCTTTTTTGTTTCTCTTTCTCTGTGCGAACAACACGATTATTATTATTATTATTATTATTATTATTACAAAAATCCGTGATCCCGCGAGATCTGCGAGAGCTGATATCGCGCGGTATCTCTCGCACCTGGCACGAAATCGCGACCTTCTAAGATCAGATCGAGGCGTCCGCGCTTGTCTCACGACAAATTCCAACGAGCTTCCCGCTGTTTTGCACGCATCGATTCGAACGAGCCGCTTGAACGGCCGTGATATTATTATCGTCCTGGGCCTTGATTCTCGAAAATATATCGCATACGACATTTAGTGAAAAGCTATAGTTCATGTTACGTATACTATAGCTTTTCACTAAATGTCGTATGCGATATATTTTCGAGAATCAGGGCTCTGATCCGAACGTTGAGCACTTACCTGGTTCCTCTTTCTGTAGGAGGCACGATGTTGCCGCCGCCGCCGGTCGCGATATTCCCGCCTGCGGCCGCGATGTTACCGCGCGGCCCGCCGCAATTCACGACGCCGTATCCACCGCCCATCTTCTACTGGCCTTACCCCTCGCCGCCGGTCAGCCCGACCAATTATTACACTCCCGCGAGTGTCAGCGGTATCGCACCGATCCCTCAGCAAGCGGCTCTGGTAAGTGAATCTCGTTAGTGTTTCATCATGACTGCACACAGAAAAATACACACTGCATTCAAGTAAATATTACTTGCTTCAAGTATCTCACAAGTTTATATGTCCGCAAATCTATCTGAAGTTCATCATAAGTATCAAAACACATTCAAAACACATTCTGAGTCCTGGTATGTCTAACATTTCAATCAGAAACATTAAATTAAAGCAAAAATTTATTTTGCTTATTACATAAGCAAAACAAAAGTCGAATTCTGTGGTAAAGTTTGATAATATTCCTGTGAAGAGAAGAAATTCTTCTTTTGAGTACACAATAAGTTTTTTTTATTTGTGATGAGCATATTTTACAGAATTGTAATTTACTGAAATTAGACATTTATTGAAAAGAATAATTAGAAATCACTAATAAAGAAATCAAGATTTATTCTAATAATTTTCACACCTTTATAAGACCATTATCAAGAAAATATTCTTTGTAGAAGATAACTATTATTAAAGAAAAAGAAAGTAAATTGAATAATCGCTTTTCTTAGTCGTTAAATAATATTTTTCTGCGTGTTTGCCTCTCTAGATAAATTTTACCTTCCAAGCAAATTATCTTTCCACTGTATGCGCGCGTTCTTCAGAATTAAATATAGAACGTTTGACGAATCACTGTTAAAGATTCTTCAGGCAATGCACCTAAAATGTTTAATATTTTTTATTGTTGACATTGTACTGATTAAATCATATGATTTCAGTTAGCACCAGCGGAATGTCTGCAGCTAGCACCCGGGGCGACGGTGTCGACGTCCACTCCGACAGCGGCCGACGCGCGTATCGAGGCGTATCTACCACGGGTGGAGCTGGAGAAGCGGATGGCCGCGCTGCCACCACCGCAAACCGAGTGCAATCCCTTCGTCGAGGTTTTTATGGTTTGATCCGCCTGTCTGGAGATCCTCTTGCCGATCCCTGACCTGGTTCCTTGTAATCCTAGGTCATTGTAATCCCAAGTTGAGACGAGCGACCGCGTCTTGTCCGTCGCGTGTCGACGCTTTCCGCGCTGAAAAGTTGACATAAAGTCGACTGCGCCTACGCGAATCTCGTCCCCGTCGTCGACGAGACTTTAGCGACTTTTTTCTTAGTGAGAGACCTCGCACAACCGCTGAGATATGTATGTATGTATACGTGTACGGCATATATTGTATCGTGCGGAAGAGTGTGACGGATGAGAGACACGGAAAAGAGGAAGAGAGAGCGAAGGTCTTTCGCCTTCCAGATTCCCGAGGAACATTTGTCCACAAAGCGATGCACGGCGCGTCACCACGCTCTCCACATCTCTCTTCTCCGGGGGGAACCTTCGTCCACACGTATGAAACTTTCGATGCGTCGCCCGCGCGCGAAAGCGGCGCGTTTCTTTCTAGTCTAGAGATAGATAAGAGCCGATTGTGTGTGTCGCATTCGCGCGCACAGCGGCGTTTCTCTCTCGTCGTTTGTTCCGATACGCCCCCCTGTGTACGGATGAGACACGTGTATCGCGCTTTCCCTCCCAATTTCCCTTTTCTTTTCTTTTTTTTTTTATTATTTCTTTATAATTACTGTGTCACGCGCTAGTAATGTCCCACGCTGTAACGACAGTTACCGCGTTCGGTTGCCCTGATCCTCATCGAGCTCAGAGAGCCTGTGAAAGTTGAAGATCGAGTTCGATCGATTCGAATTCGACGCGTCTCACGAACTATGTAAATTATCTATAGAACGTAGATAAAATAATTATTCCTGTCAATCGCGCCGAGAGCGCGACAGGTAACGTTTGAGGGCACAGCCCGCACTTCGCGCTCCAACTCATGCCTTCATGCACGCCGTTGAGAGTGCGTTGGACCTTCTTGAAGCCGGGCTTGGAGTTCTGTAGCAGGCTATGCGCCTCTCTGTGTTAATTTTATCTCTGCGAATTTTACGCGACGCTCGTTTTACGTATATGTTATGTAATTTAAGTTTTAAAAGATGAATGAGATGAAGGAAATTTATATATGTATGTACACGGAGTGTTCTGTAATTAGCGATGCAGCCGGCAAGATAGTGTGATTCTACATGAAAGAAAGAAGTCGAAAATGTAGAATACATTTTTTTTTACAGAAAGTGCTTTGTTTTCAAGGAAAACAGCACTCTATTATTATTCGTCAGCACTTAACCATATCTAGAATCAAGTGACGTTATTGCTCAAACAGATCTCCACAGAATCCCAAAGACATCTTGAGAACATCTCCAGGACATCTTCTGAAGATCTTGTGCCACGACGTACAGTCGTGGACTAAAGGCCAGTTTTATAATTTCCGGTTAACTTAACTGGCTGAGTTATTCCATTGCAATTGATCAATCGCATTTGTCGTTAAGCAGAATTGACCAGAATTAACCAATCACCGTACACATTTAAAGCTAGTTAAGCTAACCGGATTGTGAAACTGGCGCTAAAATGTTGTTCATAATTTTCGGGATGAGTTTGCAAACTCACTCCAAAAATTATGGTGGACCTTTTAATCAGCGACTGTGGCTGCGTTCCGATATTCCACTGCCAGTACTGAAAATTTATAGTTCATATTGCGTATACTATAGATTTTCAATACTGGCAGTAAGTATCGGAATGCAGCCTAAGTGTTGTCTCTGTGCGCACGTTTTTTCACGTAGAATTACTCATTTTCCGGCTGCACTGTCAGTTACGAGATACCCTGTATACGTGTACGTATGCAGTGTACGTGTATACGTACGTACATATGTATGTGTACATACACGTGTCAAGATAAAATACCCAATTATTGACATCCCCTTAGTCATTGACTAATTCAGTTAAATTTCCTGCTTGCACTCAATAACTCCGGAAGAAAACTCCCCAACTGAAACTGTAAAGAACCACCATTGATCGTAAGAAAAACCAGACCTTGTCAACGATTAAGGTGGATCAATAAATGGGACGTTTTATCCTACGTGTATATTTTAAATCTATCCTTTGCATATCGTTACTCGCGAACTCGAGTCATTGTCAAATCCCCGTGTTCTTTTGTTCGTTCTCTCGAACGTTCGTCCAGTTTCTGTAGTGTCTTCTCGCGTTTCCTGTGTTGAAACGCAACCGTGTGTGACAACAGCAAATATTACGAAAGTCTTCCGTTAAGTTCTCGCTTCTCCCTCATCTCCCTTGCCGGGTAAATTTTATCATTTCGTTCGTTAATCCGCGTTCATCGCCGGTTGAGAGAGAAAAAAAAAAATATATATATATATGTTATATACCAATATATATTAATCAACGAATCAGCACTTAGTGACTCTTACGATACATATGCATAGAAGTATGTAGATATATAAGTGAGATGTCGTTCGTTAACGCTGCAGCGAGTTGTTAATCGAGCGACACGGCTAGCGAAAGAATGTATAGCTCAACTACACAATTATCTCGGATTCACGCGAATCGAGTCCAGTCGGCGGGCTGGTTCGCTGGAGCGCGGGGATCCGATTATTCCCTTTACTCTACTCTTAGCTCTTTACTCTTTTAGCGTAAATGTATGGAAAGAAAAAGGTCGTTTCGCGGTGTTGAAGGGTTGAGACCACGCACGGTCGCGTGTAATCGATCGCACCTTCATGGCTACGTTTCAAAATTCTACTCTACGCAAGAATAACATTCAACTAATCAATCATGATAAAGAGATCTTAGTTTTTTTATTCTGATCAGTCAATTAAATGTTGTTCTACCCGTCGAGTAGAGTTTTTGAAGGCAGCCCGATCTCGTCGCGACTGTCGATTCGATTTCGTGCTGTCAAGCGAAGTGACTCAGTCTGTTCTTTTCAGCTGAATCGCCTGAACTGGTGCGATAAATTAGAGTGAGACAAATATATTTTGTTTCGCTCTAATTTATTGTATCAGTGTGCAGTTCTGGCAGTTCAGCCAGAAAGAACAGATCTACTGATACACATTGCTCCGATGATCACTTACCGAAAACGATTCGGCGATGTTTCTCGGATACACTTGAAGCACGGAATACGTCGACTTCCGCCGAAGTCGTCCTCGGGTTGAAGGTGATGCGTCGAATATCTCGTGGGACGCGCGAATAAAGGCGAAGCAAACGCTTTATTAGTAAAATCTGACATTAACTAAGTGAGATATCAACAAAAACTGCTGCAAGTTGAAAGCTATAACTTTTCCCTGCAGAAAGAAGTCTTTATGTAATTTATATCTCTGTGCGTCTCTTTATATATTTATAGATTTATATTCTTGTTATAATTATATATATATATATATATATATATATATATTTACACACATATATAATTTTATATAAATTTATATTTTTGTTTTAGCAGTTTTTAGCATTTTACAGAGTCAAATATTTTAAGTAAGATCAAGTGCCTTGATCGATTAATCTTTATTAATATTTAATTAATGCGTTGCTACTTGGCGCGATTCCTTTATTCGTACGATCCACATTCTGTCTCGCTGTAATGCAACGAAAATGACCGGTTAGAGATGTGTGAGCGAACTCGAGTGAACTCACTCGTCGGCGCGTGCTCTCCTTCCTCCTTCCTACTCTTCCTTCTCCTCAAAACAGGATACAACAATTCCGCGACGTGCGCGCTTCAGTGTTCCAATCTTGACGAGCGCGACATGGGCGCGACGAGGAGCCCTCCGTCGATGAAGGAAACGACCTGTGCAATGCGAATTCCATTTCGGTGCTCGTTCGTCGCGTGTCGTTACCGTACGTGTGATCACGCACGATTGGTGCAATAGTTGTTAATGTCCCTCCCTCGTGGTAACTTGTGCAATAGAGATCAAGCAGGTGCGCCTCCGATGCTGAGGAACACTGGACGACGGATTAAATTGGGATTAGCATCCGGTTTCACCAACGTCGGCTCTGTCGAATCCAATGTATCCGCTTCCTTTCCTCGGACGACAATACGTATCTTTATCCATTAATTATAAGGATATGCATAACATGCGTGTGAAAAGAGAGAGAGTGAGAGGGGGGGGGGG
>NW_022639469.1:2248686-2279562 GCF_010583005.1 Odontomachus brunneus
GGGGGGGGGGGGGGGGAAAGAAAGAATATTAAACCGAATAATAATATAGAGGATGGCGAATTGTAATGTTCTGTTGGTGAAAGCGGACGCGACGCATTTGTTTAAACGCACATCGACGAATTGACGTTGATAATTAATTAACCAGCGATTCTTATCATTGTAGCTATTTATCATTACAATGATGCGGTCGCGTAGTGAAATCACGTTAGAAATCAGATGGTGATAACGTGTGTCACTGTCGATTGTAGTCCGGACGCATGCGGAGGTACCTGACTAGACGATCTCGATATGAGCCTCCTCTAAGAGTATATATATAGTTATATTAGAAAATTGTATATATATATACACACATAGATATATATATATATATTTACACATTTATACACACACATACACACACGAATAGATGCATATCTGTACAATCGTAAGTTTCCATATCTTTCAGCCGAAGAAATGTCGCGTCTTTTAGACGCGAGAAATGCGGATGGAGCTTCGTGTGCTGGTACGTAAATCGCGTCGCGAGGCCACATCGAGTGTGGTATGCGGATTTTCTTCGTCTATTGTTAGAGAGAGAGAGAGAGAGAGAGAGAGAGAAAAAGAGCGAGAGAGAAAGAGAGAGAGAAAGACGTAGAAAGAATCTCCCACGCCAATGTCCGTTTTGGCGGTTCGAGAAAACGGCTGCGACGAATAGTAACCTGATATTTAATTATGTTATTGACGATATTAATATTAATATATTCGATATTGTTTTGAAAGATGCCCCGTACTGTTTTCGGATCCCATCCGTATATGTATTCCCGTATCATTCCCGTGCGAGAGACGCGTCTCTTTGTGCAAGAAAGAGGAGAATCAGTGATGGGGGAATGTGTGTGTGTTCTCCTGAGGACGAATAATCGAGACGCGCGCGATCCTCCTGGGTTCACATGATTTGTTCGCTTTATTTCTGAAATGTACATAAGGCAGCCTTGTGATCATACAACGATATCATTGTTTCATTCACGCGGAGTACCTATGAGAGAGAACGTAATGTGACTTAACACACTCTTTCCTTCCCGTGGTTAAGCTCGTCGGAACCTCGCTCCGACGCTATCGTAAGAAGTAATCTGCGAAAGCATTCGTCAAATCTACATTCTACGCCATAAATAATTTCACGTTCGTCTATAGGTACTACATATCATGCATACACACACGCATACACGTGCAGGGTGTCCCAGGTACGCACGTGTCCTGCAGGAAAAAGAAAGAAGATCCCGGCAAATTTTTCCACAGCGAAAATTCAGCCCGGACACCCTGTACTTATCGTGCGCCTCGCGAGAAGGCAATTGTTATCGCTACTAAACTTACATGGTACGGACGGATACTTTGTTCTGTATAAAGGCAGGTATATAAAAATGTTCTCGACAACGACGAGTCGGGTGAGATCACCTTACTTAAAGGAGGCAGCGAATTAAGTCTATCGATTAGTGAAGTTACCTCTCCGCGAAATCTAGAACACTCGCACACTACTGCGCGTCGAGCAGTATTAATCGATCTCACCGTGACACAGTGTGCTCAGTGGATGTATCTCTATCGGACTTGCAAGCTCGAATTCGCGAACAACGCGAGTGTCGAGTGAACGAGAGGAGCGTACGCCCTGGCAATTCAGCGGGCCGCTCTCGTATTATTACCTAAAGAAGAAGAAACGATCGATTGAACAATCTATCAATACTCGCGAGAGAGTTACGCACGTCTCGCTTGGCCGAAGTAGACTCAAATTGGACACACTTGGCAGTGTACATTGTTGCATAACACGGCATTAAGTTCGCCACTTTTGGTAACTCCCAGCTCTCCTCTTACGTTGTCAACGTGAAGCATCGGATTGACACAAGAGAGAAAGAAAACTCGTTTCTTTCTTCCGCGAAAAAAAAAACCAACGGACTCTTCGATCAATCCGATACAAGTGCGACTTGTTTATCATTAAATAGCGCTAATGATTCGACGAAGAACAATGTGGACATACAGTGTGCTGATTAAGAATACATGAGGTCTCTCTAGTCTCACAGCTTCGCGATAGTAGAATTAGTCAAACGTAATCCTTACAAATCTCTTACATCGAGTATAAAATCATAATTGAAAACTTCCTCCCTCGTAATACATTAGTATCCAAAAAGAACGCCGTTAACGATTGAATGTCCTTGGAGGATACTCACAAGCTTATCTGAAATAATTGTATCACTCATCTCGTATCAACGGTGTCGTCATTAATAGTCTATTAAATATGCTAACGATCGTAATTGGAATTAAGTAGCACGTCGTCACAATAAATAACGAACTGCCTAACGAAATTCGAATTGCACTCGCAAACTAATGCAAGTTCGTGCAGCGTGAAATCTCAACGAGACGTCTTATTGTCTGAAAGATGAATGTCTATAAGATATTCGAAGACATCTTAGGCGCGTATCAATGGTCGTTGCTTGAAATTTGTCCCTGGTAAGATAGATTTGTGTTCAGAGTTAAATATTCAGACGTGAGTTTCTCAGACTCGTCATAGCGTCTGTAGATTTGCTCGTATTGCATATACTTTTCACACTTCATTTTTATTGAGTTCTCTAGCAATGTAATAAGTGTATTAATTTATTTACTTGTGTAAAACAATTTGAATGCCAAAGGGCAGAAGTTGTCAAAATAGTGTGTGAAATGAATAATAATGAAACAGAGGATTGTGTTAAGTATTTTAGTCACAGGATGAAATTCAAACAAGTATTATATGTAAAAATTCTAACTTAAGGGCCAGCATACATACATTGTCATAAATATAATATATCATATAATGCAATTGAAAAGCTCACGTTAAACTCTAAGTTCAAATCATTTTACTTGGGACAAACCAGACAGACAAAAATGTTTGAAAGACATAGACGTCTTAGTGACGTGTAAAACATATCTTGTTTCAGAGATGTATTTTAGATATTCGTGTTGCCTGAGAAATATCAAGTGACGACTTTCTGTAGTTTTCTGTGGAACGTCTCTTATTGTGCAATCTTTCTAAGTTGGCAGTGCTTGTCTGTACGAGGACGCAAGTAGATTTGGCACACGTGGGTGCCGAGTCAATGGACAACTCTGGTCCAACGAATGTGTACCGTACGTCATCGTCGACGTGCAGTGACTTTACATTGCCGTTTCCAACGGTTGACTCTTGCTGCGCGCTCCCGCCGACAACTGCGTGAGTTCTGTGGGCTCATTGATCAGAAATGCATCCAAATTGGTCTCGAGGAGGGCTTCGCTCTTGGAGCGCAATGGGCGCTCTTCGCTCGTGTCGAAGTTGGTCTCCAAGAGCGCCTCGCTCCTGGGCCTGCTGTTGTCCTCATAGTGATACGGATGCGGCGGTATCGGCGGCTGGAAGTCCGACGGGTATTCCGGCACCGGCTCCGACGCCTGACTGGGCGTTAACGTGGCCGTGTCGTAGGTGCGTCTCGGGTCGTAGTCTACGGGATCGTACGCAGCTGATGCCTCGATGTCCTGCTTCAGCTCGCTCATAGAGTCGGTGAGCGCGAGACTGGAGTGCAATGGCAGCGTGGAAGTGTTGTTGAGGTATGACGAGCTCTCGTTGTTAGCCGTGGGACTGTCCTGCGAGGTCGACTGTACGTTCGGCTGCGAGCTCCAATCGGTGTTGTCCGCGGCGGCGGCGGCGGCGGCGGCCGCGTTCCTCGTGGCGAAAGTGGAGTGATTACGGAAGCCCTCATTGCGATAAGCCAAATCGAACACTGGATTATCGACGCTCTGTGTAGCGGCGTATTTATGATGGCCGGCGCCCTTGAAGTCGCTAGTGCTGGGCGAGTAGCGCGGGTTGTGCGCCTCGTACACGTCATAGCTCTGAGTGTCCTCGATGGAGGAGTTTAGCTGCGACTTGTCCATTGAGTCCAGACTGCCGCCGTTCAGCATGCGTCTATAGTCCATGGACTTAGAGTTCAGCGTGTCCGTGGAGTGTTTAGTCTGAAACACAAACGGTGAGGTTAGAGATTCTCGAGAAGATTGTCGAGTGGGTCGAGTATTTCAACGCGGCAACAGTTAATCTCGCTTTGTGAGACCCATTTTAATAGTCATTACTTGAAACTTGTCTCAAGTGAGATATTCACGTACACATATATCACATATCATGTCATATATATAATTATTAATTGAATTGAAGATTTATCTTTAAATTCAGATTTGAAGATAAATCATGCGAGACAAGTTTCCAAGCACAATTAATACGAATCTTAGAATTTGATGTGTTTTTAATTAAATTTCGATAAAAAATATAACTTAGATTCAACTTTAAATAAAAATCTTATATGCGACAAATTTCACATGACAACTATTAATACTTTACAACTAGATGTGTTTTTTATTTAAGCCGCAATAAAAATTGTAAACATTTGATATGATTTAACTAAAAAAATCAATTAACTGTAAATTCAGATCAAATTATTCCGCAAGTTTCAAGTAACGATTAATTAATAGAGTCTATTGAGTTGAGAAAATCGCAAGTTGCGAAAAAAGAAATTCGAATTTTCTCAAGCGCTTGAAGAGAAAAGCAAAGAATTAATAAAAGTACCGTTGCGTCAAATTTAAAAAGCGTATTTACCGCGATGGGTTTTCGTCTGTAAGAAAGTTCCGTGAAGCCGGTTGTGGAACCGACCGATCGCAGGGAGTGCAAAGATTGCCGGATAGAGTTGCGTCGCTCCAGTCTCTCCAGCTTGCGCTTCTTCGACTTGGACACCCACAGCGCGATGGCCATGGTCAAAAGTGCGAGCGAGAAACCAACAGCTCCCAGAACACCCACCGCAACGATGTCTTTCCTCCATGACAACGGATCGATGTTGACTCTAGGATCGATTTCGCAAATGAACGGATTGGGCTGCGCGCAATGGTCGACCTCGATATTCTGGTACGTGTATGCTGTGCACTGATCCAAACGATCCAGTTGCTGCACCCACACACGCTCCGAGTAGTCGAACCGTTCTTGCTGCTTGCGGGCGAACCTCCAGAGTTCCAGGTAATCCCTCATGATGAACGGCATCGACGCGTTCGCTGATCTGCAAAAGTCTCGCGCGCTGTAGAAGTCCATCGGCGCTCCAATCAGTATGTAGCATGTGTCGCCGACGAGCTCCCAGGCGGGCGGACACTTGCCGCTCAGCACCGACTTGTTGTTCATGTGGAAAGGTTGGTAGTCGACCTGCAGCAGCTCGGGTGAGTCCCCGCGGTCCCTGATGCGTCCCGCCACCGCCAGGGTCTCGTTATATCCCCACCAGTTGTGCCGCGCGTCCACGTGAGACCTCCACATCTCCAGCTGCTGAGATCTGTTCGTCGTGAGCATCTCATAATCGTTGTCGGGATTAAAGAACACGTTGTCAACGTATTGTTGCCCAGGTGTGCCGGCGACTACGGTGCTACGGCCTTCGCGATCAACCGCGTAGTTTTTATAAAAGCCGTTGTGAGACGTGCTCTGGTAAATAGGTAGACGAACTCTCTCGAAGCCAGAGATTTCCAGTAAGTGCATGCCGAGGTTTCCGTGTAGGTAATTGAGCGTCATGTTGCTGACCACTTGCTTCAGCACGATGTTATTCTCGTAGGGAGCGTTGTTCTTGGTGAAATAATTCCTGAATATAGTCACCTCTTGGTAAGGACTGCTCTGACGACCCTCGATGTACCTGCGAGTTCGAGCGAATACGTGCAAAATGATATTATGATTGTGCGATCTTGATATCATAATATGACAATAATATGATAATAATACTTACAATACAGGCTTGTTGAAGTTCTCCGTGAAAAGATTATTATGAATCCATCCCTTGAGGGACGTGGCCGAGCCTCTGGAATCGGCGCGAATAGATAGGCCGCCTTGATTCCGTTGTACCAAATTATTTCTAAAATAAAGCAACTGCGTGTTCTGGACGTCAAACCACAGCGCGGATTTGCACGTGGAGAAGTTGCCGTACAGCTTGTTGCAATTGTTCACGAACTGATTACGCTCGAGCGTCATTATGGCATTCACTTCGCCGGCGTTCGCGTACTTCACAGCGCCTTCGCGACAATTCGATATCACAGAGTAAGAGACGTTGTGCTGTACATCGCGATTAAAACCAATAGCGGATATCGGAAGAGTCACAATCTCCGCGATGAACCCATGCGTGTTGCTGGCGCCGTTAGCGAAGAATCTCACGCTGAGGCTTGGCTCTCGAGTTCTGAACTGTTTCTTCTCATCGGGAGTGTTGATTTCCAAGTGGCCTATCTTCTTGGAAGTGATATTGTAGATGTCACCGTCGTACAGAGTTATGCCGTCGGCGCGACCCGGCTTCCCGGTGGAGTTGTAAAGATTAAATTGCAAGAATCTGCGAAAAAATATGTACATCAATATTTATATTATATTACATATTAATATGTATTATTATTAATATGTACTATTATTAATTTATATATATATTTATATATATATATATATATATTTATATATATATATATATATATATATATATATGTATATATTTTTATTTATATTATATTACACATATATATTGATATTTACCGAGTGACTTTTTAACGGACAAGACATCTGTTTTTCAGAAAGAATTAAAACAGTATAAATTTCTAAAAGACGAATATCTTAGAGACATTTTAAAGATGTCTTTTAGAAATATCTTAGAACAAAAAAATATTTTAAAGATATCTTAAAAACATCTTCGTTTTAGACGTCTTATTCTTTCAGATACTTGTGTTTTAGGTACTTGTTCTATCTAGAAAGATTACAGAAGAAAGGAGATCGCTCACCTAAACCCGAATGGCTTAGACCTGTCGAAGCTGCGGAAGATCTTCACACAGTTCACCGGATAATTGTCGTACTTGTAATAAACGAGCACGCGCTCCTCGATCGTGATCTCCTTCGCGGTGTCGCATATATCGACCATGCTGAACAAGTGATATGGAAAATTGAGGTCCCTCAGCGGCACGAACGAGCTCTCATCCGCCTCACGGCCCTCTCCCGTCAAAGAGAGTATGTTCACGCCGTTGCCAAGAACATTATTGATCGTATTGAATAACAATTCCACCGTGTGTGTGGGTGATATGACATTAATGCCATGATAAGCGCTGCGATCGATATTAACGTGCACCATCGCCGGAGATTTCACGATCGATTGTACGGCGGACGATTTCTCCAGGTGCAGGATTCCGGCACCAGTGATGTTGATGTACTTGAGCGTCGATTCGACGCGTCTCATGGTCTCGTGGGTCACGACGTCGTGGATACGGTGCTCGTACAGATGATGCTCGAATTCGCTGTTCGCGATTCGTATTCCGCCCCAGTAGTCGTGTTCGTCGTCCAGATTGCGCTCGCCGCAATGCAAGAAGACGAAATGTCCGTCCCACGGACACTCGTGACGATGACCGAACAGCTGACCGTTCAATCGGATCTGACAATCCTCGAGATCTTGTTCTTTCCCGGAACACTGCAATGGTTCCGGCCAAGACCAGACCCGCGTCAACGATCCAGGATGGAGCTCATACCTGCGATCGTACGACACGTAGACGTTAAGGGTGTCGTGGCCGAGATGCCGGCACACAACTTCAGCGTTACGCTCAGTGAATCGGTCATCGCATATGGGGATCCACTGCAGAGTCGTTTTGTTGAAGTACTCCAAGAAGCCTGAAATAATCAAAGAGAGAACATTATATGTCATGATGTAAAAAATGAAAAAGTAATATTGTTAATTTTGTTAGCTTGTGAAAATCCAAAATGTCAAACAAAAATGCAAAATGACTAATAACAAAATACAAAATAACAAATGATAAGTAAGTAAAGTGTAAAGTGATATATAAGCAAAATATAAATGACAAATGCAATGTGCAAAATAAATCACGAATGAAATAAGAGAATATCGTGCGACAATTACATAGGATAATAGATAAAATTTATTTACAAACTCGTTAACACGCCTTGCGGCTCACCTTCGTTGTACGACGCGGAGCACTGGCCATACTTGCACAAACGGATCTTTTCTCTCGACATCGAAACGAGATTAGCTAGATTAGCGGAACTTCTAAACGGCGCTGCATTGGCGAACGTGGAGTTGTTCACAGCCGCTCGCTTCATTGGCCGCATTATGATCTCATGACCGGATACGCCGACGGCTTTCAGCGTCCCCAGGACCAGGATACCGACGTTGGGGGCGAATTCCATCACGACGTCGGGATAAATGTGCAGAGTGGCTTCCGGCATGACCGTGATGTCGGAAAGTACGACGTATGGTTCTGGTCTCGCGTGCAACGACACACTCTCGACTATGCGACCACCCAGATTGTTCAGGTCGATTTCTTGATTAATATGCCACGATGCGGAGATAGACGAATCCAACGAGTCACTCGTCAAGTACGGCCGGTAATTGGCCACCGCGTGGTCGTTCCAATCGTCGAAGTCGAAGATTCTCCGTCTACGAAGAAACGTATGTGAATTTTGTTTCAGACAGATCTCGAATCGAATTAAGCAACGATCATATAATTTTCTCTTAAGAACAGAAATGTGAAAAATGGAAAGTTCTATGGAAACTTTAAAGAAATCATTTAACTTTTCAAATATAGAAATATGGAACCTTTCACATAAAACTTTTTACTTCTCATTTTACATGTCATTTTCCTAAGAAAAAGTTGCATGATCGCCAACCAGAAGTCGTGTAACATACACAGTTGCTACTTTAATCAGATTTCAAATCAAAATAACAAACATAAATGTAAAAAGAGTATATATATCAATTAATTAACATTATTTATAGTTCATCAATAAGTAATATGCAACAAATAATTTGCTTTTACTAAAAATTAATTTGCTTTTACTTAAACTTTCTAGAACATAAAATTGATATTTTATTGTTTATTATGTATAGTTTACCTTATACCGGCGTCATCCGCCGTGCCCCACCAATTTTCCATGACGTCCACTTCGTTGTTAATTTTGGCTGTCCTAATACCCGCGAGTAACTCATAATCCAACGAGTTTTCACCGAAAAGATTTCGGTTGATTCGCACTTTCTGTATTCCGTGGAAACCGACGACGTAGCTGGGATCATCGAAGGTGCGACGCGGCCCCATGCCGACGACGTCGTACCTGTTCCGCTTGATCTCGTTGTAGTAAAAGCGCGCGTCCACGACGCCGAGGATCTCCGACTGGCTGTCCGCGTGGAACTCGACCATGTAGGCGCCGCTATTACCGTCGATGCGATTATTGTCGATCCTGATCCGCTTCTCCATACCGCGCACGGATATCAGGCCGGTCTTGCAACGGTTGCTGTCGAAGCGATTGTGGGAGATGTTGAGGTGCGCGAAGTGGCCGTCCACCACGAAGCCGAAGTTCTCGTTGTTCCGCCAGGTGTTGTTGCTGAAGTACAACGAGTGCGTGAAATTTTCGTTATACTGCCACACGTCCGGTAGCAACACTTCGAAACCACCGCCGCGATTTCTCTCGACGGTACTGTCCTGCATTATCCAATGGAAGAGATTATTGGAATGCCTGGCGTCGCGGCTGAACTGATGTATCCCTTTGCCGTTGTCCGTGATCAGGCTGTCGTTAATGTGAATGGAAATCTCAGACATGTTGGACTGATAGATATTCCAGTACGGCGAGTACACGTAAACGGCCTCCTCGCGATTGTGCGAAATCTCACATCCGATCAGCTGAATGGTCTCGTTGGCCTTCCGCAGGAAGTGGTCTCCGATCTCGTTCAGGTACCGATTGTAGTAGAACGCGAGCACGCCTTTCTGGTTGCTCTTAATTCGCGTCTTCATTACCACCAGGGAAGGTATGGGACCGCTGACGATTTTGTTGGGAATATTCTGTGAATGTAATGTCTCTCGTGAATGTAATATCACTATATGTGAGTCTCAACGATTTATCGACAAGTTATCCTTTTTATATCGTTCATTATATGATGTTTGCGTTCAAAGCGTACCTGCACTGGAGATAAAAGCGACGTGACGGCCAAGACAACTCCGCCGATAGCGTTCTCGCCGCTCTCGTACTGCAAGATCACCACAAAGGAGCTGGACGAGACGGGGAACACGCCCAGATCCCGCTTTACGTGCCAATTAATCTGATTCTTGTTGAGAAGCTGCGAGTTGTACAGCGTTATCTGTTCCGTGCTTCGATTTTCTATCGGATTTAGCAGTTGGATACCAATGACGTAGCCTGGAGTGCACTGTAAAACAGGAGAAGTTGTAACGTTAAGAGAAGTTATGACTGGATGTTGTTTTTCATTTAGTAATGCAAGTCGATAGCAAAATTTTTCCTCCATATTCAATAAATAATAAAGTTTTATTAAGTTATCTTAAGATAATACTTTTGTCGACTTGTGTCAATAAGTAAAAGGCACTCACTATGAATTAACTCATATTTGCAACATTAGAAAATTTAGAAAATAAAGAAAAAAATACATATATAATGATAAGAATACCATATATATCATAGAATTTCTTTTTCTTTAGATTGGTATTAAGAAAATGAATCAAAACGCATGATTTTTGTGATTCGATCCATCTTCAGTAAGAAATTGCGATTTGAAAAATCCTTTTGTGCAATGTAGCCAAGTGAAACGATATATTTATTCCTAAATGGCTCAAGAGAATTTGTACAAAAATTATTGATCGTTCGCAATTAAAGTGCGAAACGAAAGAACTCACTTTAATATTGATGATACGACGGATAGACTCGCCAGCCACTTTGGATGTTACGATATACTTGGTTTCGCCGTTGGCGAGTTCGATGTTCCGGTTCGATTCCGGCAAAAAGATAGGATTGTACGGAGAGTCGACAGTGGTGTCTGGCGTACGCAAGAACCAACCCGCGAATTCTCTCTGTTGCACGGCCGAGAGCGCGGGATTATGCCTTATTCCGGCGACTTTGTTGCTCTCGATTTTCGAACCGATAATCCGCATGCCGAGCTGCTTGAAGCTGACGCCGCTGCCGCCGTTTTGCGAAAACTCGCTGTTCATCACGGTGTTTATTGCGTCCGCCGAGTAGATGTCCGAGTATAAGACTCCTAAGCCGTCTTGCAGATTGTTAACGATCTTGACACCGTCCAAAGAGTGTCGAGCGAAATCAATTTGCAGAGCTGTTGTGAAATACATTGTCGTTTTTTATGTACTATTCAATTTTTAACTTTATGTACTATTCAAGTTTTAACTTTACTCTCCGCATATTTTTGCGCGACGCGTTAACAGTTTATACTCTTAAATATTGTCAAATTAAATAAAAAGAATTCACTTGTCAACAGTTATAGTATATAATTTTAAATAAAATAAACTAAATAAAATAAAATAAATAAAAATAAAATAAAATAAAATAAAATAAAATAATTTTAAATAAAATATACCACAATTTTATGCCAAAATTCTCAAAGTGGCGGTAAACGTGTTAACGATTACGTGCAGAAATTACAAAATCACCTGGCTTGAACGAGTTCGTTCTGTAATCCAGCAAGCCCGCCTTTTCGATCGTCAGATATTGCAGGTCGCTTCTCTGAGCCAACGGCCCCAACCTGAGACCTGCCCATGCCGGCTGCAAACACCTGACACCGACGTCGTTTGTGTGAGTGCATGAGTTTTCAAAGTCCTGCTGCTGCTCTGCCCGACACTTCGTGATGTCGTTGTCATACTCGGTGCATTGCACATTGCTGAGAAGTATATCTTCGTTTATCCCCGCATTTGGGATTTGCGAGCGTTCCATAAACCAGTTGTCGGAATCGAGGATGTAGCCTAACTGATGGCAAACCAGCGCCGCGTCCACAATCGTCCATCCATAGTTGCACACGGTTCCCCATTTATTTCCAATTTTTATCTTTTTCACAGGAGAAGAAAAAAAGAGAGTTAGACTACAAATTTCTTTTTCTTCTCATCTCAACACTCGAATATTATTAGCTAGCAAACACAGCGATGTAATATATATAACTCATAAGTACATAAAAAAAAAGAATTATACTATATAAATTTGGTCACTGTATGACCGTTATACGTAATTATACATGTCTATACCGGAAAAAATGCTGTTGTAAAAATGTAATTGAAGTAAATGTTTATGTTTGTGGCAATGGTGTCAAAATTTAGTTCAATAAAACTATTTTGTTTTCTCTCTCTTTGTTTACATAATAGAATTATATAATAGATAATTTTTGTTATATAGTAGAATTTTTTTTTGTATAATAGAATCTTGTTCTCTGAATCTCTTTGTTTATATAATAGAATTTTTTTCCGTATATACATATATAATTAAATATAATTTATATATAATCATATATATATATATATATATAATTTTTTATAATTATAAATAATTTTTTTAACTGGAATATAGATTAACAGAGACTATCGATTAAATGTGTTTGCTAGGTATAAATCGCATCAATATGATTTGGATCTACCTGTAATCTTCCTTCGAGATTCGTCTGGCCACCAAGAAGCCGCACTGGAACAGTCTCCACTTCGTCGATTTGACTCATCATATACTCCTCTTCCTCGGTTTTATTAGCCGGTCCCATAACAAGCTCTTCCTTGAGAGTGAACAAGATATTGCTGGGCCCCTTACCGCGCGCGTCCAACTTGCCGGCGACCATCATACCCACAGCCGGTGGGAAGCGTAATGTGACGCCCGGCTGCAAGATCAATTTACCCCCTGGTCTCACGTTGATGTCTCGTTCGACGATGTACTCGCCGGCTCTCAGCTCCTCTTGGCCGTCGACCTCGCCGCCGACGAGATTTGTGCCGGGTGTGACGAACTGCGGGACGAACGTTGGATTCGAGATGATGGTATTCGCGGCGGGATTGCTGCTGTGCAGCAAGTAAGGCAGATACTCGATCTTGGCGAGATTGTATCTGTCCTTCCTGCAAATGTGACGAACATTACAGTGGTATTTCGTGATGGCGATTTAGTGACAGTAACATAAATAAAATAAAATAATAGTAGTATAATTAATTATGTGAAAATAAAGACTTTCCTACAATCTACAAACTCGTTAAATTAAAAACTTATAAGAGCCACACGTAAAGAAGTGATGGCGCTAACAAATGTCTGCGGACGAAAACTGGTTTATCATATCGCAAAGAAGTATTTCGTTGCAGAAAATTAATCAAACGTTTTGATCCTAGCCTTAGAGTCTTTTTAATATAGTAGGAAATATAGAAAGATGTAAAAAGCTTCATAAATGCGATGATTGAGTATAAGTCTTTAATGTAACGAGTTTGATTGTATTAGATTGATACAAAAAATTTGCAATTTTTCTATTAAATTACCGTAAAAAAAATTAAGAGGAAAATAAGAAGTTTTCGTTAAATACGTAAAAAAATACGGAATCGATGTTAACTATTATGTTGTTGTTATTCGTAAAAATTAATATTTTAATTAATTAATTAATTAATCCTTCGAAATTGAATAATTCTGTTTTCTATTTTATTTGACAAATCTAATAGCATCAATCTAATAAATGTAAGAGCGACTTTGATTGATAATAGCAACAAAGTAAAAACGCACCTATAAAACAGTCGATCGAATATCTTCTTTTCGTCGGTGAATCCCAACCAGTTGTAAGTGCAATTAATAATCTTGCTCTGATCCTCCAGTTGGGAACCGATCTCGTAACGCGACTCATGATTGTGCAGGATATTACGGAAGACTTCGACATTGCTCGAAGACACAACGACGACAGCGGCCACCCTGGAGCGCGGTATCAACTTGACACTCGATGTTAAACCATCGTTGTCGAACAGTTCACGGACGCGATTGTCTCGCAGGAAGTTCCTCGTGAACAGCAGACTCTGCACGTCGCTGTAAGGCGACAGGCCGATGCTAACTACGAAAGTGCCGCGATTATAGTAGAACTCGTTGTGTCGAATCACGACGTCGGCGGGCAGGATATTGAACTCTTCGTAGAGCGGATTCCTGATGAGAATCCCGCCGCCCGCTTGTTCTTTAAAGTGATTGTACTCTATGGTGCCGTGAAGATTGAGCGCCGGATACAATTTGATCGCTAACTTGACATTCCTGATGAACGAGTTGTGTCCGATCTGTAGTCTCAACAGTCCGTTGTCCTTCCTCCAACTGGATTCCACTTGCAGCGCCGTCTCCAGGCTAGTATTGAACCAATTGCCGGTTATATTCACGTACGAGTTGCCGGTTGAATTGCCGATCTGCGAAGAGACAGAAAAAAGACTTTTAAGTCAATTCATGGCAAATATACAAGATGTCTCACACTCTCCTCCGGGCATTTTGTGAGGACGTAGAACAAGTTGAGATGAACATAAAAGTCCTATACCGTTTTGCGATATTCGCAATAATTATCGAGATATTAATTATAGAAAACTTGTAAATGATCATGCAGAATATGATAAATGTTATAATAGCGACGACTGCCGTCGTATATTTATACTTTAGATCAAATTGAACAAAAAAGTCCTTTACCATTTTGCAAATAATCACATAGATTTTTAATTATTAATTAAAGAAAACAAGTGCATTATCACGCAAAATCGTGCAATAATCTTCTTTAATTAATAATTAAAAATCTATGTGATTATTTGGAAAATAGTAGAGGACTTTTTTGTTCAATTTGACCTAAAGTATAAGTATACTTGGTGGCAATCGTCACTATTATAACTCATTTACTATATTCTGGATGATCATTTACAAGTTTTCTATAATTAATATTTCGATAATTATTGCGAATATCGCAAAACGGTATAGGACTTTTATGTTCACCTCAACCTGTTCTACGTCCCCATAAAATACCCGGAGGAGAGTGTGAGACACCCTGTATATTGGGTAATTCTGAATCTACCAAGAGATTTTCCAATAGAAAATTCAAATTTACATAGACAGCAAAAATTTTTAAAAGATCTTTTAAAGACGTTTTACTTTTTAAAACGTCCTTTAAGCATCTTTTAAGCGTCTTTAATATGTTTTTTAGGAATTTTTCTCTGCTACTTAGGTATTTACTATATACATTATAAACTCATTATACACTCATTATAAACTGAACAATTTATATAAATGCAACAATTAATTGTGCAATTTTACAGTTGTAACAACTTGTAGAATCGCACAACTCATGACACACTCATAACGCGTTCAAAGTTTGCGGTACTCACCAACACACCGATGTCTTTATTTCGAAAGATCTGCGAGTATTCAATCACAGTGGTCTGATTGAAATTCACGTACTCGGTAGCGATACTGTCGTTCAGCCACACCGCGAAACCGTAACCACGGTTGGACGATATGCTGCTGCGCGACACGTTGCGACTGCCGCCCGTAACTGTGATGTTAATGCCGTCTCCTTGATTGAACGAGATACGGCTGCCGGTGATGTTGACATCCATAGCGCCACCCAGCACGTGTACGCCAGCCGCGTGCTGGTTATCCGACACTGAGGTCTCATGGATGTGCAAGGCGGATCGTAGTTTCTCCACGATAATACCGCGACCGTTGTTGACCGCTACCGTGCTGCCGGTCACGTTGAGATCGTACATTTTCTCTGCACAGAAAAGAGAACGTCAAGAATTTCTCTCATTACGCTTTTTATGCAATGTAAAATAAGATATTTTACAAAACTTGTTTATTTCCTAATTATTAATTCTAAAGTTTTTAAAAGTGACTCATTAAAATATGTAATATACAAAAATGTATTATTGCATGTGTAATTACTTATAATTATTTATTAATAATACTTTTCTTATAAGACGGTAAAACTTTTCTTATTAAAATATTAATAACTATCATTATTTAGTATGGTAATCTTTGATGTTATTTTCTGAAGCATAGCACATAATAAAAAATAATGTAACTTAACATTTTAAGAACATAATGATATAACCCTGTTATACCCTAAAATGTATAAGATTGGGTTATGTAATGCAAAACATAGATAGTCGATATTTGCACAGGCATCTAATTAAAATTAAAATAACGAGAAAAGGTCATCCAATAACGTTAATATACATACAAAGAAGAAACTTATCATGTTTACCTTGTAAAATGTATCAAATATATCAAATGTTTGCCTTGCAAATGTATCAAACAAATTGCAACGCAGTTGTGGGAAATGCAGCAAACGTATTAAATAATTTGTAGTATCTTTCAGTTAAAAACAATATGAAACTAATAACAATACGCGATAAGAGACATCCAACTATAATATTATTATATCAATACATTTCATTACATAGAAGCATCTCTGTCGAAAAGTTATCGACCATATCCCATTATACCCTATGAACCCGTTACGTCCCAGTGCTGGAATTCTGTAACTTGTTATTGGAGTTAACGACAGTTTCGTTATCGTTGCGCAGCTTTTTTACGGTATACAAAAGCTGCGCAACGATAACGAAACTGTCGTTAACTCCAATAACGAGTTAAAGAATCGCGCTACAGGCTCTCCTATATTGAACTTATAAATGTAACGTGATGAGCTTACCGTAGCCCGACGTCACGCGCACGAAAACAATAGTACTCGTTCGCGGCTCAGCCGTGAACTTTAGAAAGAGATTTTGCCGTGACGAAGTCACGCTCTGCGGTAACGTCCCGTTCCTGACTTTGACGCTGGCCAAGAGCCTCTTCGCGCCGTTAGAATCGTCGTATACCTCTACGATAGCACTGTCGTTTCTGTCGGTTCTCATTTGCAGAAAATGCAGCGTCTGAACCTGGCCGTAACTCGTGAAGAGAATCTAGACAACACAGTTATTGTTTATTAATCAGCTCATCGTACCGTTGAAGTCGCGGAGATTTCGAGGCTCGAGAAAAGCATGATAGAGCGCCCAGTAATGCGGTATATAAACGGCTGCTACTTACTTGCGAGCACTGTTTCACGTTCGGCGCGTATTTGTTTTGCTCCATGGATATGGTGACGGGGAAGGTTTGACTGGCCGTCGAAGGGAATGTACACAGATCGTACACGCCCGTTCGATCCAGCTTGTCGTCTGGCCGCTCATCCGAGTGCACGTACTTGATGCCGTCGGCGCCGTTATCGAGTACCGTACAGTCGCCGATGTAAGTCATGCCGGATGAACTATTCACATAAATTCCGTATCCTGAAATAATCACACACATGTGTAACGTATTTATTTGTACATTATATGTTTATATATGCATCAAAACACGAGAGCATCACGAGTGCAATCAAGAGAGAGATGGAGGGATCATCCAGATGAAAGCTCACCTTTGTTATACTGCACAGTACAATTGTTTATTACCACTGGAGCATCCGGCATAGTAACGTTTATGCCATTGAAGGCGGAATGCAGAACGGAGATGAATTCCATTCTGGGTGGTACGCCTTCCACGTGTATCGCCGACGTTACGTTGTACTCCCTTCCAGTCCCGGCGTATCTATTTGTCAAATAATTTTGTATACATATAGATATATTTCGAATAAAAGAAAGAAAATGTTTATCGACGATATCTTCCGTCGAAACATTCGTTTCTGTCGCTCCAGAATACTCACTCAATTATCGTGTGCCGCAGAATGGACTTGGATTGACGTACGTAGAGCGTGTTCCCTTGGATTAGCGATCTGCTGTGCATGGCGTTCTCGAATCGTATTCCTCGCCAATGCTTGATTGCCCTGGTCGCACCGTCATGGTGTGGTAAGCATGAGATACCCATGTCCGGATGGTAATCTGCAATCGAAGATACGGATCAGATGCTAGAAACCCTCGTCAATCTGCCTCGTGTAAGTAGCACGTACAAACAAAAATCAAAACATTTTAGCCAGAGAAGTTAACGATAACATATATACATTGTGTGTCTTAATATCTAGAACGAAGTTATATACAGAGAGCTTAATAATTTGTCGTGAATAAAAAATGAATTAAAATCTTTTCATTCATTTTCGAGGAGAAATCGATTTCAAAAGTTAATCCTACCCAGAGAGATTCTAGGAAGATATCCAAATGATTTGCAACTTACCGCATACACCTCCACCTAACTGTTTGTCCAACCATCCTTCGCATGTCGCCATCGAAGGCTCGGTGCCGCGGCAGCCTGGTTCTTCGAGGAGAAGACGCGATCTAGCCGGCCATTGCCTGTCGATCCATGACCACCATTGTCCACCTTGGTAGCCGAGCTGCCGACAAGCTGTCTCCAAATCCGCGCGAGTCCAACTGTAACGCAAGAGACAACGATTAATATGAGCTATACGAGATATATCTGCATGTTTTGAATATATAATAAGTATAAATATAATTTTTAAATATAATTTTTAAATATAAGTTAATTAATTAGATAAATAAGTTAAGTATGAATAGTTTTTAAATATAAATAAATCAGCTTTCGTATCGTCTTATTTCGTCTCCTCTCATTTCATCTTCTCTCTTACGTACTTTCGCGAGTTCGTGCAAACGGAACGCCATGTGCCTTGATGAAGGAGCTGCAGTCTTCCCGTTAACGGACTCGGCCCGTCGACTAGTCGTATTGAAGGTGTCGGCTGAATGATCTGCATTTGTGTCTGCACATCTGCTGTGGTCAAGAGAATCGGCGCGTTTGCTTCACCCTTGATAACAGAAACGTCAAGACTTGTTAGGAAGACAAATGTTGTGTCATTCTTACGTGTCAATAGCAGTGGTGTTAAAAAGAGACACTGTCGACGAGAGAAAAAGGAATCACGATATAATCTTCTTAGCTATCCTCAACTTTAACACCTCAACTCGTTGATTTCCACCGATTACTTCGACACTTAATAGTAGTTTGGATAACTAGAGATACGATAAATAAGTGTAAGTCATGATGCGTATATCTATTAGCTCTTGCCATTAACTCGATTGATTATGTAATCAAATTGTATGTTCTATTCTGATTACATTTTATACATAAATTAATAAAACACAGTATCACAATATACAATTACCGATGACCATAATAGCAGTCAGATACTACATGTATAATTGGATAAAAAATATAATATAAATATAAAATATACAGAATGAGTCAGTAAACTATTGTTACTGACTTATTTTGTATACAGGAAATATTTAAAAAATATATATAAATATAAAATATGATTAAATACCACTGTACGTTATAAAAATAAATTAAAGTATTCAATATTTCAGTGGTGTGTACTTTTCATTCAATTTTCATACTTTTCTCTCTTTCTCTCTCTTTCTTTCTCTTATTTTTGGCAACGTGAGTGTCGCGTAAAAGCCGAAAAATTCCGTCTACATCACTGCACTCTGTGCCAAGAGCGAGACCGAAGGTCTCGCCACTCGGCCGAGCCTATAAAGGGATTACCCGAGGTCGCGGGGTTAATCGTGCGGGGGCAAGAACCGCCGGCTGATGCGTGACCTGAAACGCATCGCTTAGACGAGCATTAGAGGCGGTGCTGCTGTGAATCACTCGGCCGTGCGGTGCACACACGCGTTGTTCGCATCCCGTTTTTAATCATCCGATTAGTGACTTTCCACGGATCCCGTGCGAGCGACGCGCTGTTACGAATGCGAACGTGCGGACAAGGAGTATCCGTTTACGGAGATTACAAGTGTGTCCTTAGTCGTTCTACTCTGTTAACGATAACGCTGAGCGATTGCATTTTTATCCTCGAGATAATATCCTCAGGATATCCTCTTTTTCTACAGTGTCACCGGGCTTGATTTTAGTTTTTCAGTTTCATGTTCGAGTAGCTCTAATTATTAGCAAGAATTGACATTTCACGACTTTCGCTCTTTTTTCTGAAAAAAATAAGAAAAAAAATTTGCTCTAAAAATTATATATAATTATGTATAATTATATGTAAGGATTTATTAAATAACTTAATCCTTTAACTGAATTAACACCAAGACCGACACACCATGCACCGAAGGTCAATAACACTGCCGGTAGGACAAGTGAGTGAACGCACATCGCCCCATAAATTACCGTTTACCGCTTCGCATAACTAAGCGTTCCCTTCCCTTTTCTCATCTTTGTAACGTAATTGTTGTATAGTTGTCAATTTATAAAGTTAATTACCGAAGCCAATGTGTAGTCATTCACTTGCAGTTTTACTTTATTTATCTCGATAGCTTTCAGGGAGATTGAATAATTCGATAATAATTCTTAACCGGTCATTAGCTGGTGCGCTTTATCTTACTAGAGATCTAATTCTCATTAAGGATGTAACACTACACACATAAGATTAAGTTCAAGAGCAAGGTTTCACAGCCACTAATCGATACTTATTGCGGCGCGTCCTTTTTTATACAGGAAGACCCTATTCAATTGGATCTATTAAATTAATTTTCCACGTCTCTCCTCAGGGGTTTAATTGATTTACTTAAGAGGATACTTCTTCGACCTTTCCGAGCCCTCATCAATTTCTAAACTCTCGCACGACCAATGACACTGCTTGTGCCCGCAGTTGGGCTCTCGAAAGTGATTATAATAATCCTTTTAGTCGCGATTGCGGAATTACATCTGTGCGAACAAGTGAATGAGCGTGCTTCTCTCTGAAATCGCTGTGTGCGCAGAGCGCACCTGGCAATTAAAATAGCAACTAAATAATACCTAATGACACCTGTTGGTACTATTAACGCGTCGCGCGCGCGCACACACACACACACACACACACACACACACACACACACACACACGTACATACAGAGCACGCGGGATCACGGCACTATCCTATTCTGATGCGTCCACACCATATATAATGCAACAATAAACGCAACGATGCTTGCGTGTTCATAGTGTTTCCGGTTAACCGATGTCCTCCGCCCCGCTTGAAGGAATCTCTTTCCTGTCGTACACCCATTGCTTTGCATTCTTTCGTGATTACATTTACCGGACTAAAGTAAATCGTGCTTTTTACAATCGGCACAGCTTCTGCTTTTATCGTCGTTTATTTATTGTTTATTTTATCGCAAAATAAACAAATAATCAGAGTATTATTGTGAATTTCTTTTCTTCGCGAAACGCAATTTTGGATCACGAAGAAATGTATCGAAAATTTTCGGAAAATAATTTAACTAAATAATGTTGCAGATCGATTTATTTTTTGCGAGGAAAAATCGATATTTTTCCGATTATACTTCCGTCGATTGACAAACGTATGTTGTCAATCAGTCAGAATTCATCAGTCGACGGTGTCTATTCTAAATCCAATATCGTAGTAGGCGTCTCAACTAGAATCTCTTCTCCGATTTTAATTACTGCTCGTAAAAGCCTTGTTACCGGAAACGACTCGGGTGACTCGACTCATTGGCAAAAAGCCGACAAAACATAGACAAGTAGTCCGTAACGTGTGCCCAAGCGCGGCGGAGACATTTGACAGTTATGACAATCATAATCCTACCGGAAGGGTGAATTAAAACAGGAGTGAGGAATATTAGATTACCGCGCGAGGGGATAGAATTTCACAGAGATGAAGTTTCATGTGTTTAAACCAGCGAATATTCTGCACTTTCTTCGCGATTTTCTAATGCTCGTGTAATTTGTTATAGTATATACCTTCACTTAATTATAGTTTTATATACACAATTATATATATAAAATAGAAAAAAAGTACTTGAAAAGCCAAATGTGAAATCAAAGATTCCCGTGAGATTTCAAGACAGGAAATGTTTCGAGATATAATTATGAATCACGCTTCTCTCTCTAAATAGCCCGAGCTATGCGCTGCGTGTACAAAGCCTCGTTGATAACGGTTACTTAGCACGGACTCCAATCGCGTTTATCAGTTAACGCTATCAACAAGATTATCGATTCTCGGCGATGATGACGATATGACGACCGTGCCTCTGCGATGAATTTAGGTAGCGTTGATCACCGATGATAATACACACACAGAGATGAAAATCTCATTTTTTCTTGCAGAGGCGATGTTGACATTTCGTTAGAATCGCGACCAGTCCGTAGCTTTTATTTCCTTTCGGAGAACGCAATTTGTTTCGCGGAGTCCACTTCTTTCTCCTTCGCTGCGTGTAGTAAACACGTGCACAGTCGCACCGCCGCGATGAGTCATGTCCATTCAACGTTACACGTACGCACACATACAGACACGCAACACATACACGCATACTCATCGATAGTTTTAGCGACTATAAGGATGCTGGCTGCAATTATCCACACTCGCATCGGTACGCCCTACGTTTAATGAAGTCGCTAGAGTTTCTGTATCGACACGGTCGATTCCATTTTATCGGATATCCGATCCCAGGTAGAACACAAAATCATTTTGATGTCAAGATGATATCATTTTGACATCATTGTCATGAATTTGTCATGAAAATGGTATCGTTTGACGTCAAAATGATATCACTTTTATATCATTTCACATCACTTTGACTTTTACATGACTTTGTGTTCTACCTGGGATACTGCGACGTGAAAAGGTATGTTAGTGCAAATGTTAGTTGAAATGATTTGACAAGTCAACTCATCGAACAACCCAATATTGTCTCCAATCTTAGGTTGATTCGAAAGTCTTCTCTGGTTGAATCAGCTTTGTCAAGAACAAAATATTTTTCAAATAAAGACATGCTGACGGATAAAATGCGTGTGAGAAAATACCTCAGAGGCTGGTAAAAGGTAATATAATGAAATACATACATAGACGACTCGAGTTTAATTTCGCACGCATTTTTAGTTCCCGACCTTTTAAATTGTGCGATAAAAACAGAGTTTCTCTCAGACAGATCGGAATGGATCCACGAGTGACCCGCTGTGCGAAATGACCCGCTCGTCGTAGCCGGTGCACCTCACATTAGCAAACAAAAGTAACGGTTGAAAAATCTACTGTGCTCGCGCAGCGACGCGCGACGGCACCGTCGTCTTCGGTGAACGCGAGACCATTCACACGATGTTTATCGGAGCACACCTCTCGGAGTAAGCACAACAACGTGCGATTAAGCGACGGCTTATTGGCGAACGTACACTGTTGCGCGCGACGCAAATTGTATCCTTGATATGATGAATTCTTTAATTACGTGTACTTTGCCAGCGCGCAAATGTTATCGCCGAATTCGTCGAATCTTTTTGTACGTCGCAAGTAAAAATCAGTCGAATGATCGTCAGGATCCACAGTTTTGGCGAGAATGTCTTCTTAATGTCGAGTTTCTTTGTTATCTATAACTAATTATTAATATTCTCGATACACCAAACGTGATATCAATTAAATTGATTCAAGTAATTAATAAGTAAACATGGTATCGATTTATTAATGTAATTAACATGTTTAAAGATTAATTTACTCTATTTTGAGGAGAAACAAATCCACGTTGTTTATTGAAGACTTTCGTTCTTTGTTAAAAACTTTCAACAGAGAATACAAGTGTGTGTCAAATACTTATTAGCATCAATCTTTACTAAAAATTTATACTTCGACTAAAATCAACAAATATAAAATATCTATCTACATTAAATATCATTGAATAATTAAAACTGGTTATAAAAGAAAATTAAACACTAATATCGAGTGAATCTTGATGATACAGTAATGGATTAAAAATTACGCTATTTGTGCACAAAGAGAGAGAGAGAGAGAGAGAGAGAGAGAGAGAGAGAGAGAGAGAGAGAGCAATACGTTTTCAGCGTCAGCGATGCGGTTAAGGGTTAAGAGTCCCAACCGGACGATCGCCTTTGTTCTCGCTCCTCGAGCGAAAAGAGCCGTTCGCGACGCTCGTAACGCTTTCTCCAGGAGAGCGCACAGCTCTATTTTGTCGAGGTCTCTACTTTGCCAATGCAATTTTGACGAATTATTACCTTGGCAGTTACGATGCCGCGGACGGTGATGCCGACCATCGGCCCGAAGCGGACTTCCACTCCGGGTTCGAGAACAAGCTCGCCGTCGCTCTCGACGTATAAGTCCTCGCGCAGCAAGTAAGGACTTTTCGACCTCTGCAGTAACCTTTGACCACGGACAATGCGGCCGCCGTGCAACTCGGTCAGAGTCACGCCGTTGCCGTTGTAGTCCGTGGTGCGGCCGCTGGTGTTAATTAACATCGTCGGCTCCGTGTAATAGATCGACGTCTGCTGCTCGGTCTGTTGTCTGTACCTGTTGATCGGCTCGGCTCCGGCCAGGAGCGCGGCCAGCACCGCCAACGAAACGTGTACCCAGCGCATCTCGACGTCAGGCTGTTCGAGTCATCTGTCTGCACACGTGTATTGTCACTGAATCACTGAATTCATCGATGATCAAGCAGAACTCACTGTGATTATAGTAGTAGTGGTAGTGTGGTAGTAGCAGTAGTAGTAGTATCTGACTCACACCAGTATATTACACTAGGAAAACTCAATATACCAAGAGAACGAGGAGCGTTCCACGAATGGAGAAGCACGTTTACAGCCGCGACTCGCGACGGCTGGTGCGCGTCTTTGACACTTGCGAGACGCGCTGCTTCGATCACTGTCTTCTCCGAGATGAATTCGTTGCACTACGTTATATCGAGCGTGCACGCGACACTCGCGCAAATAGAGCGACTCGTCGTGCACTGTCTACGCGACGCTGAAGAGGAAGAAGAGACGGAGAAGAGGAGGAGGAAGAGGCCTTCGCTTTCGAGAATCATCCGTTTATCGGCAGTCGTCGATTCTCGGACGCGTCATCCGTCGACTCGATCCGCGTGCGTCAGCCGGGTCGCGCTAAATATGATACTTTCACTGAGCACAAGCTTAGGTAAGAGCTTCGGGCGACGATTAAGCATGTGATGATTAGCCGCGTCTTCGTGACGTGGCGAACTGTCCGAAGGCTCTGGAAAACAACAATATTTCTTTTAGTTTTTAGATAGTGTCAAACTTTCAAAACGACGCGCGTTCTAATGACGATATGAATCACGACTACTTTATGTTGGCAAACAAAAGACCTGCAAGGTATTCGATTGATTATGTTTGTCTTAAACTGTTATGTCATTGTTCTTTGTAACACATGATGCTTTCTATTAGACCGAAAGAAAAAATATCTAAGAAATAGTAAATATTTATTTGGTGGATACACACTATAATATATTTACTTGAATTTAAATCCTTTTATCTAAATAAAATAAACAATTGTTTTCATAAAAATTTAAATTTCTCTTAAGGTTTTCAGAAAATTTATATTTTCTTATTTGAAAAATATTTTATACGTTAGCATATGTAAATATGTAATATTAGTGCCTACTAAATAAATATTTACTATTTTTTAGATATTTTCTCTCTCATTGTATAGTTTGTAACATTGAACGCGAATGTAAATAAAATTTAAGTTTGGCGAATGTAAATAAACCTTAAGTTTGGTTAAAGTCGGTTTTAAATAAGATGTGTAAGTATTCATTACTCAATTTTATCTCAATTTATTTACGTCACATTAGAAGATCTGAAGAATATGCTTATATTTCCTTTGAACTTAAACCTACGCAAAATTAATTAAGCGAAAGTTTCAGAGTGCAACAATTTCTTGTATCAAACCTTGAATTCAAGACACATAAACTACTATACTTTTCTACTTTCTCATAAAGATCGCCCCAATGTGAATTCTTTCGTTCTTTTGAATTTCCATCGCGTCATGGGACATTCACTACCCCGCTCACCGTGTCCACACAAATACACTCGTCAACATCGCGCCCTTCGCTCACATAACGTAGGAGGGAGAATGCTCACGTCACAATGTCACATTCAAAGGACAAGGAAAATGGAATCCACTACCACTACCACTATCATTCATCACGCACCCCAGGTAACAAAGACTTCTATAAGACTTTTATAAAAATCTTTCTTTTTCTAATACGCCTAAAAAACGTTCTATCTTCTCATTCTTCAAACATCGCCTAGGTGTATTTAAGACACCTTTTTAAAGTTCCTGCTACCTGAGACTTACCAATACTATTCGAGCCGCGCGTCGCAGGTTCGAATTCGAGCGTTAACCTTCCGCCGTCTCATTCGCGGTGGTCGAGGCGCTCTTTCACGCGCGAGGGACCGCGACGCCCGTTACCCGCGCTCGCTCGAATTCCTCGCGGAACAACACTCCAACGGCCGAGCGTTTCTCGCTCCGCTGCGACTCTCCTCGTATTATTCGCCCGCTCGATTTCCCGGCGTCGTCGTCGTCCGTAGCGACTGGATCATTCACATTCGCTGCCGCGCTATGCTCCACGAAGCATCCTCGACCGACGCTGATCGATCAGGAGCGTCGATCGCGTCTCGTTAGATCCTCTCGGTCGGGAGACCCTCGACGCGACGGCATCGTCGACCGTCGGGGTAGCGGGAGCTCGGGCTCACCTCCTCCATCTGGATCGTCGTCGAACTTGGGCGCGGTTTCGCGTACGTTTCGCGTCCGTGAATGCGTGCGTGCTTGCGTGCGTGCGTGCGTGCGCGCGCGCTTGCCGTCGCGAGGACGCGGCCTCTGCTCTTTGCCTTATGTCGCCGTTCCTTACAGAGGCACTACAGCCACTAAACGCGCGATCGCCATGGTGCACACTGGTAGCGCGTAGACGCTACGCTACACCTACTACGACCGGAGCGGGTCACGTGACGTGCCTCAGCCAGCATACGTCACGCAGGTTGTGAAACAGGTGAGTCCCTCCCAACGCGCCTATACACGGTGTCGTGGAAGCGCATTATCTGGCGCGGGTGGAGGGTCCCTCGGTGAACTTGGAATCAGTGTCTCCTCCGTGGAAAAATGTCGAGTCCCACACCTGCGGTTTATCAGTAATTTACGATTGGAGATAAAGGGATCCCGGCTAGACGACTTCTCGGAGCAATACAGAGATAAAAGAGCGAATCTAGATCTGTCCGCTTTACTTCGAGGGAACTTTCATAGAATTTTAGTGAAAGCTTCATCTCAAAGACGCGCATGATGTTAAAATTTGAAGAAGAGACGCGCAATACTTAAAAAAACGCGACGAATAACGAGCTTTCACAATATCCTTCATGTGCCGAGGTCGTTGCCGAATTGATAGAGGAAATTGCGGTTGAAAGGACATCCGATAATACCTGGACATCTTGTATAGGCTCGTAACGTCGCCGTTCGCCGCGGCACTTGCATATATGCAGGAGCTACCGATGAATAAGGAATTTTTCTCAGAAGCGAGCGTGAAACCACTCGTCGTTGTAATCGACACAGGAGATAATTGGTAATCCCGAGAGTGACGAGATCCCGATGTGCATTTCAGAATCCTAAAGAAAGGGGATAACGATAATGAAATACTAAGTCGGAGAGTCCTCTTGAGTTATATTTAGCTATATTTAGCTAATACTATTCAAGAGAGAAAATCCTGCAGAAGTGTTGAGTATATAGAAAATTTTGAAGTTATGTAAATGATGTTTGAGGATCATCGAAAAATCCACAGAAAATTCTCAGATGCCGAATTTGTATTAACTTAATTAGCACTTGTATCAATGGAACGATTAGATTTTTTTTTTACAAATCTGGACCATATCTGTAATTTTGTTAGAGATACTGGTATCTTAATGTAATCTCTTGGTTTATGTGTGTGAAACATTTGAGTTATTCAATCGTTTCATCGTTTACTGCTGAATGAAACTTGGAATATTGCTCGTGCTCTAGCTATTTTTGAAAAAAGAAGAAAGGAAGACAAACACGAATCAGTTGAAACGGCCAAACACGAGAATGTATGATCAATTAAGGAGATTAAGATTTTCGGATGTTTAGATCAATTTTACCAATCCTTTGGTAAGTTAACAGTTAATCATATGTTTGCCTTTATCTAGTTTGAAGAAAAACAGATATATGATTTAACTATTAATTAGCTTACAAAAAAATTGAAAAAATCAGCCCTTTGTCTCTTTAACGAGATATAGCAGACACATTTTTTTAAGCTTGCTTTCGGCAAGATGTGTTTGAATACTGCAAATGATGCTTTTTGTAACGGTTATATCGTTCACTCGGATACTAATAGAAAAGGAAGGTTGATGTTACTTATCGTCAAGTCACACTACGACTTCGATTTGGAGGTAAAGACACTAGCTGTTCGTAGAAATATTCATGGGGATTAATAAGACTCTATAGATTAGTTATTCGATTCCAATGGAAAAGGATTAATAAGACTCTATATAGATTAGTTATTCGATTCCAATGGAAAATACAAGTCCTTATTTTTTCCGTTTGATTGAGTGGACGCCATTCGAGAGAGACTATCCAATGCCTCTCCAACGCCATCTAATAGTGTCACGGGAAATTAGTTTGTTTTGCCGTGCGCATAATGGTTTGAGTCTTGGCTAAATGGGGTTTCAATTTTAGCTAAAGGCATCAATATATAGTACTGGGTGGGCTGGTATTCCGTTATGCAGGATTCACACTGCATCCGATGTCCAACGTACGACGTCCAACATTCAATAAAAGAATAGCTTTCCAATGGAGAATTGAATTCTATATTAGAAAGCTGTTCTCCTATTGGATATCAGATATCATACGTCGGACATCAGACGCGGTGTGAATCCTGCATTACAGTGGTTCCAATAGTTGTCGAATCGGTAGGCGTCGTTGCGCAGTTTTTCCACAATAAAAAAAAGCTGCGCAACGACGCCTACCGATTCTTAAGGGACGTCTACATTGGAAGTAAGTAGGAAATAAGAGTAAGAAATTGACCAACCATAGTCGAATGTGAGAAGAATAATCAACTATGATTGGTCAATTTCTTATTCTTACTTCCTGCTGCTTACTTCTTACTGCTTACTTCCAATGTAGACGTCCCTTTATACTTCTGCTGTAACAGCGAGTGAAGTCGGAAGTTGGCAGTTTAAAACAGAGTGAGAAAGTTGATTTGCTCCTAGTGCTTTCTCATTCTGTTGTATAGAAAAAATATGGTCGCTGTTAAGTGCTATATATAATGCAGTCACAGACTTCTATATACTACTAGACTGCTAACTCTATATATGTAATCATATATGTAATACTAATATATGGCGCGTAGAGCTCTCAGCGGTACCCCAACACTACGGTGTAGACAAACGGTGTTCATCTGTCTTTTTCTATATCTTAAGCGTCTTCTACAATGGCAGTAGGAGTAGTAGTAAGAAATAAGCAGTAAGCAAATTGACCAATTCCATTCTCACGTTTCAAAAATAATCGATTGTGATTGGTCTATTTACTTACTGCTTATTTCTTACTACTACTCCTACTGCCATTGTAGAAGACGCTTAAGGGTGCGGTCCAACACAAGTACTTATATTCACACACATTCATACACACGTATTCATTTTGTAGATTTCCTAATCACTATACTAAGATAAACAATAGCTGCGTTCGGCATTATAAATCGAAGACATCGGATTGCTCTTTCATCTCGAAGATGCATAGAAATGAAAAAGATACGAGATCTTTCTCACTTCTGTGCATTTTTATGATAAAAAAGCAATCCGACGTCTTCGATTTATAATGCCGAACGCAGCTATTGTGCTCCGTGATATGATGGCCGCCGCCATATTTGGTGATCACTTCCGACTTTCATTCCTCTCACCTGTGAGTTCACTCGCCGCGAAATACGCTCCATCCAGGGCCCTTATTCTTGAAATAGTTGCGTATACATAAGTTTTACGGCTCAGGTTTAATCATACTATAAAATAGCTGCGCAATGAAAATTACGTATACGCAAAAATTTCAAGAATAGAGGTCCAGATATTCCTATGTCCACGCGTTCAGCGGAAAAACTGCTCCACTACCGCTCCGTAACGAATGTTCATGATTGGAGTATTCTTTTAAACCTTTGACAGGTTCGGACAGACGTACCAATCAGAAACGTTTGCTACGGAGCAGAAGCGGAGCAGTTTTCTCCGCTGAACCTGGCCAATATAATTGGTAGATTTAAATATCTAACAGTAAGAACCAATAATCGCCGATTGCTCATTGGGCGCTTTTTCCGCTGAACGCGCCCATTAATTAGAGAGAACGTTATTTTCAAATAATACGACTTCGATTTAGATGGACTTTTATTTTTCAATAGCAGAATTGAACAATAGAAATATTAATGTAGAAATATTAATGTAGAATCAAAAATCTGGTAAGAATTAATTGAATTTCGAAACGTTGAGTTAAACGAATCTTCAAATAATAGACGTCAATTCAGCTGTCAAACGTAGTCTACTCTTCTATTTGTATAGTCATGTTTCAAATTACATCCTTGAGTAAATGCTATTGTATTTCAGCTTAAGATATAAATATTAATACATTTAAAATACAAAAACATCTTTTGCGACGGAAAAGTTAAGGTTGACTTTTGTAGGAGAGAATTTCTAACCGGCACAGTGTTGAGGTTATGTTTGGATACTGGAACTGTTTTGAGATATGGGAACTGACGTGTAGACAAAAAACGAACAGATTGCGTTGACAAGTTGTAACAGAGAAGAATATAAGTTTTGAAGTGTTATATCTTGCAGTGAACTTATTTTATATATCAAATATGACTTCATTTGTAGCAGATGTGCTGGCTACAGCAGGTAATACACATTGGAATACTAAAATATATCTTAGCACAAATTAATTTTGATATAGCTATAAAACAATATTTTTTGTACTATACAGGAAAATTGGAGAAATTAAATCTCCAGAAAAATATCGTGGATATACAGAAAGAGATAACAAAATTAGAATATGAAGTCAGAGATTTCATGGATGAGAATTATGATGAATTTAGTGCGAAGTTAACACGAGATGTACACTTGGTTAAGAAAACTGAGCAACTATTGGAGGAAATAAACATCTTGCAGAGCAGAATAAATGATCAGGTATATTATTAGCATTTCTAATTTGTCAGGATACAGCTTAGATACCACAAAAACTTTGTTACACCAACATTAAATTTAAGAAACTTTTTATTATGTTGCTAAAGATGATAGCGATCTTATCATGATCTTTAAATGTTATATATATATATATATATATATATATATATATATATATATATATATATATATATATATATATA